>NC_143052.1:79508181-79811212 GCF_052426305.1 Pelodiscus sinensis
AACAAAATGTTTTTTTTAAATTTTTTTTTTCAATGAGAAAAATAGAAGAGTCAGATATAGTCTGATCCAACCTAAATTTTTTTTTCCAATTTTTTTTAGTTTGGTCTGAAATTTTTTTTCTCTCCGCTCTAATCTGGAGAAAAAGCACAGTATGTTTTATTAATGGCATGAACAGTTACCTGAATCTGAATTTGCTGAGGTAACTAGAAATATCTAGTAGTCTTGTGGCACCTTAGAGACTAACAAAAATAGATAGTATGAAGAGCTTTCATGGGCACAACCCACTTCTTCAGATGAGATGACCTTGATTTTGCCCACAAAAGCTCATGATACTAAATATGTATTTTTGTTAATCTCTAAGGTGCCACAGGACCACTCGTTTTTAAAGTTACAGATGAACACAGCTAACCCTCTGAGACTTTTAGAAATATCTAGTTCACATTAGGCATGGTTAGAAGCTTAAGATAGACTGTAACATTGTCACAGAATGATGTTTCACAGGGGAGAGACACCTTGCTAGCATGTTTTTTTAGCATGACAGAGCCCTGTCTGTAGCTGCCAAGGGTCAGTTCACAGACAACCCTGGCCACAGGCAGCATAAGTACTCCCTCTCAGCCCCTGCAGGCTTCACTGTCCCTTTGCAGTTAAGTAATAGGTCAATATAAACTGTTGAGTCCTTGAAGCATCATACCGGAGTGCCCAGCCCTGGTCCAGTATACACTCAAAGAACTCTGACCCACTGATTCCAAAAGGAATTGTACACACCCGCTCACTAGTTTTAACTCCGGATCACCACTCTGTTTAATACACAAGTCTCAGATATATTTATAAGGAAAACAAGAATACATTTATTATCAATGAACAGAAATTTAAATGATTATTTGGAGCCTAAATTTAAACACACTAGACAATATCCTGTTTCCTACAGGATTGCTTACCCCAAGTCCTTTTCTCCCAGCATTTTTAGCAAGGGGCTAAGATCCCCCTTTCATAAGATCAAGGCCAATGGCAGCTTGTCCTCAAGCTGGAAGGGTGTCAGAGCATCTCTGCATCTCCAAATACACCAGCCCAGCCCTTTGATGTTGATCTGAAAATAGGGTACCTGAGCCCTTCCACTATTTACCTCTTCCTGTTAATTTTGCACTGACATCACTACCAGTTCTGAGTTAGCAACTGATTCACTATGCTACTAAACTTCTTTTGTGAGACATAGCATACACAGAGGTCTACTCAGATGACAGTATCCTATCTCCTGTCTGGAGAAGTTTGTCTCCAGGCATGGTGCCTTTGAGTGACCCAATTTTAACTAAAAGGTTTTGAGAACATGATTTTTAGCATATATATACATATCTTCTTACATATTTACCACATACACTTTTCAATTACTATCATGACCAGTTGCTCAGGCTTTCACTGGAAACCTTACATGACATTTTGTGTGAATCCAAGAGATCCCTGTATCATTGCATAGGCCTGTGCCCTCTGCCAGTTGGCATCAAAAGGCCCTTGGGTTACTCTCACATACTAACAAATTCCTTCCTTTTTTGCACTTATTATTTGATACTTTAGAAGAAGTAAAGAATAGGTAACACAATTAACTTTAAAACAACATATAACTGACCAATATATTTCAAATATTTTTCAAAGTCACTTAATTGGTCAATTAAAGTTTATTTCAATCCTGCATATATTTGCTGCTTTATTTTCCAAGACACAATTGCTAACATGACTCATTCCAGGCAGATTATATTGTAGTTTTAGCTAGATGCACCTTGGACTTCACAACCTCAGCATTAGTGAGCAATGATTGATACATGTTCTCTAATTACCTTGACTGTTGCTTAAGGAATCATTTTATTTAACTTATCAAGGGAGAGACAAACAGTATCTTTGTGGCTTCAGCAACATATCATAAGTGGGGCTAAAGATAGTTTAAAGAAACTTATCTCTCTTTCAAACTTGTGTTGGGATTATAAACATACAGACTATATTTAAGGCAATCTAATAATTTATAGCATCTCTGTCAACTTGGACACAGTTGCAGTATGCCTCTTTTAGAAAAATGTAACCATCTCTCTTCCTGTATCTGACAATGCAGCTGATTTAGTCATAAAACTGTGAAATTTGCAGCTCAATCAGTGTTTTTAATTGCTTAAATGCTTGTTTTTGTCTATCTTTCCAGTGATGTTACAGTGACCGTAAGCAGAAGTGAAATTAACTTTGCCGAATAGTTTATCAGTGCCCTAAACCTCTCAAGAGCCATTAGGCATTTTAAAATGGACATTTCAATGATTGTATTACCTGAATTTGCAATTAAGCTATTTTTCCCTCAATTTATACACAATTACTGTTAGGCCAATACGTTATTTCCTGTATTTCTGTTTTAGGTAAAAGATCTCTTACTCACTGTACAATTTTCCTAAATCTTTGTGTCTAAAATTCCTAGTTTTAAAACATCATCTGTTATAACTCTAGCACTTAATTATCCCTTAAAGATCTGTGTAGCTACTCTTTGAAATACCTCCAAAGCAGAGCTAACGGTGAACAGTGATCTCCTTATAGATGCCAATGTTTCTGTGGCTGGTTCAGAGTTGTGCCTGCGCAGTCTTTTCTCCTCACAGGCCTGAGTTCCAATATCCCCTGCCTACTCCAGTCTGGAGCATGTTGCTAGTATGGTCAGCTGGGCAGTTGCACTTAATAATGGAGAGCTGCTAAGTGTGTTGCCATGCTGTGCCATCAGGAAACGGAATTTCAAAAATTCACAGGGCTTTAGAAGAGAAGAGCTTTTGCATGGGGGTGGGCATAAGAGGCAAGCACAGATGATGCCTTTCCTGTTTCATAGTGCTCAAACTCTCCCCTCTTCCTATCCCTATTCTGATCCTGCAGGCTCCCACAGAAGACTCCTGAAGCCTGGTGAGAGTCAGGGACAAACCTTTGGAAATGCTGGGACAGATGAGGACAGAATACCTTTTGCTTCAAAAGTCTCTGTGTTGCTCTAGTCTTTGAAGCTATTCTGAGTCTCTCTTATGAAAAAGAAATGGACATTCAAAAGGGAGGTCCTGGACTTTGCTGAGGCTCTGGAGGGAGGTCCGAAATGTGTAACTAGGACAGCTCATTACCATGATGGCAAAAGTACATGTTGTATACTACAGAATCTGCTGCATTTCACCAGGCCTTCAGAGCTGTTTTGGCAACCAACTTGCCTTCCTTTATTAATGTTTGAAACTCCTATTTCAACTAATCTAGGAGCCTGTTTTTGAACTCTGAAACTGTATCCCACAGGATGAGATCATAACGCCCCAAAAAAAGCATGTTGGTTTGGAATACAAAGCTGCAGTTTACCTTCTACCAAACAAAGTCCAGCCTTCTCCCAAACAAGCCTTCTCCCAAACAAGTCCAGCTGCTTCACCTCTATTTTTAGGGGCAGATGCCTGGTGCCCCTGTTTTGAGGGATAGGAGAGCGCAACATCAGAACAGACTTGATGAACTCATATAACTGAGGATCTGCCTCTGGCCCACCTCCACCCTTTGGTTGGTGGAATGTTATCCCAGATGTTGTAAGCCATCCAGAGAATAGCATTTACCGGAGGATATTTTATGAGTATATTTTTTCATAGAAATATATATGAACCCACACAACTAAACTGAAAGGCTAGTTCCCTATTATATGTTTCTTCCCCCGATGACAAGTACATTACAAGATCAAAGTATAAAATGTGTGTTATTTGATTCGTGTTTTTTTAAAATATATCAATTGACCAAACTCAGAGGTTACTGTGCATCATAGATTCTGGTGACACATAATCAGAGATGGGTGAACAATGACAGTGTTAAATGACAATGTTTGAGATATATTGTTGGCCACTTTTGCCCCAGTTCTGCAATCAAATCTTCATAGGTGTGCTCTTGTGCTCACGCAGAAATCTCATGGAGCTCAATGCAGGAAAAGGTGTTCAGCTATCCAGATTCAGTTGCACAACTGAGTATTAATTTGCATTATTTATATGATCTTCCCTTTGTCTTATACATAACACAAATTTGCAATGTAAGCATGAAGCTGTAGAAAGGAAAGTCTCTTCAATTTTGATTGTAAATTTTTCAAGAGAGATGTTCTGTGACTGACATTTATTGACACTATGAAGATGTAAAGAAACAAAGGAAAAGTTTCATATTATAGAGGAGGTAGAAATTTTCCCTATAATGATTGCCAATTCATGTTTACAACAAGTTTCCTTTCTGCTTTCTTCTCTTTATTAAAAATAATCAAAGCAGCAATATTTACAACATGCCTGAAAGGTTTAAAAAGCAAACTAAGAGTAGAAATCCTTACTCTTTTAGGTTCTAATTCTGCATTGGCTTCTACAGGTGCTTATTTCATGTTCCTTTAACTGCTTTCCACTGGACTACTGGTGGTACAAAAAGTTTTGCATTGCGTAAGTATTTACAAGATCAGGGCATTACAGGTTTACAGCATCAGCCTAGATTTACTTTGATGTTTGGTATTTTTCAAAAAATATTAAACTTAATTTTGCTTCAGTATAAACCTTATATAGGAAAATTAAAATTTAATTGTGTAGATAATAAATGGAAATATAAAATAGAAACTCAGTCTAATAACTTGATTTGTACGGGTTCAACCACTCGAGAAAGGCTCAAGTTACTTCATTTTCATATCTATAATAAAAAAGTTCATTATCCTTACAAAACAGAACTCCCTAAAATCCTCCTGAAACTTCTTAGAAGAATGAGTCATTTCTTGTTAATTCTGTGTGTACAATTCTTTCCTGCAGTTCTTAAGACAATTTTATTTTAAGTAAGTCTCACTAAAATTGAAAAATCTGCATTACTCCCTTTCACAATAAATGCTTTCCATTTAAATTTGCATAATTTGTGGTTCAATGCCTTTAAAAAAGTTCTGTAGGACAGGAAAAATATTTGAGGGCTGACAACTGGTAGGATGTAATGCAGATGAAAGATTGAAAGGTAACAAACAAAACAAACAAACAAGAGAGTGATATCCTCATCCTCTGATGGATGTCAAAGAGTCACCCAAAATGTGTATTAAAACTGTATTAGTCTTCAGCTAAACCACATTTTATTAAATATATTAACCAAATGTTAGTTTGCCACTGATATTTAAAATACACTGTATGTGCTTTTTCACTTTTTCTCCTTACAGGAACACATTAAACTAAAACAAAATTTGCATTTTGCTCATAGTGAAATTAAATTAGGCATCATTTATTAGTTCCCTGAGAATGTATGAAACATATTCATCAGCACAGATCAACTACATTTGAACTCTTTATTCTCCTTGCCTAGCCTGAAGTAACATTTTGTGTTGATTTTCTAAGCATTCTTTTAGTTTATCTTCAGTCAAAGTCAGTCGCTGCTCCAGGATTGAAATAGTCTGCAAGAAGAGGACAGTAACGTATTTTGTACATGTTTTTGCAATATCATAAATGTGCACAATGCTTTACACACAAAAATAATGGCTTTCACCAAATAACAGAAAATTCTGGAGCTGCAATACTGGCTTCAGATAGTCTACCATTTAAACCCAAAATTAATACTATGGCTATTTTAACTAGGAGATTGCCAAAAGGCAAAAATCTGCCTCCAACAAAACTTACTGGAAGGTATGTATCTCTTCATAATTATTCATCTACGCATACTTCAATATAAATAAACTAAATTGAAATACTATCCATCAATGGAATATATTTTACATCTCCAGCTATAACAAACAGCGCTGCAAAAGCAACCAAAAATCTTTTTTTTAAAGTACTACATAAAAGGCACCCTCCAGGAATTCACTTTATTTAATCTTACATTATTCCAAAATTAACTGGTAGCCTTTTCACTCATCTGATAAATTAAGTACTCTCTCAGAATTTCTTTCACTACATTTATCTGAACACCCCATTTTAATTAGGTACACTTTTAATAAATTACCAAGTATAGTGCAATACCTTAAATATAAATTGACTGGTGCTGAGTTACTGAGAGGAAATGTTGAGAACTTGCAACTGAGTAAGATTAATGCTGGCATTTGCTCTGTCTCACACTGATTTTTAGAATTATGCCAATGCCTGGATTCCACCTTCATACCTAGATCATGAAGCTTTCAGGATGAAAATGGATACATTCCTGGAACTACCAAGATAGGAATTCTTTTCTCTCAACCATTCTACCATTTTTATTTTGCTCATCCTCTGCCAGAGCATGATTATTCAAGTTGGAATCTAACACTCTCTAGTCAACAGCAACTTCTGGTAAATCAATATTAGTGGTTACTACTGAAAAATCTCAACTTTCCCAGTCAAAAAGGTAAACATATAATAGTCTTTTGAAGTTTTTAAATACCATTAGCAGTTGTGCAACAGGAAAGGGGTTTTAAAGAATCTTCTAGTTTGGCTTTAATTCATATTGTCAACATTTCATGATGTTGAAAGAATTTCCCAGGCCTCTAACCATTTGCAGAGTCAGCCCACACAACATTATAATACTTCGGATCATGAGCATGGCTCAAGATTTGTTACTCCAGTAATGAGGGAATTACCATATTAAGCAAGAAAATGTTATAAGTCTGTTGCATACTCACTAAAGTCAAAACATCCAGCTGCTCCACAATGTGCTCTAATGCATTACCCAGAGCTGGTGAGATGCCTATGCGCTTGTTCACTGTACACACAGCTGATTCAACCTCATCCTCCAGCCTCCTTCTTGAGCTTCTTGGTGAGAACAAAGTAGAACGATACCGCAGATCTTCACTGCTCATATCATCTTGGAACGTGGAAACCCCATATGAAGTTCCAGTCGTCCTTGACTTCATTTAGTTGGAATCATAGGGAAAGTAAGATATACAGATATATTTTTTTATTAATCAAAACTGTACAAGTTGAACCTCACTAGTGCAACATCCTCTGGATCTGACTGGTGCCAAACCAGAGAATTTGCCGGAACATGGAAGGTCAATATTGTCTAGCAGCATTCACTGATTGCTGGGCTCTTAGAAGACATTTAGGAGTAAATTAGAGCTAAATAACAGCACAGAACATTGAGCGCCAGGATTGGTGGCTTTAAACAAACTTTATGGGACCGTGGGAAACTTGGTCACACCTATGAGAAATGGATATCTGGCTAACTAAAATCATGGCGGATCATGGATGTTGCTGGACTGGAGTGTGCCAGACTGTCAAGGTTCAACCTGTACTGGCATATACATAAGCACATACAAAAGAGTTCATTTTGCTTTCTGTTTAAGATCCATTTTTATAATCACACCCATTCATTGTCACCAAGGAAAGAATTTTGGTTGTGGCCTACATATGAGGGAACAAAAGTTCATAGTTCCCAGAGAACATTCAGCAATCCTCACAGATAATTTCAACACCAACATCTTGGGTACATATGACTGAGCGATTAGAGGCTTTACTATTGGAGATTAAAGTAAATGTAAATCTTTCTTTAATAAAAGAGAAAGGTACCTATACATGAAAAACAGCCATAAATCCTTTTTAGTTATTCATTTAGCTACATTTTCCTGGGAAGCTGACTTCTTCAAAGAACAAGAAGAGGAAAAGGTTGAAAGGGTACACACAACCTAACGAGTGTGGGGTAGAGATTAAACTATCTAACAACTCTGATATATGGGAATTGCCTCAAAATCACAGTGACATTATCAGTTCCTTTCATGATGCTTTATTTCTGTTTTTCTTTGCACCCTCAGGAGTCCTAAAGGCACTGTCTTATAGAGAAGAGGCTGCAAAGTTAACAATCAGCAGATGGTAACTCACATCAATATTACCTGGCTCTATCCAGATGCCAAGAGTCACATTCTTTTAACACCATGGATATATTTCTTCAAAATAAATTAATGATAGCTGTCACATTTTGTTTTCTTAAACAAACTAGTCTTATAATATCTACTAAATTGCAAAGGAAAACAGAATACCTGAGAAGTTTAAATTTAACTGCCTCTTTAAAGATAAGTCTGTTGAAACATTATAAGCTTAGCAATGGAAAGAAAAATTATACCTATCTAATCCTCCAAAATGTTTATCATTTAAAACTGAATATAATTTCAAATTAGAATATCTTAAAAATACCTGTCAGTTCATAAAAAAACCAATATAACTTTCCAAAACTTAAATTACTGAATTGGTTTGCAGCCAAATTTTCAAAGTTGGAATTCTAAGTGTTGATTTAGGCAAATCAATCAGTAGTTAACAGCAATAAATTGGATCAACACCCCCATGAAACCAACAGGCTTCTTTAGATTGACTTCCAAAGAAATTGGATCAGATTAGTAAAAACATATATTTAGGTGTTTAAATAGAGATTTGGGTGCCCAAATGTTGAGCACCAGAGTCTGAGAATGTGGCATTTGGAATGTCAAGACCTTGTCTGCAAAGCTTGAACCCACAGGAAGTTCTCACAAGTGAATGTTTATAAATGCAGGCAAGAACATTTATAAAGGACACTCTATACAGAACTTTCAGTATAGCTACTTGCTGTCAGGTAGTCCATCCCATTTATATGCATGTGTATATTCAAAAACATATTGTGGTTCTGCATTGGAGATCTTAAAATAAAATTAGTATTTGTATTTCTCTCCTCTCCCTTTTTCCCCTTTATAATTCCCTCTTGATCAGAGCTGATTATAAGATAAAACTTGGCACGCATGATATGGCAGGCGTACAGCCTTTTCGAGAATATTACAAGTCTGCAGCCATTGCTGGTGATCTGATCACTGCGACACATGCCTTTGTGACATGATGCCTTAACTATGCCAATTAGTTTTATTTTGGGAAGAATCGTCTGTGTTCTCAGACTTACTTGATCGTGCCCCCCTTGTTTGTGTCTGTAGTAGTTTATGCCCATACCCCCACAACATACAAGTACATATATGGATTTTTTAAAATGCAGGCAACTCTTACTAAATATTAAAAGCAGTAAGGCATTGAGTCAGAGACATTTTAGTATGCAGGCAGGCCTAGACTTTATGACTTTCGAGTTATGATGAACGGCACTTACCCATTTGTAAATGGACACCTAGTTTTGACTTTCCAATTACAATTTTGATTTTATGACTCTTGAACTGACACGATGCCATGTTAATGAACAAGTTCATATATTGATAAATATTTTGTGCCACCCTCTTTCTAACACAAGATCCTCACTTGCTGTTCCAATGCCATTTTTAGATGGTGAATCTTTGTGCTTCCAAACTTTTTCTTAAAGGTTAGCATTTCTTTGCCCATAATAATGGCAGAAAAGTAAAAACTGGTGCAAATGATGTTTCTTCTAATAAATGTAGAACATTTACAATGGAAACAAAAATGGAATAATTAAGAGGTTCGAGAAAGGTGAGATGCCAACTGAAACTGGTAAAGTTTTGGATTTCCCATGATTGAAAGACAAGCTACGAATTCAGGAACATGTTAGAGCTCAGCTCCTGGGTAAGTGACTGTGATAACTAAGTGGAGTGTTGGATTTATTGCCTAGATTGATAATCTCTTAATTCTTTGGCTAAAAGATTAAAATCAACACTGTGCTCCTCTGGCTGCGTCTAGACTGGCATGATTTTGCAGAAATACTTTTAACGGAAAAGTTTTTCCGTTAAAAGTATTTCCGCAAAAGAGCATCTAAATTGGCACAGATGCTTTTGCGCAAAAAGTGCTTTTGTGCAAAAGCATTCATGCCCAGTATAGACGCGCTTTTGCGAATGAAAGCTCCGATGGCCATTTTAGCCATCGGGCTTTGTTGTGCAAAAAATTAAGGTGCCTGTCTACACTGGCCCTCTTGCACAAGTATTCTTGTGCAAGAGGGTTTATCCCTGAGCGGGAGCATCAAAGTATTTGCGCAAGAAGCACTGAATTCTTACATTAGAATGTCAGTGCTCTTGCACAAATTCAAGCGGCCAGTGTAGACAGCTGGCAAGTTTTTGCACAAAAGCGGTAGCTTTTGTGCAAAATCTTGCCAGTCTAGACGCACCTCTGTGAGTTTAGACATAATTCAGAAAAAGGCTTGGAGTCTTTATGATGATCTAAAGCAGCGGTTCTCAAACATTTTGGCCTCCGAAGCCCTTTACATACATGCATAAAAATTTATGGGAAGCCCCAGTGGTCCACTGATTGTATGTGTTGTACCTATCGATGTTTCCAGTTTATCAACCCTGAGGAGCCCCTGGAGCTCCGCAGAGCACAGTTTGATAAACACTGATCTAAAGAAACAACAGGTAGAGCGTTCTAATACTGAGCCTTGCTGCCTCTATCAGAAAGAAGGAGGAAGGGGGAGGAGGGATTAGGAGGGAATGCTAACCTTTGAAATGTTCTGCAGGTGGTGACGGCCATCAATTTGGAGATGCTTCACAGGACTGTCTGCCTCAGAGACCTGGATACCATCGTGGCCTGATTTGCGGGGCTAGGATTTCCAAACTGCGGTCGAGCACTCGATGTGACTCACATCCCGATCTGCGCACCGTCCCATTGAGCAGCCCAGTATATTAACAGAAAGGGCTATTTTTCCACGATGCTGCAGGTCCTGGTCAACCACCAGGGACAATTCACAGACATTTGGGTCAGGTGGTCAGGCCAGGCACACAATGCCCGCATCTTCCAGAACTCATACCTGTACCACAGGCTGCAGGCTGGGACATTCTTTTCAGAGCGAAACTTTGCAGTCGGGGTGTGCAGATCCCTATGTGCATCATGGCCGATGCGGCATACCCCCTTATGCCCTGGCTCATGAAGCCGTTCACTGGACACCTGGATGCGAGCAGGGAACTGTTCAACTCCCACCTGAATTGGGCTCGCTTCCAGGTAGGGTGCGCCTTTGGCCGTCTGAAGGGCAGGTTTAGATGCCTGCTCACTCGAATAGACATGTGGGAACGCAACATCCCCACAGTGGTTGCTGCCTGTTGTGTGCTGCACAACCTGGTGGAGAGGAAAGGGGAGGCCTTCCTCCCACGGTGAGGGGCATGGGCTGATGTGGAGGAGAGGTAGTTTGAGCAGCCCCGGACAGCTGCCATCCTCCAAGCCCACCAGTTGGGACTGTGCATTTAGGAAGCCCCGACGGAGAGATTCTCCCAATAAGCCCAATGAGTTTCTCCATGGCCTTCCAAATGTGGGTGTGCCCCATGCCCCCAGTGCCTTCCCTCCCCAAAACCCAGCCCTGCCCCACGTTGTACACATTAACTCAGAGAACAGAGACAGGTGTGCTTGATAAAATGCTTACAGTTTATTGCACTGTAAGCAAGTTTATGTTACAAAACCCATATAACTTTTGTAAAGAAAAATACACTTTTTGTTATCAAAGTAAAGTGCTCCCCTCACTGACTCTCACAGGTAGGAAGGGGGATGTAAACCTGGAAGAGAGGCTCAGGGCTGACGGTGCCGCCCAGATGAAGAGCTCCTGCCACCTTAGGTACGGGAGCCTGCTCGGAGACAGTCGTGCATGCGGACTGGGACAGTAGGGAGCTGGGCAGGAGGTGGGGCCGCACCTGGGTCTGGGATGGCAGTGGGTGGGGGGGAGGGGAGGGCAGGCTGAGCAGGAACAGGCACAGGACCAGGGAAGGCAATCACCTCCCAGATAACAGCGCAAATTGCCATTTGTCCATTTGGTTCCCCTGACTTGGTCCACTTGTCCACTTGGTTCCCCTGACTTGGTGCTGGGATGTGTCCCTGGAAGGGCCAGAGAGGTATTGGGGGGCTTGTCCCTGGGACATGGCTCTGAGTGGGCCTTCCAGGGTCCTGGCTGGAGGTGGCTTGCTTCCACAATGCTACTCCTGAGTGCCTGTGCCTTTAAAAGATGGCTACAGGCAGGAACAATAAAGGTGAAAGGTCTGGCAGGAGTGTCCACCTGAGCTTCTTCCTGGAGGCCTTTATTTTCAGAAAAAACCTTCCCTGCGTCCACACACACCTTTTTTCGACAGATCTCTGTCAAAAATAGCGTTATTCCTTGTAGATCAAGGTTTACCGCCATCGACAAAACCACCATATTCTTTCGATTTACTGTCAACAGCACATGGCAGCAGCCTAGATGCAGCTAAAGATTTTTTGAAAAAAAAAGCTACTTTTTCCGAAAAATCCCTGTAGTCTAGACTCACCCTTGGTGTCTTGAGTTAAACCCTTTGAGACACCTATATTGTCTGCAAATATTTCAGGAGGTGATATTTCTGAGAAATAGAGTACTATGTACATGAGTGGCAGAGAAAGAGACTTAATATTTATCAAACTTGAAAGGACAAAATATTTATAGGCAGAGCTCGCCGAGCAACGGCGAGCCCTGCTTGCCAGCCACGCTGTCCGGCGTTCTGCGCATGTACAGATACTGGAACCCGGCTCTTCCGGGTTGTAATCTACTCGCCACAAGCAAGTAGATTACAAAGATTGTCGAGCCCTGTTTATAGGAAAACAACTACTGGAAAGGAAAGCTACAAACGTAAGACCAATCAGTTAAAAAAAAATCATATTTATAATAAATTGTGCTGAAAGAATCTGTAACTTAGTTATAAACAACAAAAGGGCACTGGGAAAAAGTTTACAAACTTGAGTATGGTAACTTGTGGCTAAAAACCTAACAATGAAATGGCATTAAATGACATCTAGATATATTTCTATCAAAATATGCCCCATATTTTATGGTACAAAATTTATAACCAAAGCAGCAATCTTCTTCATTTCATTGAAGGAGCCATAACTTTAGAAATGAGAAATCTTATCTAATTTTTTTCTGTTTGCAGTTTCTCTCCAAATTCGAGAGTCACGTGCCAATGATAATGGATTTCAAGAAGGAAGATTTTAGCAAACTCGGGGAGCTGGTAGGTAAGATCCCATGGGAAACAAGTGTAAGAGGAAAAATCACTGAAGACAGTTGGCAGTTTTTCCAAAAAGACATTATTATGGGGACAAGAGCAATAAATTCTACTACAGTACGGCAAGAGACCACCCTGACTTACTCAGGAGATCTTGAATGATATAAAAAATAAAAAAGAGTCATACAAAAAGTGGACATTAGGTCAAATTACATAGGATGAATATTAAATAACACAAATATGTAGGGGCAAAATTAGAAGGCAAAGGAACAAAATGATCTCAATCTTCCTAGAGACAAAGGGGTAACAAGAAAACATTTTACAAATACATTAGAAGCAATAGGAAGACCAAGGACATGGTAGGCCCATTATTCAATGAAGAGGGAGAAACTATAATAGATAATGTGGAAATGGCAGAAGCGTTCAATGACTTCTTTGTTTTTGTTTTCAGCAAGAAGGCTGGTGGTGATTGGATGCCTAACTTAGTGAATGTCAAAGAAAGTGGGGTAGGTTCAGAATTTAAAATAAGGAAAAAAAAAAGCTAAAAGTTACTTAGACAAGTTATATGTCTTCAGATCTGATTAAATGCATCCTAGAATACTCAAGGAGTTGACTGAGGAGGTATCTGAGCCTTTAGCTATTGTCTTGAAAAGACATGGGAGATAGGAGAGATTTCAGAAGACTGGAAAAGAGCATAATGCTGATCTAAAAAAAGGGAAATAAAGGCAACCCAGGGAATTACAGACCAATCAGTTTAACATCAGTACCAGAAAGATAATGGAACAAATAAATTAAGGAACTTATTTTCAAAAATCCTGAAAAAAACGTGGTAAGTAACTATCAACAGGGATTTGTCAAGAACAAATATTGTCAAACCAACCTGATAGCTTTTTTTGACAGAGTAAACAAGACTTCTTTAGATGTGGTATATGTAGATTTTAATAAAGCTATTTGATACAGTCTCACATGACCTTCTCATTAACAAACTGGGGAAATACAACCTATATGGAGCTACTATTAGGTGGGTATATGATTGGTTGGATAACCATTCCCTGAGAGTAGTTATCAGTGGTTGGTAGTCATGCTGGAAGGGCATAATGAGTGGTGCTCTGCAGCGATCAGCTCTAGGACCAGTTCTGTACAATATCTTTATCAATGATTTAGATAATGACATACAGAGGATACTTATGGATGATACCAAGCTAGGAGGACTCCAAGTGCTTTGGAGGATAGGATAAATATTCAAAATGATCTAGACAAAGTGGAGAAATGGTCTCAGGAGAATAGCATAGAATTCAATAAGAACATATGCAAAGTGCTCCACTTAGGAAGAAATAGTCCATAAACACCACAAAATAGTAAAAGAATACCTAGGAAGAAGTATTGTGGACAGGAATTTAGGGGTCACATTAGACCACAAGCTAAATATGAGTCAACAGTGTAACATTGCTGGGGGAAAAAAGGAACTTTCTGGGATGTATTAGCAGGAATGTTGTAAAGCAAGACATGAGAAGTAATCCTTCCACTCTACTTCATGCTAATTAGACCTCAATTGGAGTGCTGTGTCCAATTCTGGGCACCACATTTCAGGAAAGATGTGGATAAATCAGAGAAAGTCCAGAGAGGAGCAACAAAAATGACTAAAGATTTAGAAAACATGACCTATGAGAAAGAATGAAAGAACTGGATTTGTTTAGTTTGGAAAAAGAGAAGACCGAGAAGGACTTGAGAGCAGCTTTCAAGTACCTAAAAGGTTGTTAACAAGGAGGAAGAAGAAAAAATATTCTCCTTAATCACCGAGGATAAGAGAAGCAGCAATGGTTTTAATTTGCAGCAAGAGAAGTTTAGGTTGGACATTAGGAAAAACTTCCTAACGGTCAAGGTGGTTAAACACTGGAATAAATTGCCTAGGAAGGCTGTGGGATCTCCATCATTGGAGATTTTAAAGAGGAGATTAGACAAACACCACTCACTGGTGGTCTAGATGGTGCTTGGTCCTGCCATGAGTACAGGGGACTCAACTTGATGATCCTCCAGTTCAATGAATTCCACCTGTGGAATTTGGAGACAAGTCCCATGTTGCTGGAGGCTCCAGCACTAAGCTCAAGCCACCAAAGGAGTTTTTCCATAGGCAAAGAAATACTCCAGCATCCAACTATTAGCATTAAAGCAAATTGAACTAATTAAGGCAATAAATGTCTGTTTCCTTTTAGAGAAAATTTTAATGTATATTCTGGTCATTTACAAGTTTGCCAGGGTGGTCTGAATTCAGAGAGAAGTGCTAGAAGAAATAAAATTACTACGCAAGACAGTTCTCATTCTGTTGCATAGTTTTTCATTCATTATTCATAGGCATTAGTGAGAAAATTCCAGGAGGAGGAAATGGATAAACAGAATTTAATTATTACAGAAGAATAATAGGAAGGAATGGAAGCTCCCACCCCCAAGATAAAGCAAGATCTTAGTAAAGTAAAAAGTTATGTGAAAATCAACAAAGCAGAACCTTCTGACCAAAGGATGCTGTGTGCAGTGAAATGGAAACTTACTTTGCACAACTTCCTGAGATGATTCATACACTTTCCCACCCCCACCCCCAATGTCACCGAGGGAGTTCTGTGAATAGTTTTCCAGAAGACTAACATGCCAACTCTATCCTTTATGTGAACTGTCTTGAAACGTAACACATTCTTTTCTAAACAGGACATTTCCATTGCCACAGAGAAGCTATGACCTCTGCTTACTTCCTAGGTTTTCAAAGAGATATAACAACTCATGCCTTAGTTATGAGACAACCTCTAATGGGAAGCAGGGGGAGACTTCCTCTGCCAGTACCACAAACACACACTATGTGGTTTCTTAAGCTTTCTGCTGATTGATCTGGTACTGGTTACCGTCACAGACAGGATACTGGACTAGATGGGCTATGGGTCTGACGCTGAATGGCCATGTTTGCAGGTTTTGCTTTATTTTCAAAAGATAAAGACATCCTGACAGAGGTGTGAAAATGAACTAAAAAGATGAAAAAATGTCTTCCTACTGTGTCTGCTTCCATATTGAGTATGTAAGGGTCTAGAGTGTAAACTGGCTTGGCTTTAAGCAAGTTGTTTATATGTATCTTCACACAAATGACATGTCTATATCACAATTAAACAGCCTCTTAGCCAGAGTCAGTTGGCACAGGTCTGCTGAGGCTGTCCAATTGTCGTACAGCCATATATAAAAGAGTATCTGGATATTATCTAGGAATATCTAATTTTGCATTGCATTGCAACAATGGTTCTATGCCCTCAAAGGGTACGACTACAAGAGTGCTATTTTAGAATAATGTCAGTTATTCTAAAATAACATAGGGTACGTCTAGATTACATGCCTCTGTCACCAGAGGCATGTAGATTAGGCTACCAGGCATAGGAAAATGAAGCGGCGATTTAAATAATCGCCGCTTTATTTAAATTTACATGGCTGCCGCGCTGAGCCAATCAGCTGTTTGTCGGCTCAGCGCGGTAGTCTGGATGCGCGGGGGTCGACATCAAAGGCATTTGTCGACCACCCAGGTATGCCTCATCATCCCAGGAGGCATACCTGGTGGTAAACAAATGCCTTTGATGTCGACACCCGCACATCCAGACTACCGCACTGAGCCGACAAACAGCTGATCAGTTCAGCGCGGCAGCCATGTAAATTTAAATGAAGCGCGATTATTTAAATCGCCGCTTCATTTTCCTATGCCTGGTAGCCTAATCTACATGCCTCTGGCGACAGAGGCATGTAGTCTAGACGTACCCATAGTCCATGTCTACATTACAAGCAGTTATTTTGACAATGTCAAAATAATGGCAAGCTGGAGGGCTTTTTACTCTGACTCCTGTAACCCTTATTTTACGAGAAGTAAGGGAAGTCAGAGGAAGAGTGCTCTCTCTCAGACTTCCTGCTGTGTAGACAGCACTAAAAGCCTAAATAAAGTAATAACTTAAGCTACCCAATTGACATAGCTCAGGTTGCCTAGCTTATTTCAGCTTTAGCCCTGCTGTGTAGACATGCCCAAAAGGAGTTTCAGGAAAAGCATTTTGAGAAATCCACCTACAGGATGAAGCTGGTGCATGACACCTGCAATTTTAACCATTGTAAATATTGACCCTTCAGGGAATGACTAATACAAGGATGTTTTCACTCTACACAACTATTTACCATTATGGTAAAATTACAGTTAGAGCTAGGTCTGATTTGACACTATGGTGAACAATTCTCTGCACTGAGATCAGACGCATCTCTTGATTTTGAAGAGCTGGTGGTTATGAATCTTTTCCAGAAGCAATTCCTTTATGAAGAGGTCTGCTTCTTTGGACAGGGTTTTGATCTGCACATTGTCATGCATGATAATAGATGAGTAATGTGTGATCTATGCTCTGCTATGAGTACAACCAGCCTCTTAAAAATCTAGACACAGGTAGTACACAAAAGCTCTTTTTGTTTCTGTGATGCATTTTGTTGGTTTGGAGAAAAAATTATCTAGGTTTCCATGGAAGCTGCTGTTCCAGATTTTTTCCATTTGCCAGGGTCTTCTTGCTTACTCTTGCTGTTAGTATCAATCAATGGATTGTTATGTCAATTTGACAATAAGAGTCTAGGCCTCTGGATTCTCAGCTACTAATTTCCTCCAATATTTTCCCCAATACTCCTCACCGGCAAGTCTTCATTCCCTAGACATCTGTTTGCTCATTCTAATACATATTACTGGGTTTAAATTGGCTTCCTTGTAGACATCAAGTTAGAATCTATTGCTCATCACAAATCACATCAAAAGTCTGACCAAGAGAGAACCCAAGATGTTTCACTCTAACCAAGGCTCATAGCTTGCTAGATGGCCCCAGGAGCCAGAAAGGAGACCTGCCTGTTCTCACTGGCTGGCTAACACCCAAGAAAGTACTGAAAGAGTAACCTAATACCACTTAGGGCCGTGGTCCCCAACACGGTGCCCGCAGGCGCCATGGCGCCCGCGGGGGCATTTCCATGCGCCCGCCAGGTGCTCGGGGCTGGCCTGGCACCGGGCGCATCGCGGGGGGAAGCGCCGGCCCTGGGCGCACGGCGCTGGGAGCGCCGGCCCCGGGCACGTGGCGGGGGGAGCACCGGCCCTGGGCGCGTGGCGCATGGCGGGGGGAGCGCCGGCCCCGGGCGTGTGACGCTGGGCGGGGGGAGCGCCGGCCCTGGGCGCGCGGCGCTGGCAGGGGGAGCGCCGCCCCCGGGCGTGCGGCTATGGGGGGGGCTGCCCCTGGGGCGCAAGTGTCCCCGCCCCCTGGCGCCCGGCGGGCGAACGGCCCCGCCCCCTGGCGCCCGGAAACCTTGAAAGGTTGGGGACTACTGACTTAGGACTTTACTCTGCTCTTGTCTACACTGCCATTCTACTGTGCTGTAACATTCTCACTTGGGGTGTGAAAAAGGCCATGAAACAATCGATAAAGACGGATATATTCATATGGGAAGTGATCTGATCCTAGTCTTGTTTACTGAAAAATAAATGTTTTTAAAATTTCTTTTGCAGTAACAATAAGTAGAGTCCTGCACGGATACTAAATTGTTATCCGCATCTGCAAAAAATGACCTGTGGATATCTGCATCCACATCCATGGATGCAGACACCCACTTTTATGAAGAAGATATATGCAAATTTGCAGGTTCTAGATACATAATTTGTATCTGCGTCTGTATGCCCAAAAATGAGCCAGGGATATCCACATCCATGGATGCAGATACACATAGATATACTGTATAGTGGGTAACAGCGGATTTGCAAGGCTCTAAGAATAAAAGCCCCTAACTGTAAAATATCAGCCTTCAATCTACTGTAAATCTTGATATACAGAAAGCGTGTATGATAGCTTCCTATGGAATATCCTAATAGTCTTTTAACAAAAATGGACTGTGACAAGCTTTCTAATGAATCCCAAAGTTGGCAAGGCCTGTTATTTAATAATCATTCTTTCAGTTAGGAGCATATGGTACACTTGCCTGTTAACATTAAAACAGCTAAAAACAGTTTGACACAAACAAGATAAGCCCAAATAGATCAAAAAACTAAAGCATCACAAATTAGCCTTTCATCTTCTACATACAATAATTCCCCATCAATAAAATGGGCTTATAATGAGCAAGAATTTTTTTAAACTTAAAAACCAACAAATAGTCTGGTAGCACTTTAAAGACTAACAAAGCATGAAGATGGTATCATGAGCTTTCCTGGACACAGCCCACTTCTTCAGATGACTCATGATACCATCTTCATGTTTTGTCAGTCTTTAAAGTGCTACCAGACTATTTGTTGTTTTTTAAGTTTATCCTGTACAGACTAACTCGGCTACTCTCTGAAGCTTAAGAATTGTAATGTTATTTTTGTAGTTGGCAGTTTACTAACCTCTCTCACTCACATTGTTACAAAAAATCTGGACCATCCTACCCTGTCATGTTTAGTGGCAATCCTGGAGTTCCAAGATAATTATGTCAAAATATAACACTTGAGTTTATTAAACATTGTCCATACGCTAAATATAAAAGAATGGAAGCTCTAATGGGACCTTTGTAAGAGCTAGCTAATTGAAGTGCAGCTGGGGGAAAGGAAGTAAGGGTAGTATTATATTTTTGTTAATTAAGTTTATACATAAGGATTTTTTGTTAGATTCTCAGTCATTTCTGGATGTAGTAGTGGTAGGTACAATAAGGAAGCTTGGTAAGGAAGCTTTGACCTTTCACTTCAAATGCAGATCTTATCAGAGTTATTCATGACTTTGTCATTTCTCCTAATAAGAATCCATATTAAGTATATTTTATTGACCTAAAATTCTCTGCTGTTTCATTCTCACTTTCTTCTGTACTGAAAAAATTGCCACTTTCCAATCTAGAGGCTGCTGCATTTCACTGGTTGTTGAAATAGTTTATACATTTAGTTTGGGTACTCAGATCAATTATGATGGTATGATTACAAACTAATACAAAACAAATGGGCTAAATAGTTTGCCCAAAATCTAGCTTGATATTTCTAGTCTAAGCAAAACTTTCTTGGTATCAGACCATAAGATAGAAATGCAAACAAAAAAAATTACAGTACATGCAGTTTTGCATGGTTTATCTATCTTACTTTTCTCCAAATCTTAAAAGAGCACCTGAATTAAATAAGTCATGAGAATAAACAGTGAAGTGTGTGTGTGTGTGTGTGTGTGTATGTGTATATATAAAACTTATGCGGATAGTAAACATTTGGCATCCTTCATTTCTGTGAGGCACCAATATTGAAAGTAGTGCATCTGTTCATTTAAAGCCTAACCCACATTCAAAGTCAACAAATCTGAAAAGGGATAAACTATTTTCCTTAGTAAAACAGACAGTTGCACCTAAAATGCCTGAGCACTTTATTAGTCTATCAGCTAACAAACAGAACCTTAAATGGACTGAACTTTTAGAGCTCACTGGATCACTGGAGAACAAGAAAAAGTGGTGGCTTAGTAGTATTAAAAAGTAGCTACGCAAAACAAACTTAAGTCCTTCTCACATTTGCAGCTGTGCGCTGATAAATCAGTTTTATTTATTTATTTGTCAGGATTACAGCTGTGTTAAATTTAGCACAGCTGTGACAGCATCAAATAGCAAGCTTCTCTGAGCCATGTGCCTAGCAATAAGGAGCTCTTGGAGTATTTTGAATAGATGTACTTGCAAGGCACAGTGATTGGCCCTTCTAATATGCCTGAAAAGTGCACAGGACACAGAGAGTACTACTGCAAACAAATATTAAAAATAAAAATAATCCCAACTATACGTACAATGTGATGGGGACTAATTTAGCTATAAATACTCAAGAGGGAGATCTTGGAGTCATTGTGGATAGTTCTCTGAAAACATCCACACACTGTGCAGCAGCAGCCAAAAGAGCAAATAGCATGTTAGGAATCATTAAAAAAGGGATAGAGAATAAAGACAGAGAATATTTTATTGCCTCTATATAAAACCATGGTATGCCCATATCTTGAATACTGCGTACAGATGTGGTAGAGTCATTTAAAAAAAGATATATTGGCATTGGAAAAGGTTAAGAAAAGGGCAACAAAAATTATTAGGGTTTTGGTATGGGTCCTATATATGAACAGAGATTAAAAAGATGGGACTTTGCAGCTTAGAAAAGAGGAGACTAAGGGGGGATATGATAAAAGTCTATAAAATCCTGACTGGTGTGGAAAAAGTGAAAAAGGAAAGTTATTTACTTATTCCCACACTATAAGAACTAAGGGTGTGTCTAGACTACATGCCTCCTTCGACGGAGGCATGTAGATTAGCGAGATCGGAAGAGGGAAATGAAGCCGCGATTAAAATAATCGCGGCTTCATTTAAATTTAAATGGCTGCCCCGATCTGCCGATCAGCTGTTTGTCGGCAGATCGGGGGAGTCTGGACGCGATGCCCCGACAAAGAAGCCTTTCTTCATCGACACAGGTAAGCCTCGTGAAACCAAGTTTACCTGTGTCGATGAAGAAAGGCTTCTTTGTCGGGGCATCGCGTCCAGACTCCCCCGATCTGCCGACAAACAGCTGATCGGCAGATCGGGGCAGCCATTTAAATTTAAATGAAGCCGCGATTATTTTAATCGCGGCTTCATTTCCCTCTTCCGATCTGGCTAATCTACATGCCTCCGTCGAAGGAGGCATGTAGTCTAGACACACCCCAAGGGTCACCAAGTGAAACGAATAGGCAGCAGGTTTAAAACAAATAAAAGGAAATTTTGCTTCACTGAGCGCACAGTCAACCTGTGGAACTCCTTGCCAGAGGATGTTGTGAAGAATAGGACTTTATCTAGCTCTTTTTTGAACCCTGTTAGATTCATGGAAGTTAGGTCCATCAATGGCTAATAGACAGGCTGGGTAGAAAAGGTGTCCCTAACCTCTATTTGTCTGGAAATGGATGACAGGAGAGGGATCACGTGATGATTTTCTGTTGTGTTCTCTCCCTCAGGGGCATCTGGTATTGGCCACCGTTGGCAGACATGATACTGGGCTAGATGGACCTTTGGTCTGACCCAGTATGGCCGTTCTTATATTCTTATGATCTTGTAACAATTTTCTATGGCAAATTTTCCAGCAATTATCACTAACCTCACTATTTATCTACTAAGAAATTACAATATGGATGCCTATAATCAGTGCACTGTATATTGTGTGATTCCATGCCTGCAGAGATTACTGCAGAATACAGGCAGTCCCCGACTTACGCGGATCCGACTTACGTCGGATCCGCACTTACGAACGGAGCTTTCTCGCCCCGGAAGTCGGGGCGAGAAAGCCCCGTTCGTAAGCTGCTCCGGTGCCCCTGGTCTGCTGGAGACCGTCTCCAGCAGACCAGGGGCACCGGGCGGGTTCCCGCGCTTCTGAGGCTTTGCCAGAGCAAAGCCTCAGAAGCGCGGGAACCGCTGCTGCTGCCCCTTGAGATCCGGTGCCTGTGGTCTGCTGGGGACGGTCCCCAGCAGACCACAGGCACCCTGACTGAAGCCGCAGCCGCGGGGGGGTCCCGCGCCTCTGAGGCTTTGCCAGAGCAAAGCCTCAGAGGCGCGGGGAACCGCCGCTGCTGCCGCTCCAGTCTGGGTGCCTGTGGTCTGCTGGGGACGGTCCCCAGCAGACCACAGGCACCCGGACTGGAGCCGCAGCCGCGGGGGGGTCCCGCGCCTCTGAGGCTTTGCCAGAGCAAAGCCTCAGAGGCGCGGGGAACCGCCGCTGCTGCCGCTTTGACTGAAGCGGCAGCAGCGGCGGTTCCCCGCGCCTCTGAGGCTTTGCTCTGGCAAAGCCTCAGAGGCGCGGGACCCCCCCGCGGCTGCGGCTTCAGTCCGGGTGCCTGTGGTCTGCTGGGGACCGTCCCCAGCAGACCACAGGCACCCAGACTGGAGCGGCAGCAGCGGCGGTTCCCCGCGCCTCTGAGGCTTTGCTCTGGCAAAGCCTCAGAGGCGCGGGACCCCCCGCGGCTGCGGCTTCAGTCCGGGTGCCTGTGGTCTGCTGGGGACCGTCCCCAGCAGACCACAGGCACCCAGACTGAAGCCGCAGCCGTGGCGGGGTCCCTCGCCTCTGAGGCTTTGCCAGAGCAAAGCCTCAGAGGCACGGCACCCCGCTGCCGCTGCGGCTCTGCTCCCCGTGTCCCTGGTCTGCTGGGGGGGGGCGCAGTTAGTGTGCTCCCCCCTCCCCCCCCCAGCAGACCAGGCTTTTGTTTTGGACTCTGGGGCAGAGCAGCTGGGGCGCTGCCGATTTGTCCTGCAGCGCCCGTGGGCACTACTGGACCAACCCGGCAGCACCCCAGCTGCTCTGCCCCAGGTCCTGATTCAGCCGCTGCTGGTCAGTTTCAGCAGCGGCTGAATCAGGACGTCTGGGGCAGAGCAGATGGGGTGCTGCTGGGTTGGTCCAGTAGCACCCCAGCTGCTCTGCCCCAGGCGTCCCCAAGTCAGCTTCTGCTGAAACTGACCAGCGCTGACTACAGGAAGCCCCAGGCAGAGTTGCTCTGCCCCGGGCTTCCTGGAATCAGCTGCTGATCAGTTTCAGCAGCAGCTGACTTGGGGACGCCTGGGGTTCTTAAGTTGATTCTGTATGTAAGTCAGAACTGGCGGTCAGTTTCAGCAGCGGCTGAATCTGGACGCCAGTTCCGACTTACATACAGATTCAACTTAAGAACAAACCTACAGTCCCTATCTTGTACGTAACCCGGGGACTGCCTGTACATCAAATGTCATAGAATTTTGCTCCAACTTTCAAGTTTTCATTAAAAAATATATTTATAGCCCTTATGGTCATGAAACTTTCCAAATGTTAACCAAGTGTAAACATTGTTCTCTTCTTAAGTCCTCAGGGTATTCACTCCCAAGGCAAGTGCGGACAAATTGTTCACATTATTAGGCTTTGACAGACAGAAGCATCGTTAGGCAGTCGACAGACAAAAACATACAGGTTGTTCTTATTCATAATCCCAAACTGCACCTCAGCTTTCTAGATGCCTGATTCCCCAAGTGTTCCATATACTCAGCTATTAAAATCTCCAGCTTCATACAGACAACTATACAATGCAGTTTTATACATATTGAAAATCAAAATTTTAGGGGGCGAGTAAAATATGCAAAAGATAGTTTATATTTATATTGGAAAAAATAATTCAAACTATGTATACAAAATGATGGGGACAAATTTAGCTATAGCTACTCAAGAGAGAGATCTTGGAGTCATTATGAATAGTTCTCTGAAAACATCCACTCAATGTGCAGCAGCAGTCAAAAAAGCAAACGATGTTAGGAATAATTAAAAATGGGATAGAGAATAAAACCGAGAATATTTTATTGCCTCTATATAAACACATGGTATGCCTACATCTTGAATACCTCCTACAGATGTGATCATCTCATCTCAAAAAAGATATATTGGGATTGGAAAAGGTTCAGAAAAGGGCAACAAAAATGATTAGGGGTTTGGAATGGGTCCCATATGAAGAGAGATTAAAAAGATTGGGACTTTTCAGCTTAGAAAAGAGGAGAGGAAACTAAGAGGGAATAAGATAAAGGTCTATAAAATCATGACTGGTGTGGAAAAAGAGAGTAAGTAAAATGTATTTACTTGTTCCCATAATATAAGAACTAGGGGGTCACCAAATGAAATTAATAGGCAGCAGGTTTAAAACAAAAGGAAGTTTTTCTTCAAGCAGGACACAGTCAATGTGTAGAACTCCTTGCCACAGGATGTTGTGAAGGCCAAGACTTTAACAGGATTCAAAAAAAGTGGTATTGGCTACCATTAGAAGACAGGATATTGGGCTAAATGGACCTTAGGTCTGACCCAGTATGGCCATTCTTATGTCCTTATTTAACTCAGTAAAATCCTCCATTTTAAAAATTCTGTTACAACAGACTGCTGGAGAAACCAGGGGCCTTGTGGCAATGTTTATGTTCTGCTTACTGTGGAGTGCATGAGGTCTAGTTGTAATGGATACACTATTATAGCATAGGTTTAGATAATCAAGTATATATAATTTATTTCCCAAATCAAAGGAAATGCAGATTTCTTGCAAATGGAAAAACTTCTGTAACACCTGATTTATGTACAGCAGATATACTGATAAAATTATGTTAAATGCACTTCAGGGATCAAAGTCAACTTAAAAACAATTCACTTATGTCTGAAGTTATGGGTTTTTTTAATTGCTATAATTACCACTAACATTAGACACATTTCTCAATCTATTGTTTACAGCCAAGCCCTAAGATACAACCATATTTGCTCCAATCCCACAGACACAAATACCTACAGGATCTACATAGAGAATTTCTATGCCTGTCAGAGACAGAGAGGTTTTTCCCCCTCACTATTTGTTCACTTTGTGGAACCGTTGGCTCTTAAATCAGTTTTCCTTGTATATTCAGAACACAGTTTGCAAAGGGATCTACAAGCCTGGTCACATATGCTTCATATCAACGGGATTCCATAATGAATATAGATTTACACATGCAAATTCCATTTCAGGATCAGGGTCTTAGTTTCTTTTGTTATTTGACTCAATTTCCTTAATATTCCTTTTTTTCTTGTTCTATCCTACAGCTAAATTTTAATAAAGTTACTGCAAGCACACAAATCCTATCTAAACAAAGCATTTTTGCAATTAGTAACTATACTCCTCCCGCAACAATTTTAATCAGATTTTCCCCTTTACTTAAATGTTTAGAGAAAACAAACTGGATAAAGTTCAGTTTTCTTCCATCAGGAAAAAACAAAACAAAAAAAGGCAACCACCACATGGGATATTGAAACCATTTTCCAAAGGTGAGAAATTCCTTACCAGCTAATCAATTCTAAATATAACAAATTCAGGAAGAAGCATATTGAAATACTTTCATAAATTACAAAAATATATATGTTGATCTTAGGGACTAAAAATAACAATATCTATACCATAGTTTAAAAAAAAAAGTAAAGGAATGTAGTAAAAGATGGTCTTCAATTTATCTGTAAATGGCTACAGCAGAAAGTTCTTAAAACTGAGGACAGATAATATGAAACCACTGAAACAAAATAAAGTGACCAATTTTAAATTTACAGTGAATCACTTTAGACTATATATGTACCCATTCAATGGTACAACTTATAGGTAGAATTTTGAATTAGTTGGCTTTGTCTATGTATTGAACTCTTCTAAAAAATGCTTTAATAGAGAAGACTCAGCATAACTGTATGAGAAAAAGAATGTTCTTTTACCACTAACTGGCAACATATGAAAAATATCCGAATAAAAAATTATATCTATTTGATGCCAGATCCTGATTTCTTGTACTGTGAATAGCATTTTGTCCTGTCTTGATATTAGCAAAGGATAAAATTAAAAATAAACCAACTATCACATAGGCCTTACTAGACACTGCAAGGGAACAGAGGTTGTTAATCCAATGATTGGTTATGAAAAACAAATCTCTACATTAAAATGTCAACTGATGAAGGGCCCTACTTCGGTAACTAGCTAACATTAGGGAAAACAGGCCAAATACAATTCATTCAGTTTTACATTCCAAAAAGGCAAATTAAATAGATTTTTTTAATTAACTTTTATTCTTTAATAAGCTTGTTTGATTTTAGGTAGTTGGGAACCTATCTTAACTAATTTACACTGTACTTGGAGACGGGAGCTAATGAAATATGCATATATCTGTAACATCAAAATTCAGCGGGAAAAAAAATAGAAAACCACGGATGATCATTTTCAGCCTTGCTCTTACATTGGTTGGCAGGGAGCAGGAGAAGAAAAGGATGTAAAGAACCCACTCCCCATTTTGCACAGCTTGCATAAGGGGGCCAAGCAGAATTGCAACATAGGTACTCTAAGGTGTGCAGGAGTTCTTCCTGCTCTGCATCTGTGGGAAGGGTATGATACTTCAAAATTATATGGGGAAGATGTGGAGCCACACAGTTCCTACAATGTACTCCTTATAAACACACCAGCAGAGTTGGCCAGTTGCATAGGATATGACTAAACTGCACCTTTCAAAGGGTCATTAGCGGTGTAAAATCTCTGTACAGTCACTTCAAGCATAGTAGCTATTCTTCCCTTTAAGGCAAAATGCTGCCAGGTGCTGCTCCTCCATCATGGAATATCTTTACACTGCCCAAGACCAGGGTTGTGTCTAAGTTTTCCTTACAACTTTATTATTTCTAAGGACATTTCCTAAAACATAGCAAATGTGACTCATCCTATCATCCTTCAGCTTCTGTGCACCACCAACTGAGCAGGAAATTCACAGATCAGTTTCTTTATCTCTCAGGTGCCTGATAGCAGTTGTTCCCAAGCGCTTAGTGTACACAACACACGCACAAGTTGTTCCAGTTATCCTAAATAAAAGTAGTTTACTTGGTTTAGGGTAGAAAGCAAAGAGAAAAGTCAAATCACTCCACACATACAAACTGACTTTTGGCTAAGGCACTGGATTGGGACTCAGAACGGTTCTATTCCTGATATACGAGAGATGTCTCATTTGAATGTGACTATCTACAACTGCACTATGCTAGACTGTAGTTTTACAATATACCCAGAGTAAGAGGTAGCACGTAGCTGCACTGGCCCAGAAACAGACCAGATTAATTGTGATTGGAGTCACAATCTGATCCCTGTTCCTACTCTGCACTGGCCAGTATGTGGAGGTGGATTGAAAGGAAGGCAAGAAGCTAAGATTCACCCACACCTTGCCAGTGTCTCCTCATTCATCAGTATAGGAGGAAGAACAGCAGCCCAGGGATTGCTGCTTTTCTCCATACTGCTACTTTTGATATGGGTAACAAGTGAAGGAGAGTAAGATGGCTCCTTGGATCTCTGCATGAGCAGGCAGGAAGCAAGGGTCATCCTGTTGCCATCTGTACATTAGTTCCTCATCCCAATACAAGAGTTTTGTAAGGATAAATTAATGAATGTTTGTGAGGTGTTGAAATACTTTGGTACCAGGCCATACAACCAACAAAGCTCTATAAAAATAAATCAACGGATCACTGTCTTTCTAGTATTCATTTAGTTGCTCTCAGGAGGTAGCCTGGCATCCTAGTTCCTAACTTTCCGTTGAGAGACAGTGTTTTGTTTCTTTCAAAAATATGTTTCAGTAGCAGAGCTGAGACTGTAAAATATCTATCAGTTTCAAATGTACTCTCCCCTTATGATCGGGAGGGAGAATTTAAAAGCAGGAAGCTACCTATAACAGTACCCAATATATAGCTTTCCTTCTGTGGAAAAATGCAAATCTCTCCAAGTCCAACCATTTACAAGAATATGTCATGGAGTAAAGAGAATGAGAAACCACTCTTCAACAAAGCTACATGAGAACTAGAGACAACTTGAATGCTGCCAGCACAACTGATTGTGGAGTCCGCCACAGGGACAGATACTAGTGCCAGAAAAATAGTATTTCACAGCTTGCGTTCTAAACCCCTGACTTCCAGCCAGGAAAATGAGAAATAGTACTATGTGATGGTGACACCACATCCGTATCTGACAAACTTTATTAATAATTACATTTAAAATGACTGCTGAAGCATGGTTTCAAAAGGACAAAAATGCTCTAACAATATTGCCAGAAAAAAAAACATTTGAAGTGAAAACATGTTTCAAATTTTTTTTGAAAAACTGTATATATGCTAACTTTAAGGTCATGTTAATCCATTTCATTGGGGAGTTTTAGTAAAGCATATATCATTTGGGACATGCTCTTTAATGTGTTTGGATAAATATAAGATTCAATGTAGCTCTGAATAACACAAAACTGATAATTTTCAGAATTGCTTAGCACTGGTCTCACCTTGCTTCTTTTACAGCCAACGGAAGAAGAATTAAGCTATTGCTGAGAGTTTTGGAGAATCTCATCCTAAAAGTCCAAGAAACATTTCAATAGAGTGGTCTGACATACCTGGTATATCTTTGACATCTCATTTATTGTAATTAGTATTCTATTAGAAGTTCATCAAAACATATATATTGCCCAGCAACAAATAAAGTGTTAAATGTGGTGGAACATAATTTTGCTAGGTATAGAAAGTCTAGTTCTGTTTGGTTATCCAGAGTCCAGAGAATTCACTGGTAATACTTTGGATATAATTTTCCAAGGTTGCTGTAAACAACTGTGTTTTGAAGCACTTTTATAGCTGACTAGGGCTTTTTTGGCTGCTATTGTTGAAACTTCAAAACAAAACAACCCCAAATGAAATAGATACTTAGGTATCAGGAGAAGGGTCATGATTCCAGCAGCCCACGCAAGACAATCAGGATGCAATTCAAGTCACAACTTTCACAAGACAGCAAATGTGAACATTTTTTCAGGGAACTTGTTGGCTACTGGACTTTGAATATCAAATGTACATACTAACTAATGCCACTAATTAAGGAAATAATATTAGAGATTACAGGTTGAACCTCTCTGGTCTGGCAACCCCAGGACCTGATTGGTCCCAGATGAGGGATTTTGCTAGACCAGGGAAAGTCATATCTGGACCCCCTGCTACTGGCCTCCCCAGCTCTGGACCAGCTGCAGGCTTTGCTGCCCTGGTGGTCCATGCCTCTCCTTGCCTGCCATGTTGGGCAGCCCAGCTTCCAACACAATGGGCTCCGCCCCACCAGGCAGCCCCACTGGGGTGCGCTGCACTCTCAGCTCTGCTGGTGCATGCCCAGCTGCCCAGATGCAAGGAGCAGCATCCTGCAGGGCTCATAGGCACCAGCGCTCTACTGGAACTCTTTGGTCCTGGAACATCTGTGGTCCAGAAAGAACTTATTCAATATTATAGATGTGTTTTAGTCACACAACTTACCCATGCTAATTCACACCCCAAATACTGTGGCAGTTCTTTTATACACAATACCAGCATCACAAAATAGCAGATTTAAAAATAATAAATACATCATTGGATAATTGTTAATATTTGGAAGTTAGGGTTTAGGTAAACACATACAATTATAATAAAAATACAGCATTGGTATAGATTAATATTCCTTTTATGCTCAAAATAAAAAACAAAGTGAAGTTTATATATTACTATCTTGTCACAAACCAATTCTACAAGCCAAATACACAGAGAGGCATTGGAATTACAATTCCTCCACAAATTCAATTCCTCCACTCATAACCTTCTCATCGAGTCTGTGTAGGTTCTTGCCGTTAGTACCTTTCCTATCTAATTGCTATCCTTTGATTCTTATCTGTTTCTTTTTAATTATCCAATTTTCAGGTTCTTATAGATTACCAGTTCTGCCTACTTGTTTTTCCCTTTGATATTTTCATACCCTCTGCTCCTTGTTTCCCACCCCCTTCCTTTTTTTCTTCTCCTCTCCTCCCCTATTTATTTTGGGTCTGCACATCCTAAACTCAAAACTCTGGTCATCTGAAGAAGTGAGCTGTGCCCATGAAAGCTCATGATACCATCATCGGCTGTGGCTACACTGGGCCACTTATTCCAGAAAAGCAGCCGCTTTTCCGGAATAAGCTGTGAGCTGTCTACACTAGCCCCTTGAATTTCCGGAAAAGCAGTGACGATTTACTGTAAGAAATCAGCTGCTTTTCCAGAAAAACTATGCTGCTCCCGCTCGGACAAAAGTCCTTTTTCCGGAAAACTGTTCCAGAAAAGGGCCAGTGTAGACACCACAGTAGTCTTTTCCGCAAAAAAGCCCCGATCGCAAAAATTATGATCGGGGCTTTTTTCCGGAAAAGCGCTTCTACATTGGCCACGGACGCTTTTCCGGAAAAGCATCCTGCCAATGTGGATGCTCTTTTTCTGGAAATTCTTATAACGGAAAACTGTTCCATTTTAAGCATTTCCGGAAAAAGGTGCCAGTGTAGACACAGCCTACATGTTTTGTTAGTCTATAAAGTCTACCAGATCATTTCTTGTTTAAGATTTTTTCAAAAGCTTTGCTCAACCCTTGCTCACTTTTCTGTTGCTCCAAACACAGTGACATGCAATGTTATATTCACTCCAGTGACCTCCAGTTAGGAACTGTCAAGACTTATATTATTCAAAGTCAACTTTTATTAGCTAGGTCCACACATACGGGTGTATCCCTCTACAAATGCCATGTCAAAGCCCTGACACAAAATTTCAGATCTAACATAAATCATACCTTTTCAGTTTAAATGAACTTCCTTTTAATGTGCAGCTGAAGCCCAAATTCAGGTATATACCAAAATTAGGACAGACAGTCCAAGTGTTTATTGCTATACAATATAAACAACTGGAGATTTGATCTATAAAACTGTGGTCTGATAGTTGGAACAGGACAGCTGCAGTCCTGAAACATGGATTCTATTCCTAATGAGAACTTTTCCACAGATTTCCACAAGTGAGAGATTAGGTCTCTTTGCTTTTTACCCCTGAACAAGTAGCAGTTTCTCTACCTCAATTTTGTCATCTGTAAAATAAGATTATGTTCATCCATATTTTTAGAAATGCAATATAGTTTTCATCTGAGACTCTTGGAAGTGCAAGCATATTAGTCACAAGAAAAACACATCTTGGAGTGCATTGTTTTTTAATTTATGAAAAAAGAAGCAGAAGCAGCAGCAGCAGGAAAGATAAGAAGCTACATGCTTATTTTCAGCCCCAAGTATTTCACCTCTATATACACATTGACCATCTAAAAGATCAGATTAAATGCATAGCTTTGTCACACACAAGATATTGTTAGCACAAATATTACCAGATCCTGTCATTTCTGTGAGTATGCATTTCTGTGAGTATGCATACACACACCCATGTAGCAGTCCCATAAAAATGGATGGTCTCTGCAAAGACACAAAACTCTGTCTGTGCTGATTAGAATGCAGGATTAGGGCCTTGGTGATATTTAAAGGATATTTCAAAGCTCAATGTGAGATGAGTAAATCAAGACAATTAAAAATGCCAGCAATACTTAATTGCTTTATTAAAGTAATTATATGAATAGTATACAGGCAGTCCCCGGGTTACGTACAAGATAGGGACTGTAGGTTTGTTCTTAAGTTGAATCTGTATGTAAGTCGGAACTGGCGTCCAGATTCAGACACTGCTGAAACTGACCGCCAGTTCTGACTTACATACAGAATCAACTTAAGAACCCCAGGCGTCCCCAAGTCAGCTGCTGCTGAAACTGATCAGCAGCTGATTCCAGGAAGCCCGGGGCAGAGCAACTCTGCCTGGGGCTTCCTGTAGTCAGCGCTGGTCAGTTTCAGCAGAAGCTGACTTGGGGACGCCTGGGGCAGAGCAGCTGGGGTGCTACTGGACCAACCCAGCAGCACCCCATCTGCTCTGCCCCAGACGTCCTGATTCAGCCGCTGCTGAAACTGACCAGCAGCGGCTGAATCAGGACCTGGGGCAGAGCAGCTGGGGTGCTGCCGGGTTAGTCCAGTAGTGCCCACGGGCGCTGCAGGACAAATCGGCAGCGCCCCAGCTGCTCTGCCCCAGAGTCCAAAACAAAAGCCTGGTCTGCTGGGGGGGGGAGCACACTAGCTGCGCCCCCCGCCCCAGCAGACCAGGGACACGAGGAGCAGAGCCGCAGCGGCAGCGGGGTGCCGCGCCTCTGAGGCTTTGCTCTCGCAAAGCCTCAGAGGCGAGGGACCCCACCACGGCTGCGGCTTCAGTCTGGGTGCCTGTGGTCTGCTGGGGACGGTCCCCAGCAGACCACAGGCACCCGGACTGGAGCGGCAGCCGCAGGGAACCGCCGCTGCTGCCGCTTCAGTCAAAGCGGCAGCAGCGGCGGTTCCCCGCGCCTCTGAGGCTTTGCTCTGGCAAAGCCTCAGAGGTGCGGGACCCCCCCGCGGCTGCCGCTCCAGTCCGGGTGCCTGTGGTCTGCTGGTGATCGTCCCCAGCAGACCACAGGCACCCAGACTGGAGCGGTAGCAGCGGTGGTTCTCCGCGCCTCTGAGGCTTTGCTCTGGCAAAGCCTCAGAGGCGCGGGACCCCCCGCGGCTGCGGCTTCAGTCCGGGTGCCTGTGGTCTGCTGGGGACCGTCCCCAGCAGACCACAGGCACCGGGTCTCAAGGGGCAGCAGCAGCGGTTCCCGCGCTTCTGAGGCTTTGCTCTGGCAAAGCCTCAGAAGCGCGGGAACCCGCCCGGTGCCCCTGGTCTGCTGGAGACGGTCTCCAGCAGACCAGGGGCACCGGAGCAGCTTACGAACGGGGCTTTCTCGCCCCGACTTCCGGGGCGAGAAAGCTCCGTTCGTAAGTGCGGATCCGACGTAAGTCGGATCTGCGTAAGTCGGGGACTGCCTGTACTGCACACCACGTACTAGAGAAATAACTAAGAGAAACATTAAAATCAACGGTGGTAAAAGAAAGACATGTATAAACAGGAATATTACACCTCTCCCATTAATTACTATTTTTCATTTGTTGAATGCTGACTATATTTACAATAGGACAAAAGAACTAATTTAAATATTTAATTGAGCTATCATTTTTAATGGTCATACATGTAGTCCATGGCATCAGAGGTTTACTTAAAAAAAAAAAAAAAAAAAAAAAATCACTCAAATGCTACAATGACATCATGAAAAATGTTTTGTTTTTACATAGCTATGTGGGGTCAGTATTCCCTGGGTGCTTATGTGGCAGCTCAGGAGAGATTCAGATGCTGCCCAGCTGATTAGAAGAATGCCCACAGCTAAGTTTTTTTGTTTTTATTGGTAGTACTAATTCGTACATGTCTTGGTGCACATAAAAATTTATTCCACACACAGATGGAAAAAATCTGCATATGCATGGAAAAGATTAAAGGGGACACTGGAAGGGGGATTATCTTGGAAAACAGTGTCACTAAAAAGAACTAAGGTATTATGGTATATAACCAACTAAATAAAAGCTTGCAGTGTGATATAATAGTTGAGTGCGCAAATGCAAACATTGCTTATATAATAAATAGGGGAATATAAAGTAAGAGGAGGGTGTTGTTATTATCTATGTGTTACTGCATTGGTAAGACTATTGCTTGATTACTTTGTCCTGTTCTGGTATCCCCACTTCAAAAAGGTTGTGGAAAAACTGGAAGAAATTCACAAAAAAGAGCTATAATAATGATTCAAGGACTGGAAAACTTATAGTGTGTGTCTTAAAACACTGTTTAATTTATTGAAAAAAGGTTAAAAAAGTTGATATGGCTAAGATTAATAAAAACCTTGAAGAGAAGTTTTCTGATAGTAACAGATAACAAAAGCATAACAAGGAATTCTCTGTCACTTGAAATCTAAGACAAGATTGGAGATCTTCCTTACAAAAAACAAACATACATATGCTCTAGCTCAATCAGATCACTTGGACATAAGTCACTTCCATCATTTAAAATGGAGCAGGTAGCTGCATCCCTTGACTGAACTAGATGTTAACAATGTGGACAGTAACAAGATAAACAGAATTCTACAGCTTTGATTTGAGACCTGTCAGGTAAGCAAACGAGGAACAGATTTTATATGTTATAAAAAGAAACACACTAATAAATCACTATTTTAAAACTCATTTTGCATATTAAATATTTTTATTTACTAATTTAGCATTTCAGTTCACATTCAGATTTCACCGCACACATGATTGTCAGCATCCTGTACTACTAATCAGACCCATACATTGGTTAGGTATAACAGGGTAATTCAAGGGCAATGTTTCAGCATCGCATGTCTTGTTCTTTAGGTTTGTGTCAATTTGTGCCAGTTTTAGCATACAACTTCAGACACACACACACAATACCACCAAATATTTTTCATAATTTTTAAGTTCAGTTAAATTAACTAATAAAATATTCAACAAAATTCATTTGTGCCACTATATTCAAAACTAGAGTGGTATTATAGATTTACAGAGTTGGTGAACATTAGCTTCATTATTTTTCATTGAACTAACAGATTCACAAATGGCATTTAGATCAGTATAAATTATATTCTAGGCCAGTAGAAAGATCATTACCAGCTGACAGTCCAAATAAAAGAAGGGCTTTTCTGGAAGTGCTTTAATAGTAATTTCCTGTGTGAAAGACTAGCTGCTGATTTTTGCATTCCTCAGGGTACAGTTCTTCTCAGAGAATGTTACTCTTCCACAGGAAGAGGAAGGAACCAGTTGTTATTGGATGTGTGGGTTGGTAGCTGTGGGACATTTTCTACATGCCTCAGAATCAGCTGTGTGAACTTGGATAAACAGCTTAGATTCCCAGCCCAGGGGAAAAAAATACTATGGCAGCTTACAAGTACAGTATCTCAGGAAGTTCTGAGACAGAAATAATACCTGGAACTTCACCTCCAGTTCCCAGAAATGTGATGATCTGCTAGGAACTACAAAAAATAATAGACTGACATGATAAACTTTCTTTAACCATTTCACTTAACACTTTTGCTGCTACATTAAAAAAATATGAATTTTGTCAGCTCTCAGTCACCTACACAACTACTAAAAATCACCAGTTAGTTTTACAACATGAAACACAATATTAAGAATTAAATTATTAATCAAGATTATTATGGTACTGCCAACCAAGAATAGGCCTCATTTCCAGCCCTGTTTCAAAGAACCTGCAATCAAAATTGATAAGATAGACAGGGTGGGGAAAAGGTGTAACACAAGCCAAGTGAAAAACCTGATGACGGCAAACAAAGTCAGTTCATTAATGGGCTAAATGGAAACAAAACAGGAAAGGACAGGGGGAAGGTGGACAGGGCAAGGAAGAAGCTGGTAAAGAGGCATAGGCGCAGAGTGAAGCTGTGGTGACGAAGGGGTATATAAGAGGGAGAGAAGTGGAGCAAATAGCAAATTAGCACAGGCAAAGAAAGCTCAGTCAAAACTCTAAAAAAGTTTTCTGATAACTTGTTTACATGGCCAGTTAGGGACCAACTGTGAAAAACTGAGATATAAATCTGCAGTGCTCTACCCTGCCCCACAGTAACTCACTGTGGACTCTGCTACCATACACTCAAATTCTGTCATGATCTTTGACCTGCTGTTTTAACAGTACAGCTAGCACGTGGTAGTGGTAACCACACAGTGACTTAGTACGTGGCAGGCTACAGCACATTCACCACCTGGTTTGCTGCACACTATATTTCCATGTAGACAAGCGGTGACTATTCAGAGGTCCCTGCTTTGGCTGCGTGTCCATTGCTAAGAGTAGAGGTTAGACATGAGGTTTGCACCTGGTATGCCTAGAGGCCAAAAGCAAGGGACAGTGCGCGGTGTTCCCTCTAAACAGCAGGGCAGCACAGCTTCACAGGTAATTAATCAGCCCCACCCCGTCAGTCAGCTCCATGAATGGATCACTGGGCCTCTGACTGGGTGGGGCTGATTAATCACCTGTGAAGCTCTGCTGCCTTCCACCTGAGAGGGAACACTGAGGCTATGTCTACACTCGCAGCTTCTTGAGCAATTATAGCCGTTCTTCCGTAAGAATCCACAGAACGTATACACTGCCCGCCCGCTCTTGCGCAAGGAAATTTACTGTACGGCGTGGTAAGAGAGGTCTTCTTGCGCAAGAGCTACACTCTTTTTTAAACAGGTGTAAGCTCTCTTGCTCAGGAGCTCTTGCGCAAAAGGGCAGTGTGGACGCTTGGCAGGGATTTCTTGCAAAAGAAAGCCCTATGGCTAAAATGGCCGTCGGAGCTTTCTTGCACAAGAGAGCGTCCACACTGCCATGGGAGCTCTTGCACAAAAGCACAGCACACACATGGCAGTGTGGACATTTTCTTGCGCAAGACTTCTTGCACAAGAACCCTTGCGCAAGATGTTCTTGCGCAAGAAGCCGCGAGTGGGGACAGCCTGACAGTGCCTAAAACCTACTGTGAAGGCTAGGTGGATAGCATTGGTGTTGAGGCCTAAAGCAACTGAGCTGAAGAATCCCTCTCTTCTTTTATTTTGAAGAGGTATCAGAGAGAGTTTGTGCCCAGGAAATGTGTAAGAGAGGCCAAGAAAAGACAGTATTGTAGCATACACTGACCAAGGGAAGTTTAAGAGCACATTAATTTAGTGCATTGTTCAGCCCATGAACAGACAATGAACAGCACAGACTCCGATCCAAAACTGTAGGGAAAGGTACAGGAAGGTAACTGTTTCCTTCACTTTTTCTTGGAGAAAATTTTCTTTGCCCTCCTCTGTTCCATGAAACTTTGGTGCTACATTAAGCAAGGGGGGGGGGGGGAAGATGGAGCCCCAGACAGAGAAGTATCAAAGGCAACTTCCTCCACTGAGGTAGGCATAGAGCTGGGGAAGATGGCTTGCACATTGGGAAGAGAAAATGGTGCAAAATCTTGCTTCTGCACTGGCTATTATTTGTCTACTTGGCATAGGACGACAACTCTTGTCTTCATCTATACTGGTAGTAGCTACATGCCAGAATGAAGTTTCAATTGTGGGTCAGAAAAACTGCTACCATTCTGGATAAGCACCTTTCTTGGGAGGGGTTGTGGGAGAAGAAGGGGAGTCTGTATTAATGTCTATGAAAATAAATACAACTTTTTTTTTTAAACTTTTAGCATCCAGTAATCCAAACACTAACTACTAAAGAGGCATGGGGCAGTTAGCAATGTTTCACCTTTCTGAATAATTTCTGAGCATTTCTGAATTCTAATCCCTTCTTTAAAATGTTACACTGTATCAAAAAAAAGTTTGATCACTTAAAAACACTTTGAAAATCTTCAAATTAATCTACTCATCTCCCGCAAAAAGAAAGAATTCTTATGCCCCCTTAAATATTTAGCAGTCTTAACTGCAGAGTCAATATTGTATACAATTAACAAAATCATCATGCTTTTGATAAGGGCAGCAAACGAGTATTGCAGGCAGCATTGCTCGTTCAGACTTCACACTGCTCTGCTTCCTTCAAATCCTGTTTACATGAGCAAGGTCAACAGATGGAACATTAAAAAGCCTTCACAGTAATTTCCTGCTGCTGTCAGAACAGCTAGTGAGACATCAACTTGCTCTTTTACCTCAGGGTTTATTATGAGACCTCAGGTTAACAGTGCATTAGTATACACACTTAATTGAAAAAATACATCCCCAACATAAAAGCAAAAATCAAAGGGTGGGGCAGAAACAAAACCCCAGTCCTATAGGGAGAAAATGTCCTTTCCAGTCCTTTTTTTACTTTTTGGTAACTCAGGAACACAAAGACAATATTAAGCTGTCTATAGTACAGTAGGGATGGGAGAGAGAAAAGGCAAGTATTATACTGAATGGGGCTTCAACAACATAGAAGCGAGAAAGCCACCTTAATCAAGTACAGGCAGTCCCCGGGTAACATGGATCCGACTTACATCGGATCCCTACTTACAAACGGGGTGAGGCAACCCCGCACTAGCTGCTTCCCCCCAGCAGACCAGGGAGACACGAAGCTAGCATCCCTCCCCCCCAGCAGACCAGGGAGACGCGGAGCGGCTTTTCTCAGCAGACACCTCAGCTTGAGAATAAAGGACTGAGGGAAGTGAGGTGTGGAAGAATAAAACTGAGCTCTGGAGAAATGTTTGGCTAGAGTTTCCCCCTACAATATGTACCAGTTCCGACTTACATACAAATTCAACTTAAGAACAAACCTACAGTCCCTATCTTGTACGTAACCCAGGGACTGCCTGTATCACCTTTATTATAAAAATAAACTAAACAATCTGAAAAAACCAACAAATGTTCTGGTAGCACTTTAAAGACTAACAAAACATGTAGATGGTATCATGAGCTTTTGTGGGCACAGAGTGGGCTGTGCCTAAGAAAGCTCATGATACCATCTATATGTTTTGTTAGTCTATAAAGTGCTACCAGACCATTTGATTTTTGTTTTTTTTTCCTGTAACAGGCTAACTCAGCTACCCCCTGAAGTTCCTAAACAATCTGAGATTCTCACACACATTGAAGAACTGTAATCTGTGAATCTATATCTTGCCAATGAAGAACATTATTAACCTAAAGAGCAGTATGTTTTTAATGAGCAATGCGTACTACTCATTGTAAATTTAGCATATTAATTACAAGTTACTGGGATTATCTGAGGGGCACAATAGTTGAATTACTTTTTTCAAATTGATTCTGAAGTAGAGATGTGAATGTTTAACTGGTAAGCCTAACCCTTAACATGTGAAGCATACCAGTTAAAATTAACTGGTGGGAGTTGGAGCAGCTCCCCGCCTGTGGCGGAAGGGTGGTGGGGAACTCGGAGAAGTAGCCTCTTCAGCCAGGCTGGAGCAATCCTCTCCATACGGCTTTAAATAAGATGCTTAACCAGTTAACCAATTAAATGGGATTTTATATCCCTCTTCTGAAGATGGGACAAAATTTAGTTTTTAACTTTTACAACTTCATAAATTGTGTTCATTCAAGGAGGTTTTCCCAGTTCTCTGCTCATATAAGTAGTTGAGAAGTGACTCTGAGCTGATTTTGCAATGTTGTCTAGTAACTAGGATACCTTGTTGCCACAACATTTACTTAAATATTCTCTTTGTTTTCACAAGTGAACTCTTTCCCCCTAGAACTGGGACTAGAGCTGTGGGTTTGACCCGGGCCCTGCTATGTCCCCCAAATGTTCCTTTGTACTTCCTCCTACACGTTGAAGACAACTATAGTATTTATTGGCTAGAATAGGACTGCAGGGAGAAATATTCAGAAGTGCAGCCTTTTCTAGCTAACAATGATGCAAATTCTAGTTGTCCTATTATTATTGTATGAACAAAAACAAAACAAAGAAAAATTAACACACAGCCACATCTAGGGATTGCTTTTCTTCCTCATTTTACTGAAACATAAAAATCTAACAATCAATAGTCTATAGCAGTGTTTCTTAAACTTTTTAAGACAGAGGAACACCAAACAATTTTTTTTTAATGAGAAACACCAAGGATTTTTTGTTGGAAAAAAAAAAAAAAGCGCCATGGAAAAGTTATTGAGCAAATAAATAAATAACTAAGGTTGCTTGCTCCTTTAAGGGTGGCCATTTTGAACTCAGTCGGAGGTGTGCCACGGAACACAGTTTAAGAAATATCGGTCTACAGCGCCCCAGAACTATTTCAATATATAATTCATTAATTCCCAATGCTTTCATAATTAAAAGGAAGAAAGACACTCCATATTAAGGTTAATGAGACCTCTCATTAGAAGCCTAATTCTGTTCCTTTATCTGAAATACACAAAAAAGTCATACCACTGTCAAAGATGATCTGATAGATGTTGGTTCAATGTAGAATTTTTCTACTAAGTTTAAAGTGAATTGGACAAGGGATTCATAAGATATAATACCAAAAATAGGTGTTCAAAGTTTTAAAAATTAACATTTTTGACCCTTCGTAGCAATACCCACCCCCAAATAGACAAACATTTTTCCTGGGAGGTTGGTGTGCTATAGCTTACAAGATCCCTATATTGGAGTCTTAAGGCAAGGGATATAAAAGGCCCTCAAAGCAGCAATGGAGAAGGCTCACAGGGGGGATGGGTTTGTGAGAACTCCCCAAAATTAAAACCTACAGTTTATAAGGATTTTTCAAGGGGTTAATGCACTCAAGGTCTAGAGAAGATAAGCTCCTTTCCTAAAGATCTTAGGAGTCTGTATTCACAAGTTTTGCCCTCCAGTAGACCTCACAAATCCACAAGGTAGATGTGGGAATACCCAGTCTTCACCTTAAAAGTTTGTTATTAATATTACCATGGCACCAAGGAGCCCTAGTCATGGACTACTTTGCTAAATACTGTACAAACAGAACAAAAAAAATTCTTCCTCAGAGAGTACAATCTACGGATAAGAAAGGAAACAATAGGTGGATACAGGGATGGGGAAACATAAGTGAACAATGAGATAGTGGAGATCAACATAATAGGCAGTAGTCTCAACACACCAGGAGTCTGACCATTGTCAAGTTGCTTGGAGGCATCACAGCAAAGGAGAATTTCAAGGATGGCTTTGGAATAACAAGGGTTCTTTGTAGAACTGCTCAAAATGTGAGAGGCATCATAAAAAGAAAGTATGAATGTTTATGAAGAATGAATAAGTGGGAAACAGAGGCTAGTATCATGGGCTGGTTAGAAGCAGGAGTTGACCTCGCATTAATGAATGAGATTGGGCACAAGTGAGATCAAGTGTTGGGTAGGGATGTGAAGGACTAGTCAACTATCTCATAAGCAAATGCTGACAGAAGGCAGCAAGGGGGGAGGGAAGGAAGAAGACGGGTACTTCAAAGCGGCAGCACCGCCTGAAGCCTGAGCCAGACCCCAGGCTCCACACGGATCTGTCACTTTGAAATGTTGCGGGGACCCCAGCATCAGGCTGCACACAGCATTTCAAAGCATCAGCGCAGCATGGAGCACAGGATCACCTGGGAACTCCCCAGCTGACCCTGGGCTCTGTGCTGTGCTGCCACTTTAAAATGCCGCTACGGTGTTTCAAAGCAATAGTACTGTGTGGAGCCTGGGGTCAGCGGGGGAGTCCCCAGCTGACCCTGGGCTCCACGCACTGCTTTTGTCTTTGAACTGTAACAACAGTAAAATGCATAGACTATTTGATTAGTCAATTACCTGATACTTAGCATCCCTAGTGTTGGGATGAGGTGGAGTGACAGTAGAGAAGTAGGAAAGAGTTGTATGAGGAGATAGAGAAAATGGAAGGTCACATATTTTGTCAAATTGTCTCTTAGAAGAAAAATCAGTAAGATCCTGTGAAAAAGAAAGAAGTGGAGGGTTTGGGAAATGATTCAAAAGTGGCAAAAAGATAGCTTGGATTGAAAATGTGGAATGAGGAATACAATTACACTGGAGTAGAGCTGTTCAACTAGGAAGATAGCAGAACTGTGAGTAGAGAATTAATTTGTAATGGAGGAATCCAGCTTGATCACAGAATTTCCACTATAAACACTCCACAAGGAAAGGAGAAAGCAGATGGGAGTAAGCCAGGCAAATGGTAGGCAGGCTGGAGCCTGTGAAGGGAGACTGTGGTTAAAGAGTCAAGGATGAAGGAGAGTGAAGCATGGAGAGAATGAATTGTATCAGTTGAAAAACTTAAAAAACAACAAATGGTCTGGTAGCACTTTATAGACTAACAAAACATGTAGACGGTATCATGAGCTTTTGTGGGCACAGCCCACTTCTTCAGATGACCAGAGTGTTGGAAGAAAGAGAGAAGGTTGAAAGCAGGTAAGAAGTGCAATGCGAATGGACTGAAAGGCTGACGGATACGGCAGTTCTGTTGAATGGGAAAATTGAACCAGAGATGCATGTCAAATGACGAGGTGAACGTAAGGGAACTTGCAAACTAAAAGGTTGAATGGGTCATCAACACAGAAGGTAAAGTCACTGAGGACATGTGAGAGGAGAAAAAGACAATGAGTCAGGAATCAAAATCAGAGAGGAAGGCTCATGGGGAGGACTTTGGTAGGTGGCAGAGGACAGAAGCCTGAAGAGGGAGAGGAGACATGACAGTTGCTGGTTTGTTCAGAAGGACTGATAAGGGGGATGGGTTGGAATTAGGAAGAAAGGGAGAGGAGAAGTCCAAACCCCTTTACCTGCCATGCACTGATCCTGGGCTTGAGCTGCAAGAGGAGAGGCCTCTGCAAGGCAGGAAAGCTGTAAAGGAAGTGTCAGATGGAGAGAGCAAGCTATTTGGAAGCCAGGTGCTGGAGGGAGCATTTTGTTTTATTTTTAAGATATAGAGGAGGTATCCCAGAGACAGAGAAGGGTAGGGTGTGAGATTAGGAATGATGGCATCAGAGGTCTGAGTAGGTGAGGGGGAGATAATCAGTAGGTGGGGCAAATATCATTATAGGTGAGGGGGAAGTGGAGGGTATAGATTTGTGATCTGGATTTGAGGTGGGGAAAGAAGGTGCATGGAACAATAATTTTGAAATTCAGAGATAGGGAAAAAGGGAAAAGCACACGCTATAACGCAGAAGTAGGGTGTGGTGAAAGTCACGGCTGAGTGGCAGATTGATAATATTACCAAGAAACTACATAACATAAGAACATAAGAACGGCCGTACTGGGTCAGACCAAAGGTCCATCTAGCCCAGTATCCTGTCTACCGACAGTGGCCAGCACCTGGTGCCCCAGAGAGGGTGGACCGAAGACAATGATCAAGCAATTTGTCTCCTGCCATCCCTCTCCAGCCTCTGACAAACAGAGGCCAGGGACACCATTTCTATCCCCTGGCTAATAGCCTTTTATGGACCTAACCTCCATGAATTTATCCAGCTTCTCTTTAAACTCTATTATAGTCCTAGCCTTCACAGCCTCCTCTGGCAAGGAGTTCCACAGGTTGACAACACGCTGTGTGAAGAACTTTCTTTTATTAGTTTTAAACCTGCTACCCATTAATTTCATTTGGTGTCCTCTAGTTCTTCTATTATGGGAACTAATAAATAACTTTTCTTTATTGGCCCTCTCCACACCACTCATGATTTTATAGACCTCTATCATATCCCCCCTCAGTCTCCTCTTTTCTAAACTGAAAAGTCCCAGTTGCTTTAACCTCTCCTCATATGGGACCCGTTCCAAACCCCTAATCATTTTAGTTGCCCTTTTCTGAACCCTTCCAAGGCCAAAATATCTTTTTTGAGGTGAGGAGACCACATCTGTACACAGTATTCAAGACGTGGGCGTACCATAATTATGCAGGGGCAGTAAGACATTCTGGGTCTTATTTTCTATCCCTTTCCTAATAATTCCTAGCATCCTATTTGCCTTTTTGACCGCCGCTGCACTCTGTGTGGAAGTTTTCAGAGAACTGTCCACGATAACTCCAAGATCTCTTTCCTGATTTGTCGTAGCCAAATTAGCCCTCATCATACTGTACATATAGTTGGGGTTATTTTTCCCGATGTGCATTACTTTACACTTATCCACGTTAAATTTCATTTGCCATTTTGTTGCCCAATCACTCAGTTTGGTGAGATCTTCTTGGAGTCCCTTACAGTCTGCTTCTGTCTTGACTATCCTAAACAGTTTGGTATCATCTGCAAACTTTACTACCTCACTGCTTACCCCTTTCTCCAGATCATTTATGCATAAGTTGAAAAGGATTTGTCCCAGGACTCACCCTTGGGGTACACCACTAGTTACCCCTCTCCATTCTGAAAATTTACCATTTATTCCTACCCTTTGTTTCCTGTCTTTTAACCAGTTCTCAATCCAAGAAAGGACATTCCGTCTTATCCCATGGCCATGTAATTTACACAAGAGCCTTTGGTGAGGGACCTTGTCAAAGGCTTTCTGAAAATCCAAGTATACTATATCTACTGGATCCCCCTTGTCCGCATGTTTGTTAACCCCTTCAAAGAACTCTAACAGATTAGTAAGACAGGATTTCCCTTTACAGAAACCATGTTGATTTTTTCCCAACAAATTATGTTCTTCTACATGCTTCACAATTTTATTCTTTACTATTGTTTCGACTAATTTGCCCGGCACTGAAGTTAGACTTACCGGTCTGTAATTGCCAGGATCGCCTCTACAGCCCTTTTTAAATATTGGTGTCACGTTGGCTACCTTCCAGTCATTAGGTACGGAAGCCGATTTAAAGGATAGGTTACAAACCACAGATAATAGCTCAGCAATTTCCCATTTGAGTTCTTTTAGAACCCTTGGATGAATGCCATCCGGTCCCGGAGATTTGTTAACATTAAGTTTTTCTATTTGTTCCAAAACCTCCTCTAATGACACTTCAATCCGGGACAGTTCCTCAGATTCATCACCCACAAAGGACGGTGCAGATTCGGGAATCTCCCCAACGTCCTCAGCCGTGAAGACTAAAGCAAAGAAATCATTTAGTTTCTCCGCAATGTCTTTATCGTCCTTGATTGCTCCTTTTATAGCTCGATCATCTAGGGGACCCACAGGCTTTTTAGCAGGCTAATGTACTTCTAATGTACTTAAACATTTTGTTATTTCTTTTTGAGTTTTTGGCTAGCTGTTCCTCAAAATCTTTTTTTGCTTTTCTTATTACATGTTTACACTTGATTTGACAGTGTTTATGTTCCTTTCTATTTATCTCACTAGGATTGGACTTCCACTTCTTAAAAGATACCTTTTTGTCCCTCACTGCTTCTTTTACATGGTGGTTAAGCCACGGTGACTCTTTTTTAGGTCTCTTGCTATGTTTTTTAATTTGGGGTATACATTTAAGTTGGGCCTCTATTATGGTGTCTTTAAAAAGTTTCCATGCAGCTTGCAGGGATTTGGCTCTAGTCACTGTGCATTTTAATTTCTGTTTAACTAACCACCTCATTTTTGCGTAATTCCCCTTTTTGAAATTAAATGCCAGGGTGCTGGACTGCTGAGGTGTTCTTCCCACCACAGGAATGTTGAATGTTATTATATTATGGTCACTATTCCCAAGCGGTCCTGTAACAGTTATATCCTGGACCTGATCCTGCACTCCACTCAGGACTAAATCGAGAATTGCCTCTCCCCTTGTGGGTTCCTGCACTAGCTGCTCCAAGAAGCAGTCATTTAAGCCATTGAGAAATTTTATCTCTGCTTCTCTTCCTGAGGTGACATGTATCCAGTCAATATGGTGGTAATAAAAATCCCCCATTATTATAGAGTTCTCTATTTTGGTAGCCTCTCTAATCTCCCTCAGCATTTCTATGTCAGTATCGCTGTCCTGGTCAGGTGGTCGGTAATATATCCCTACTGCTAATTTCTTATTATTGGAGCATGGAATTTCTATCCATAGCGATTCTATGGAACATGTTGATTCACTTAATATTTTTATTTCATTTGATTCTACATTATCTTTCACACTTGGTACATCACACTCAATCACACTTGGTACATTATTGGCAGAGTCATGTAGATGAGTTTTGTTGTTACATCTCTTAATAAAAATGACAAAAGGCTATAAAGAGGAAGGGATGCTGTCAGCAATCAAAGGGATGCTACCAGGAATAGCTCAACTCTCCATTTTGGTATGCAACTCCACAAGATGCATTCTGGACACAAATGCTTCATAAATCAGTCATATGTCAGTTAAAAAAACGTATTAAGTTAACCTGATCAAAAGAAATGCTTTGGGGATTTCTATATAATTCTTTGTTATCAATACTTAGTGCACTTGAATTGTGCAATCAGTATTAAGATTCAGGTACAACAAACTTCAAAAATTATAGGGTAGCCAGAAAATTTTCTGACTGTTGAGTGACTCCCACTCTGTCCAAACTATAATATTAGAGAGCAATACTGGGTCAGACCAATGGTTCACCTACCCCAGTATCCTTTTCAACAGTGGCCAATGCCAGATGCTTCAGAAGGAGTGAACAGAACAGGCAATCACTGAGTGATCCACTCCTAACTTTTGGCAGTCAGAGGATTAGGACAGTTAGAAGATCCAGTTGCATCTCTGATCATCTTGCCTAATGGTCATTGCTGAACCCATCCTCCATGATGTTATCTAATTCCTTTTTGAACCTAGTTATATTTTGGTCTTCACAACATCCTGCCAATGAGTTCCACAGGTTGACTGTGCATTGTATGAAGAAGTATTTAATTTTGTTTGTTTTAAACCTACTACTTACTAATTTCATTGAGTGATTCCTGGTTCTTACATTATGGGAAGGGGTAAATAACACTCCCCTATTCGCTTTCTCCATACCATGATTTTATAGATTGCTATCAGATTTCCCCTTCCCCCCTTAGTTGTCTCTTTTCAAAGTGGAACAATCAGTCTTTTTAATTTGTCTTCATATAGAAGCTGTTCCAAATCCCTACTCATTTTTGTTGCCCTTCTCTGTACCTTGTCCAATTCTAATATATTTTTTGAGATGAGGCAACCAGAACTGCACACAGTATTCAAGCAGTGGGTGTACTGTGGATTTCTATAGTGGCATTACCATATTTACTGAATTATCCCTTTCCTAATGGTTCCTAACATTCTCTTAGTTTTCTTGATTGTTGCTACACACTGAGTAGATGTTTTCAGAGAACTATCAGCAATGAGTCCAAGAAATAAGAATAGTTATACTGTGTCAGACCAAAGGTCCATCTAGTCCAGTATCCGGTCTTCCAGTCATGGCCATGGCAGATGACCCAGAAGGAATGAACTGAACAGGTAATCATCAAGTGATCCATCCGCTGTGACCCATTCCCAGCAAAGAGATGTTAGGGACAACATCCCTGCCCATCCTCATTAATAGCCATTAATGGACATATCCTCCAAGATCTCTTTCTTGAGTGGTAACAGCTAATTTAGACCTCATCATTTTGTATGTATAGTTGGGTTACAATTTCCCCGTGTTTATTACTTTGGACCTGTGGGCATTGAATTTCCTCTGCCATTTTGTTGTCCAGTCATCCAGTCTTGTAAGATCTCTTTGGCTATGTCTAGACTGCAGGCTTCTTTCGAAAGAGGCTCCTTCGAAAGCATCTTTCGAAAGAGCCTCTTTCAAAAGAGAGCGTCTAGACTGCACGGAGAAATTTCGAAAAAGCGGCTTGCTTTTTCGAAAGAAAGCATCCAGTGAGTCTGGATGCTCTCTTTCGAAGACGCCCTATTTACATTGAAGAACGCCTTCTTTCGAAAGAGGAACTTTCGAAAGAAGGCGTTCTTCCTCGTAAATTGAGGTTTACCGCCATCGAAAGAAAAGCCGCGTTCTTTCGAATTAATTTCGAAAGAACGCGGCTTGAGTCTGGACGCAGGGAAAGTATTTTCGAAAAAAAGACTACTTTTTTCGAAAAAAACCCCTGAGTCTGGACACAGCCTTTGTAACTATTCACAGTCTATTTTGGACTTAAACAATTTTGAGTAATTTTGTATCATTTACAAATGTTACCACCTCACCCACTGTTTACCCTTTTTTTAATAGATCATTTATGAATGCGCTATAGGTTGGACCACCCTGGTCCAGCACCAAGTGGTCCCAGATGAGGGAATCTCCTGGACCAGGGAAGGTCCCCTGTCACTGGCCCTTCAGCTCGCCTTTCCTCCCTGCCGCTGGCTCCTTTGGCCCTGGCCAGGCCACCTGCTGACCAGACCAGCCCTGGCCCCACTCCAGACCAGTAGCCAGCTGGGTGGTCAAGGCTGCAGCCCTGGTGCTGGGCGGCATATGGCCCGGATCAGACTGCTGTGGCACCAACCCTGTTGTCAGGTAGCATATGGCCCTGGTTGGGCTCCTGGGCTGTCGCAGCTCCCCCCCACCCCCCACCCTGCAGCCCTGGCTGTTGCTGCCCTACCACCACCACTGCCCATGCTCCCAGGTTGCTGCCACCCTGGCTTCTGGGCTGCCACCACCTTGCTGCCATCCGAGTTCCACTGCCACCGCTTGGGCTCCTCACTAGTGGTCCCACTGATTAGTTGGCAGGTTTCCTACCTATGATGCGCTTATCTATCTATCTTTCACTACAGTTTCACTCTGGTACCTATAACTTTTAACTTTCACTTAACTAGCTACCTCATGTTTGTGCAATTATACCCAGTAATGTGAGTGGATTATTTTGACCCCAGACAGGTTGGAGAGTTAAGTATTCTTAGTGACACTGAACACACAAAATTGCTAATGAGATCGAAGCATCTGAATTATAACAGCCCTTGTCCAATATTACGTGAGGTTTTCGGTTTTGCTGGGTAGGAAAGAGGGTTAAACAACTCTTAAACCTATATAGAATATTTCATCTAAAGATCTTAAAGCACTTTTAAAACATTAAAGAACTCTTAACACATACTAATTTATAGAGGGGACAGAGGAATCAAGTGATCATACAAAATATGAGAGAAGACCGTGAGCAAAACACACAGCTGTTGCACAGTCCTGTGCTTTCACCATAAAATCATCCATCCACTCTAGCTATGAAACCTAGTTATGGTGACTACCATTGCCTTAGACAGCACACTCTTTATAAGTCCTGTCATCTAATAATTAAATTCAGTGGAACAATTTCAGAGCTAATAATTCAGGGGGGAGGCAGAGGAAGGGAGGAAACATTCTCATCCTAGAAAAGGATTTCTCATTTTAACTTAATTCTAGAACAGTACATCCTTTATTATCCAACAGCGAGTGTGCATTTTTAATCCTCCTACGAAAGCACCATTTAAATATTGCCTTTCTTTCCACCCACACAACACTGTTACATGAAAATGAACACTAAAAAGGAGCTAATCCTATCATTCCTTCTTAGAATGAACTGCGCTAGCTGGCACCATAAAAGGAGAAAAATCAAATCATATCATTATTGGCACTCTATCAATAAGAGGAGTGTTCAATGTTTGCCAGTACTTGTCTATTTATTTGCAACTTAAGTTAGCAAAATCAAATATGTCATAACAAATATTTACATAGAAATGATACTATGTGATTTTCAGCAATTAATTATGAGCTTCTCTTCAGTACTATAAAAATTAAATCTCTTACACAAAGTGAAAACTTCACTCTTGCACCATCTTCTGGTTAACACTCTGAGTTGTGGAACAAAATTTGAACATGGAGGATAAGAAGTTAAGACTCTCTGAATACTAAGACTATTTTTTGGACTCAGCTGACATTTTACCAATTTAGAGAAAGCTCACGTTGCCTTAAACTATTCTTTAAACTACGTTTTGTCCTTCCAACCACACTCCCCGGAAAACTTACCAGAGAACTGAAATGCATGGAGGAACTGATATCTGTGATAGGTGGGTCAAGCGTCTGTGTATCTGTCACATCAAAGCTAGGATCTATCTGTTAAAAACAAATTTTGCTGTCAGTATTCTATATCAATAGAAAATGGAAAAAAAAAAGACAAAGATCATATGCTAGATGAGGGCCTCTCTATCAACACAGCTACTGAGAAGGGTAATACATTCATAAAAGAAACTGCTTTGTTTGAAGTCTTTCTTTGTAACCATAAACATAATAATGAATACTCCAGTGGTACTTTAGAGACTAACAAAAATATATGTAGTATCATGAGCTTTCATGAGCAAACCCCACTTTTTCAGATCCAAAGAAGTGGGTTTTGCCCACGAAAGAGCATGATACTACATATATTTTTGTCAGTCTCTAAGGTGCCCCTGGACTACTCATTTTTAAAGTTGCAGACTAACACAGCTATCCCTCTGAGATTCAATCATAATGTATTGGTAACCAAACAGTAAAGAAACTAACCACTTACTTTAGTATAGACCATATCAAATTACTCTATAATCCCTGCTTTTGTTATACACCCCAAATACTCCCCCCAAAATAATTGATTCAGAAGTTCTTATCTTATTCTCAGTAAAAAGAGCTAGGCATCAAGAAGTGAAATTTTATGATAGAAATATGAAAATGTAGGAATAGAAGTAGGACTATAAAATTGAGTTAATCAGGGCAGGTAATAATACTGCTGATACCCAAAATTTAAACCAGCTGTGATCTCCAATAGAATCACTTCATGCCTGCTAAAAAAAATTCATTTCAGTTAGCTTTTTTCCAAGCTTCCAAATATAGACTCTGTATCTTGTCTGGTGTGATCTGAAGCCCAAAATAAAAGGGCAGTATGTAATTTTTGTAATCCAATCTTTGGAAATTTCCTAGTAAAATTTCTGCTATGATTTCATCTTTTTTTTTCCTTTCTCTGAAAATATGATTGCACATAGCTAGACTAGGAATACAGTCTTCAAAAAACAGCCAAGTGATTTAGAAGCCTAAGCTCTACTTTCAAAAGAACTCTAAGTCTCATTTGCAAAGCACGTCTGTTTATCAAGCTGTGGGACAACAGTGGTTTCTGTGGTAGGTCAAGTGTCCGAATGGAAGTCACAATGTCTGAAAAATATGCAAAAACTGATTCATGGTGAGATACGATATGAAAGTGATTGACCATGAAAAGCTGCATTCTGCTCAAAATACATTATACACTAGACTAGAAGATTTACCCAGCATTGTTCGTGTCCTTAACTAATTAATTAGTTAGTGAATTAATTAATTAAGTTTTGGTTTTTGAAAAATAAAATGAAAATGTATATGCTTCATTTAAATCATTGTTCTAGAGTAGGGCTTGGGATGAAGGGTTCAGTATGTAGACTGCTCCAGGGAGAGAGGACTATCCAAGCCCTCTCTCATCACAGTAGCCTGGGGCGAGGTGAGAAGCATCTCTCCAGGGCAGCTCATCTACCCCCTGTGCTCCCCAGCTAGAGTGAGGAATACAGCAAACTATGCACTTTCTCCTTGCTCGCTGACAAAGGGGAACAGCCAGCAATGTTCCCATCTGAACTTGGGGATAGGGTTGCCAAATGGTTTCAACAAAAATACCGGACACACTTGACATTACATCATAACCTACATTACATCTTATTTAGAAAATACAGGACATTTATATTTTCTCAATTTGTTTTCCGAACAGAAAACTCAAATACTGGACTGTCCGGTTCAAAACTGGACCCCTAGCATCCCTACTTGGGGGTTGGAAATTTCAGTCCCCCACCCTTGCCCTCAATAAAACGAACCTGTGGGTGGCAGGCTTGGGGCTGGAGCAGTTGCGGACAGGGGGCGAAGGGGGCGCTCCCAGCCAGCCTCTTTCACCTGCCTGCTAATTCTGTCTCTTTCCTGTAAGGTTTTATGAGATCTACACACCACAGAATATCAGAAATCCATGCTGCCAAGCTCCTAAACCATTTGGTATTGTTGGTTCTAGGAGTTTGGAACAGAAGTTAAAAATGCTTGATTTGTACCTTTTGACATGGTTATGAAAATCTCCCTTAACTAAAAAGGAAGAGGCAAGAGAAACATTTAAATATAATATAAATTAATGTAAATATAATATAAAAATCTCTCATGTCTATCAAGTTTTTATGTTACTGCTGATTACATAGTATCTGATCAACTTGCATGTAAAATAAACATCATAGTTTATAGTGGACTTCATAAAGTGAATTTGTTTCTAAATAAAAATTAGTTGAGGTAGATTGGCACAGGCTGGCTGGCCTCTGAAGGGGCTCTGGACATAGCCTTGCCCAAGACAGATCAGTCACTATCCCGGGTGACAGGGATAGATGGCCCTGTTTAATTATTAGACCCAGTTGGGAAGGGAGCATGGGATGCCTGTGAAGAGCTGGGAGAGCTCAGCCTGGAGAAGGGAGCTGCAGAAAGGCAAATGGTGCCTCTGGCAGGCCCTGGAGGAGAAGGATAACTCCCACACAGACAGCCTGGAGAGAATAAATAAAGGAAGACTCTCACAGGGAAAAATCCCAGAGAGTCTGAGCTCTATAGCGAATGCAGAAACAGTGAAAGCTGAACCCCCATAGTGAAGAACCCTTATGTCAATGTTGTCCTGGGGATTACTAAGTTTGTTACTAGCCCAAGGTGGTGCAAAGAGGGGTAACTGTCTGGGACTTTCTGGATTCAGGGGGCAAATGAGTGTCATCAGCATACTATTGACAGCAGAGTCCATGGCTTCTCACTACCTTTTGCATTGATTTCATGTAGATATTGAAAAGAAAAGATAATATGGATCTCCATGTGCCACCTTTGGAGGGGAAGAGCCATCATCAAACAGAGCTCTGCTGGTGAGGAACAACTGGAGCCAATAAATAGCGAGCCCTTTACTCCTACTATGTCATGCAGCTGTGTTGTCAGACTATTCCAAAGTATACTGAACACTTTGGAAATTTATCACCTATGCATCAATGACTCATGAGCATCAACCTCAGAAAATATAAAACTAAATATCTGCTTATCTTGTGTATTATAGTCTTTTCCTTAAAGTCTCTTCTTAAAATCCAGTTTATAAAAGCTTGCCTATAAATCATAGGTTTAATTAAATCTAAACCACCACCAGAACAAACATCATTCCATGTAACTAAATAATCTCTGTGTTCTCACCTACTCTTTCTCCACCCTTTCCCTCTGTTTTCGCTGCTTGTTACCCTTTTGTTTATTTTGGCTTCAGTCACACAAGCTGCTTCATGTTGACGGATCCTAACACACATGAGGAGGCCCAGTGAAGGCTGCACATAGGAGGCAAGCTGCCTGCCTACATAAAGCAGCTTGCAGATCCAGATCTTATTTTACTTTTTTCTGGTTAGGGGATCTATCTTATTTCTGTGAAGTGCTATGCTTTCACTGAGAAGAACTCTATGTTTGGATATCATTTCCTTCACTTTATTATCTGAGCATCAAATCCTCTGGTATGTTTTTCAGTTCAGTTCTAACATGTTTGATCCAAATATATTCTTCCAGTCCAAATATTTGGACTGGATAAAAAGTAGAAGTGTGTACTATAGGACTAAAGAATAATAAATGCAAGCCAAATGTGAGAAATAAGGTACATCTAGAAACAAAGTATCTAACACGCAATGTATATAGCTGTGGTATAGAACATAGAACTTACTGTACAACACAACTGAGATGAACTTATTAACTTAATCAAAGAAATGTATCAAATATTGAGGGAAATAGTAGTAGAAATTTCTCTGAAATTACCCTACTGTAGAAGAGATCCTATTATAACTTAAAGCAAGGTCAGAGTTTCGTTGTGCCAGGACAATGGGATGTGCCTGGAATTCGATTATTTCTCAAAAAATGGAAAGGGAAGGGTTTGGAAAGAGGCAGTTATACTATAGAATGACCATGGGGAGGGGGGAGTAAGAGGCCAGAGATGGGGATTGGGGCAACTATAACCCCACTGGGCCAGCAAGGGTGGAAAAAGGAACAGTTATCTACGAGAGAGAGTGAAAGAAAGAGAGAGAGAGTTTGTGTGTGTGTCCCTGTCCATCTGTCCGTCTCAGCTAGGGGACACGCATCCATTCCCCAGCTGTGCCCATTGTAGTTGCAGTGGCCATAAACATGCGCTTCTCACCTAGCCTCACACTGTGGCGAGAGAAGAATGGGGTTGGTCTCTCTCCCTGGGGCATGGTGCATATTTAACTCTTCATCCCCAGCCTCAGAACAATGATTTAAATGAAGAAAAACAAAATTTGAGTTAAAAACCCAAGCAATGCCAGATAAATCTTCTAATGTTATAATACTAAACATGTTCATTAGTCTACTCTAAAAATTTCTAAAGGAATATTAACTCTAACCTATGTAATACATTCAAAGCTCTCTCAGCAGTTTCTTATTTAAGGGAATTTATTGTTCTTAGCAGCGTATAAATTAATGCAATAACTAAAGAAAATGAAGTACACAGAGATTAGGTCATTTGCTCCAGCTCACAGAGAAAATATATGGCAGAAAAATTACTAGAATTAAGGTCTACTGTCTCCAAGTCCCATGCTTTAACTACATAACTGTTGTCCTACTGACCTCCATTAACTGTCTTGAAGAGATTAAATATAAAAAATATAGTTACATGCTATTGTTTTATAATGACTTTAATCTGAAAATTTGATTTTGTGCTGGGTTGAAGTTTCAAGGTAAAATAAACTAAGAAAATATTCTCTGATTTGTACTGCCACCTAGTGTGGACTGGTAGACTGTTCCATTTAAGAAAAATGCAGATTTAATATTACTCTAGATAGAAGCTTAAATGTGCAACTGGATAAATATTCAAATTCATAATACAAACATTATACACTTAAATATATCAGAATATTATATTCAGGTTTGAACATCTTTTTAAAGTAAAGTACTAGCTCAAGCTTCTATCCATTTAAAGACCTTGACTATATACCACAAATTAAATTAAAGCAGAAACAGAAAGTTCAAAAGAATGCACAGTTCTTAGTATCTCACAGAGGGGTGCGCATAACTTAGTACATTACACAACTGTGCTACTGAACAATTAAACCTAAAGCAAGCCTTGTAATCTCCAGATAAATAATACACAACTTAAATTTTCATAGAAAAATCAATTAAAAACATATGGCATGAAAGCCAAGAAGTTGCTTATGTACAGAATATGGTCTTCCCTTTAAACATTTACATGTAAATCTAAGCCTGTTTTGTACGGTGTGGATTTTAATCTAGTTTTTTTACTCAGTGTTTTCCTCTATAACTCAAAATTATCATCTAATTATTATATCAGTTACTAGATATATATAGCAGTTGATCTAGTTACTCTCATTTCCCTATGTATTACTGTGATGGGGTGTGGGACATGGCAGCTGCAGCACCTCCCAAACCCTGCACTCGCCAGCGGCCGGAGGACGTGCTTGCCGGCAAAAGCACGGCTTCCCGGCGGCCACGCGAGGCATGCTCTGATGTCGCCCCCGGAGTCAGAGGGGAGACACGGGCCAGTGCCGAAAGACAGGAACCTGGGGTGTGTGGGGGGCAGGGCGAGGACGTTGGATGCGGTGTGGCCTGGTGCGGGGAGGATAAAACGGGGCTGCGCCATGTAGAAGGGAGGGGCAAGCCAAGGAGCTCTGGACAAAGGCACTCCAGACCAAGGAGGAGACAGAGCTGGCCAAGGGAAGAGCCCCACTGGAATGCCGAGGCAGTGTGGAGGCCATGATGGAGGGAAGGAAGAGGCCCAGGACAGGGTAGAGGAGTCTGCAACTACCCGTGGGTTGGTGAGTTACGGGGCACTTCCCCACCAGCCGGGGAGGGAGTCTGCCTCTCTGCCCTTAGGGTCCTGAGTCGGGATCTGGAGTGAGGGAGGGCCCAGGTCCCCCTTACCCTCCGCCGGCGGAGGGTTGGGTCATTCGGAGGATCCATAGGACTGTGGTCAGGAATAGTGGACTCAAAAACTTAATCAGTGAGGCCCCAAGACCGGGGTAGACCTTAGAGGGTGGTGGTAGAGGGAAAGAGCACTGGGGGTCAGGGAGCATACAAGGGAAGGCACGAGCAACAGGGTCTCTCTCCCCCTTCCCCTCCGCCCCGATGATGATGTGGGTGTAAATCTGTGGGGAACATTCAGCGTGACCGGGAGCTCACATCGCAACCTGGGACACACGGCATAACAATTACATAGCACAAGGAGACCAAATTCCATGGCAAGAATGCTTAATTTCTATAGTAATGTTAATTTATTCTGCAGTCCAAACACTATTCTTTCCCATTCCATTATGCCTTGAAAAACATTCAACTACAATTTATGGTTTAAGATTTTCAGATGCAATATAAATCAATATTTTCAAATATGGTAATCCAATGCAAATCTGTGGGCTGAAGCTCCTAGGGAGCTGTCTTGGTGACCATTCTGAGCCCAGCCTTATCCCCATTTATGTCAAGGAGGAGAGTAGCTTGCAGCTGGGCTTCAGCAATTCACTTCTCTATTCATCCTGGCTAACATCCATTGATGGACTTAATCTCCATGATTTTATCTAATTCTTTTCTGAACCCTGTTAAAGTCCTGATCTTCACAACATCCTCTGGCAGGGAGCTCCACAGGTTGACTGTGCACTGCATGAAGAAAAACTTCCTTTTGTTTGTTTTCAACCTGCTACCTATTAATTTTATTTGGTGACCCCTAGATTCTTATGTTATGGAAACAAGATAATAACTTTTCCTCATTCACTTTTTCCACACCAGTCATGATTTTATAGAACTCTATCATATTCCCCCTTAGTCTCCTCTTTTCTAAGATATAAAATCACCTGGAATCCAATTAATTCCCCCCACACACGCAGAAGATGGGGAACAAGAGGAAGCACATTTCTTATTAGTACTGCTGTATTGCAACTTGCCTACCTATGGGGCAGGGGAGGTAACAATAAGACAGTATTCACAAGAAAAAAGTGTGGAATGGAGTGAGGGGGTGCTCATGGATCGCAGGATTGGAATGGATGTGGGGAAGCTACTGGTGATGCAGGAGTCAGGGCAGGGGTTTGGGTTGTACAGGCTGCAAGACTTGGGGCAATGGGCTAGGAGGTGTGGGGGGCTCAGGGTGGAGGGTACAGAAGTCAAGGCAGGGGTGGGATGGCTCAGGGAAAGGGTGTGGAAGTGCAGGAGTTAGAGCAGGAGTTTTGTGGGATGTCAGGGGGCTCAGAGGAGTGGGATGTGTGCGGTGGAAACTTGAGCCTGGAAGTGCAGTTGCCACACTGCCCAGCTAGCAGATCCCCAGGGATGGCTGGGGCGCAGTAACAATGCTGTCCAGCCTCCGGATTCCTAGGGCTGGTCGCCGGATCCTGGATGTACCATGGCCATGCAGCCCAGGTTGCCAGCAACATTCAGCGCCCCAGCTCCAGCCGCCCAGTCTGAAACCAGTACATCACACTGAAGTGTACCACCTTAATTTTACCTTTTTCTGTACTGCACTATTACAGCTCTGCCACCTGAACCAAGCTTACCTTGGCCAGTTATGGGTCTTTTATCACATTGTAGCCATTTTTAAAAGTCTTATAAGGCGTGTGTATATTTTAAATGTATGTTTACTTTTGAGAACTGCAGACTACTTGGAGCTCTGGTTACTCCTAATCTCAAACATTGGACTGATCATTGCAAATTACGTTAATTTATTGAACTGTAAAGTTTTATAAGCTATGAAAGATGGAATTTGGTGCCACGCATTCAGAAACATAATGGGGCTGAATTTTAAACAGGACTGGATAAATTCCTCACTAGTTGTGATCATATATTATTATACTGACTACCAGTTAAGCTTAAAAAGTAGAGTGATCATCTGGAAGATTCAGAAGGATACCATGACTACTGCCATCACAGTACAAAACACTACACAATCATCAAGGTGCAGTTTGGATGTACTCACACCTTCCTTGGCAGGGACGGATGAGAGTTTTGCGGGGCCCAGGGCAGCACAATTTTGCAGGGCCCCCCTTTGGAGACAAAATAGAAAAAAGGCGTCAAATGCGTCAAATTGAAGGCTATTTTTCATATTAAATGTGAATTGGGTAAATTTGATAGAAACTTAATTTAGTTGGATAATTTTTATTTTAATTATATTGATATTCATTCTTAAACACAATTCTGCATTAATAATTAAACATTTTAATTTATATTTAAGTCTACTATAGCTGTTTAGCTCTTTTGGCAGCACATTCGTCAATGATGTCAGTAAAGTCCATTTCTTTACACAGGTCGTTTTCAATTGATATAATCGAAAGACCTACAAAACGCTCCTGGCTCACAGTAGATTCTCTTTGGCTATCCATTGCTGGTATTTGCCAAGCAGCGTCGGGTGTTTCGCAGCAAGACAGCATTGGGACTTGTGGGGGCCAGGTGAGGTGTGGGTGTTGAGACTGGGAGGAGCAGGGGGCATGTGGGTGTTGAGGTTTGGGAGGCAGGCAGCGTTGGGTGTTGGGGAGAGGCAGCATGTGGCTGTTGGGACTTGGGGGGCCAGGCAGCATTAGGTGCTGGGATTTGGGGGGCAGGCAGCGTGTGGCAACGTGGAGGATGGCGTACAGATGAGCCATAGAGAGGACCAGTTGGCAGGGGTGTCTGACCATTTCAGCCTCTTGAACAGCTCGTGGCTGGGCGGGGGCAGCTGACAACTCCCCTTGCTCCCAGGGATGTGTGTGTGGGGGGGGGGGGGGCTGTCTGTGGAGCTGGGTCGTGCTGCGCCCACGAGTGAGGGGAGGTGGGGACTGGCAGGAGGAGATGGAATCTCCCTGGCGGGCGGGTCGCTCTGCCCCCAGGCGCCGAGGGAAAGAGGTCTGGGCTTCCCTCTCTCTCTGGGCGGGGCAGGAGGGTGGAGCAGCGGGATACCTGGGCACCATGGCCAGGCGTTGCCTTTCACCTCCATGGCAACGAGCTAACGGAGCCGCTCGTGGACCCGCAAGTCAGCGGCGGAGGCAGCTTCAGCAGGTGAGGGCAGCAGCGGCAGATACACGGCAGGGCGAGCGGGGCTGGCGTGGGGCCTATTGAAGCACGAGGCCTGGGGCAGCCGCCCCGCTCGCCCTGCCCTATATCCACTGCTATTCCTTGGAAGCTTCCGGTTTCAGTCACTCTCAGAGGTAGAATACCGCAAGAGATGGCTCAATTATAGAAGCCCCTAAGTTTCATAAGTTATGCAACAAATTATTTTACGAACATGTTGTCCAATTTCAGTATTCTTTGATTCCCACATACACAATCCTGAAGTTTTAGGGTATATTTACACTAAAGTGACTGCATCAGCACAGCTATGTCACTGCAGCTATAGTTCAGACACTTTCTACATTGACAGAAGAGGGTTTTCTGTTTATGTAGGTAATCCACCCCTTTGAAGGGAGATATCTGTGTCAACGGAAGGATTCTACCATCTAAATGTATTTACAGTGTGAAATTTTTCACAACCCTCAGTGCTGTAATTAGATCCACCTAATTTTTAAGTGTAGTCCAGGTTTAATGTTCATATTTTTTCTAAGGCTATTTAAATAATTTTCATTCCTGCTATAGAGGTGTCTAATCTCTTTCTTGACACATTTTGTAGTAATACATTCAACCTTTCATCGATATTGCTAGATTGCATTTCTATCTCCGCAAAGGCTTGAAAGGTCATGTATTCTTTTATTACTGCCATTTAAAATGAATTAGTCTATTTGTGATGTTTGCCCTTAATGCTTGTATACATTCTATTGAATACAAAATATAGTCCCTGGGGCCTTTAAATATGGTACAATGTCCAGCATCACTTGTTTTATTTAAATAGATCTTAGCCTCAGATTTAGTTATGGATAAACTTCCCCACCTGCATTCTCTACAAAAGATATCATTTGTTGTTTGTCAAAGCTAAGCAGCTCTGCCTTTTTTTTACTTGCACACTGGAGACATAAGTTACTCAAAAGGACTAAGTATTATAACCAGATTGTCTTAAAGGGGAAATACTCCACATACCCCCCGTTTGTTTTTGAGGAGAGTAAAAATGAAGAACGAACAGAGGAAAAGCATAGTTATAATCGGAAATGTGATACTACATGGCATAAAGAGACAGGCAATGATGTATCATCCAGGTCAAGTTTACTTAGTTTAACAGACTTTCTCTGAGCCATGAAAACTGAGGATGAGATATGAAAGTCAATTTATGTTATTTCTAGTGCATGAGCAATGAAACCTACCCAACTGAGGTGCTTACATCTTAATTGTACCTGCAATATAATACTCCTCACTTGGAGGCAAGGCTTACTGGTCAGGCATGCTCAGAAAAGGACAGTGTTTCTTTCATACCTTCAGCTTAGTTTACAAGGCTTAATATTCTTTTAAATAACCAAATTCACATATAATTCACTCTTTCATTATTATCTATTGATGACACAGTAACATTTTTTTAAAATTTTGTTGAAGTATAAGACATTAAAATGGAAGACTGAAATTACAGAACCAACAACAAATAGCCCAAAGTTACTATTTGTCATCTACATATTATCACTAAGTTTGTCACATTTTTATTTGTGCTACCAGGCTGAAATCACTCCTTTTTAATATGACAATATTTTATAGCTGGCATAAATATAAACACTAGGGTCAACAAAGTGAAGTACCACAAACTTTCAAGAATAGTTAGTGCAAATGAGAAATGCCAAGGCACAGCATCCTGCACAAAGCTTGTATCCAAAATATAGACCCAAATCATCTTCACTGTGATGAAGAAATATGCAGCAGGAGGAAAAAGTAGATCAAACCACACTTGATAATTTAGGTTTAATTAAGGAGAGGGAAAAATTTCTGAATTACAATAATCATAAATGTAAATAACTTTTAGAAAGTCCAATACAATATTTCAATAGACTGTATTTATTTCTAAAAAACTTAATATTCTTTGAAATATAAAAAAAATATAGTTACTCATAATAATGGCAAGTATTTGCTTGGCTGGTGCCACACGGATATTATTTTGACAGCCAATGTTAGAGAGAGAAACTGTAAATATTAGTGTGTGTAATCATGGAACTTACCTCAATTGACTCAGATTTCCTATCATGGGGATGAGGTGACCTTGGATAAATATCAAGAAGATGAGGTGGGTCATCTGTATGTATTCTTCTACTATGTTGTTTAAGAACTTCCTTATAGTTAAATGCATCAAAATTGGTCTTCCACAGTAATACCTGAAAAACAACAATCAGCCTTTATACAATTGTTTATTTACTAAGGAAAATAACTATTTGCAAGAAAAACTACAAGAACTTGGTTTTCAAAAACAGCTGGTGCAAATGTACTGCTCTCCAGAACTGCAATACAATAATGATGTACAATTTCCATGAAGAACCTCTACAGTATCATTTTAAAGGCAAAACACTATTTAAAATAATAGAGATTCAATGCCATAGATTTTACTTTCAGCTTATTACAATATCCAAAATATAACTGTTCCGTGATATTTTCATTTCAGTTATTCATAAGATAGGGGTACCAATAAAAGTAACTAAATATCAAAGCTCAAAAATACAAGCACTTCAAAATTTGTATCAGGAAAAACCTACTAAGACTTAGAAATATACAAATAAAAGGACTTTGAATTGAAATCTAAACACAGGTTGAAACTCTCTTAACCAGCAACATGCATGGTCCAGCATGGATGTTGCAGGACCAGAGAGCCCTAGCGGAGGGGGCCAGTGGCATGGATCCCAGAGGGACCAGCAGGGCAGTGGACTGCCCACAGCGAGCTGATGGAAGGGTCGCCCAGCACATGGCAGTGGGGCTCCCCAGCGGGACAGGGTGCTGCAGCATGTTGCTTCTCATCAGGTTCCAGAGCCCCAGCACAGCACATGCAGCTGCCCTGCCAGTCCTGGAGTCACGGCTGCGATGGCTGCCAAATAGGGTCGGCAGGGCAGCAGGGTGTGGAGACCCAGCCAACAGGTCAGCAGGCGGGCCAGAGGGGCTGGTGGCAGGGGTCTAGAAACGACCTCTCCATATTCAGAAAAATCCCTCATCCAGGACTGGTCAGGTCCTGAGGGTGCCAGACCAGGGAGGTCCAAGGATTTGTCTGCTGCCAGTCCCTTACCCCAATTCTAATAGATTAAAGGTAAATCAGGGTAACACACATATATTGAACTAGACAATGAAGGACTGTTAAATAAAATTAAGAAATTTAATATAGATATATTTTAATAATGTACACTTATGAATAATGAATTATAGATAAGCTAACACCCAGAACAACCTCTTGCCTATCTTTAATGTGGTCTTGCCAAATCCTTGATATAAAATTGCTGAATTCTTTGAGAATATTATTTGCTGTCATGATATTCGTGTTGGAAGATGCAAGGAAGAAGTATACCTACATGTAATGATAACTTAAAAAAAAATTCTAAGACGACACAGAAACACTGTGACACGAAACAACATGATCCAAACCTGCAAAACTAGCAGGTAAAATGCAGAAGCATACTCATGTGTAATATACAGATATATAAAATTAAACTGGTGATGAGGTAAAAGCCAACTCGATATAATGAAATAATCTGAAATATAGAAAGGTACATTTCTGACTTAGCTGTTAATATTGCCTGGCATAAATATATGTTCAGACACTATAGATGACAATTTTGTCTGAAACTGTATAGATAAAAAAGGAAAAATTGATTAAGCCTAAACCAGGTGGACTTGTGACTCAGTATCTCCACTTAGGTCCCATCAATGCTAGAAGGGACTATTGTATAACATAAATCAGGAAAGTCCTACCGTTTAATTCCTGTTTGAACTAGAGCGTATCTTCTAGAAAAAACATCCAATCTTGATTTAAAAATTGACAGCAATGGAAAATCCATAACAATCTTTACTAAACTGTTGCAGCAGTTTATTCCATCACAATTAACATTTTTTCACTTTATTTTTAGTGTAAATTTTGCCTAGCTTCAAATTCCAAGCATTTGAATCTTGTTATATGTATCTCTGCTATACTGAAGAGCCCTCTATTATCAAATTTCCATTCCCCACGTAAGTACTTATACACTATGCCCAAATCACGTCAACCTTCTTTTTGACAAACCAAACAAACTGAGCATAAGCGTTTTCATATAGACTCCTTCAGTAAGTAGATGGCTCTTCTCTGAGCTCTCGATTTTTCACCATCCTTATTGAATTTTGGACACTAGAACTGGACACTATCTTCTACCAATGGTCCCACCCAAGCCAAACAGAAAGGAAATAGAGCCTCTCTGGTCCTTTTCAATATTCCCCATATTCTTGTATCTAAGAATTGTGTTAGACCTTTTCGACACAGCATTATACTATGAGCCCATATTCATCTGATTATCCACTAATAATCCAAAGTCCTTTTCAGAATCACTGCTTTTCAGGAGTAGAGTCCCTGTAAGTGTGAGCTACATTCTTTGTTTTTATGTGTGACCTTACATTTGGCCATAATGAAATGCATTTTTTACTGTGTTCAGCTCATCACACAATCCAGATCACACTGTATAAGTGACCTGCCTCTTCATTATTTACTGTTCCCCTACACTTTATATCATCTGTAAATTTTATTAGTAGGATTATATTACAGATCTATTAAAAAATTAAATAGCTTAGAGACAAGAATCAATCCCTAAAAATATCCACTAGAAACACAGCTCAGTGATGATTCCCCATTTACAGTTATATTTTGAGAGCCATCAGTTACCAGTTTTTAATCCATTTACTATGGGCCACATCAATTTTATCTTGTTTTTGCTTTTTAATCAAAATGTCACACAGTACCAAATGACATGCCTGTTTCCTTTTAATTTCTGTAGTGGAAGGACACCATATAGGCCTATTTTGGTCCTGAGTGAGATATTGTTTTAAGATGGGTTTGAATATTGGTATGGCCCAAAGCATTTGAGCAAAAAGAATGAGATTATGAGAAGGCAAGATTGTTTGTATAAAACATGTAGTGACCCTTGAAATACTAGTGTTATAGTATTTCAGATTTAGGCTGACGTAAGAGAAATAAAGAAAGCATGTTCAATTGGATGTCAGATGCAGGCACAAAATTCCTGCTTTAGGTCCAATAACCAGCATTTACAATACTTGTTTATTATAAGTATATAAAAGCAGGGTTCTTTAGGAATGAATGTCTTCATGAGAGCTTCTCCTTTACCCCTTTGGAGTCACACCATTATGGACAGGTATCACCCAGGGTATGATCCTATGTAAATATTTTGGACAATGCTTGAAACTGAATTGTTAGTAGGATACAGAGTGTAACAGTACGTCTACACAGTAGTGCATACCTTGAAATAGGCTATGCAACTTGAGCTATGCAAATTGCGTAGCTTATTTCAAAATTTGGCACTGTCTACACAGCATTCCAGTTTGAACAAAAATTGACAATTATGTAGCCTCTCTCCAAATTAAGAAAGACTGATATAGGGAAAGCAGATTATAACGCCCTGTTTGTGTGTTCACTTTATAGCTGCCTGCCTATCTACTCAAAAGTTATTTACTGCAGCAATGACAAAGAATACTAGGGCAACAGTACTTAAAATGTTTGCGAGGAGGAAACTACGGTATCTGTGCTTATAGCAAGTAAAGAAAAAAAGTGTTGATGGAAATTCAGTAATATTAACTGAATATTAACCTGGCTACTCCTTGGATTGGGAGCTTTCACAGAACATGCCCTTGTCAGAGACAGGTAGGGTACAGAGAATGCACTCATTACTTATTAATTCTTGTAAGAAAGACCAATGTAGAACCATATCCTTCACAGAACACAACTTATTCCTTTTAATAAGAAACACACTCCTGATAATTTTAGTTTGTGCATTATAATTATCTTACAATAAGACTTTAAATATTGTTTTGCCTCTTTAAATGCAAATACATTTTTAATAATTTTTCAGACCTGAAGTCTCACTCATTTCTTAAGTGCAGCAAAATGTAAGGTATAGGCTACTTCACTTTTTTTTAAGTTAACATTGTTATTTTTAAGCATTCATACTTGTACTGTAATAACTGAATATTTTTGTCATTGAATAAATGCTCCAAATGCTATAGATTTAAAAAGTTTCTAGTCCTTCTGGCTGTGAAACACTAATAGCTCCAAGAGATGCAAAGTGCCCCATTCATTTTCTTGAGAAGTATGGATAAACAAAACATTGTGTTCCTTGACAGCTAAGTTCATGAGAATGTTTTGCCTTTTGAATACTATCAAGCTTACCATCATAGTTTCACTATCTGTTGCAGGGTTTAGTGGATTTTTTCACCTCAAAATGACACATAGTAAAGTGAAAGGCATTCGTAAGATTTCCTTCTTTTATCCTCAAATATTTTAGTTTTTGCATCTAGCTTCATTTTCATAATTCATTCATTTATTGACCCTGTGTCTTTTTGCAAAATCTTTTACATCTCAAGTTTTAATCTTTTTTGCTAGCAAACTCCTCCAGCATCAACATCCTTGCTCCAGTGTGCATTGATTTCTCTCCAATATCTGCCAAGTCTTTTGATTGCTTGTTGTAGATTCACTGTGATTTCAGATTTTTTTTTTTTAATTTCCTTTGAGTTCCCACAAATCATTTCTAGAAAAGGTGCCACATGAAGCAACATCTCTGGTTATTTGTATTTGACTCCGCTTGAGGATTAAATCAGTGGTGTCTTCTTCCTAATACTACTTGAGTCTTTAGTTTGAATTGTATTCTTTCAAGCTGTGTTTTCTATAGTAAAACTCCAGCGGTCTGGCATCCAATGGTCCGGCACTCCTGATGATCTGGCACACCTGGAACCCGGAAGTGCTCCAGGCAGCCGGACAATTAGAGCTGATCTGTCCCCGGCTTCCCCAGTTCAGCCGCTGCTGAAACTGACCAGCGGCTGACTCGGGGAAGCCGGGGGCAGAGCAGCTGGGGTGCTGCCGGGTTGGTCCCGCAGCGCTGAGGGGCGCATCCCCCTCACTCCACCCCAGACCCCTCATTGCCTCCCCTTCCAGTGGTCCGGCATATTTCATAATCTGGCACCCCTGGGTCCTAAAGGTGCCGGATTATCGGAAGTTTACTGTATTAGTTGTTGAGTAAAATTCTACTATTTTCTTCCCACCAACAAAATGCACTGCCAAAATATAAAACATATTTGTAGTAACTCCCTGGAGTGTTACTTCCACAAAGCAGTTGTCTGTGCCTGCATCAGGGGCTCCTATAACAGATTTTGTTCTTTTTTTGTTGCCCCAGAATACCGAGGAAGCATTTTACAGACTATGAAGTTCTAATCCAAGTGCTAGATCAGGGGAGGGCAAGATACGGTTCGTGTGCTGCATCCAGCCCACAGGCCGCCCGGCTGGAACCCTCAGGCACAAAGCAGCCAGCCACATCAGAACAGCCCCACACCTCTTTAAGCAACTGGCTGCTCCCTGTGCTTCTCTGCTCAGGGCACCAGGGGGAGGTAGAGAGTTTGCATGCTTCCCTCTGCCCTTCCCAGCAAAATCTCTCAGCTCCCCCACAGAAAAGTGCAGCCCTTGACCACATATCAAAAACCTGAAGTGGCCCCCAATCAAAAATTATTGTAGCCTCCTGTGCTAGATCATTTCCATCTTCCTTAATTGTGCCTTTTATTCTTTTACCATGTAAAGACCTGGAGTTGAAAAAAGGATTAATTATTTTACTGGCTGCTTTAATAAAACTTATTGTGCCTGGAATTATTTGATATGCTGTAAAAAAAAATCTAATGCTTTAGCTAATTTATATGCATCATCATAGAAATCATCTTTAGCAAAAGCACATTAGTAACAGCAAAATTAATTTCCCGCTGCGCACTTCTCAATAGATTTCTTTGAATTACTGTACAGTGACCCACATTGTTTCCTTGAACTTGAATAATTACTTCTGATGTCTTTCTTCTGCTATGGGACTCATAAAATACAAATGGAGGGCAGACCTGTGTGTGTGTGTGTGTGTGTGTGTGTGTGTGTGTGTGTGTGTGTGTGTGTGTGTGTGTGTGGGTGAAAGTAAAAATGTAATTTTATAGCACAAAACAAAAATACACAAATTAAATGTATATAAAAGCCAACCTAGAAATGATTAATTTCTAAATGATAATTACAGCACAGGTCCCTGTAAAATTAAAAGCAAGTAATTTTAAGGGTATTAATGGTAGAGGCAGTGATGAGTTACCAGAAGGATGGAATGATAGACAATTAACTCCTGCTCTGTGAACTAATTCACATAAGACAAAGGTCAGACATTGGTATTAATTATTGATTACCAAAAATATGCAAAAAAGTTCAAATAAGTCCATTGTAATTCTCAAGTTTCAAAACACTATTCAATCACTGAAATAAATATTGGAAGAATATTTTTTTTTCATATAGAACATCAATATTTTAAACAAACCTGAGCATCAGCTCCACCTGATGCAAATTTTTTCCCACCTTTAGAGAAGACCACAGAAAGCACAGGTCCCTGTAAAATTAAAAGCAAGTTCAGTAATTTGCTAAATTAATGTATTTGTATTAGTCTCTTTCTTCACAATGAAAGATAGATAACCTTTTATCTATTGTTCAAATGAACTCCAGAACTACAACTTTCTAATACTAATGTATACAGTCAAAGTGGATGAGATAATATTTTTATTGCACCACCTTCTGTTCATGAAAGAGATAAGCCTTCACCCTTTGTGAAGAGGAGGAGCTCTATACAGCTCAAAAGTTTGTCTCTTTCACTAACAGAAACTGGTTCAAAAAAACTATATCATCTCACCCATCTTATCGCTTTAATATTCTAGGACTAACTTTACTACAACACTGCAAAGAACTAACAAGAAACAGTCCTGCTGCAATGATGATTTCTATAAAATTAAAATTGAGAGGAAGATGAAGACTGCAAATCACAGGGAAATATTGGGTCGTGATTGCTGCTGTATTACCTGTTGTTCTAAACAACACTAGGTTTCCTATATACTTAATATTTCATACACTGTATATTTGATATTTTATAATAAATACCGGTAATTGTCAGAAAGTAGAGCTTGCTGCATATTAGGAAGACAGAAAAAGAAAATGGTGATAAGAAGGTTCTTCTTAAGAGTACCCACACACACTTCCATTAACTACAGATGATTTAAACAGCACATGTACTTATCTAGTAGATTGTGAACAACTAATCTGCAAATTATTGAAGAACAGAACCCTCTTGATTTCAGATATTAATTCAATATGAAAACTGATCTAGCAGTAAGCACAAACACAGTACAGCCACTTCCCGACTTACGAACTGGTTACGGACCAAGCAATTGGTTGTAACTCAGTTAATTCGTAAGTCAGACCCCATTGAGTTACACGTGACCGCGCTGTTCGTAAGCGCGGATCGCATTCGTAGCTCGGGGTCTGCCATTTACGACAGCTATGGTCGTAACTGCGAACGAGCGTAAGTTGACCACTCGCAACTCGGGGACCAGCTGTAGTCACATGACTGTCACTTATGATTATGCAATTTTTGTCAACTTGTGACAAGTTGCATTACTACAAGATTTCCCCGCCCCCCCCATAGGAAATGTCATGCATTGGCAAATAACTGCCATAATTAGCATATCATGCAAGTGTGTTATTTCTCCTTTAATGATGTTATTAAACATTTATAGAGATGATAAAATTCACTAACTTTTCAGTTTAAAAAAAAGTACTACAGTACTGCTCTACCTTGTGTCCATGAAGTGTATATATAAGTCTTCCTTCTAATAGATCCATAATTTTAAGGGTACCATCAGTAGAGGCAGTGATGAGATAGTTACCAGAAGGATGGAACGATAGACAATTAACTCCTGCTCTGTGAACTAATTAACATAAGACAAAATTCAGACACTGATATTAATTATTGGAAATAAAAAATCTGTGTCCTACAGTAGCTGCTTTCCAGTGCCCAAAACAGTAATCAACACCCATTATTACTGAGAGAAAAGAAAAACCAAAGTGAAGGAAAGCAGTTATGTAGTTCCATGCTAATACAACAGAAAAACTACAAAATGAAGAAAAATGTTGAAAGTCTAAAAAATAATGCTTTTATTTAAATAAAGGATGCAGACTTGTTTGCTTTCCACTTATCATGCGGCAGCAGTCAGGGGGCCCTTGGCTCTTTTGAATCACTGGGCATCAGGGAAGTTGTCCCTTTTGCCCCATCCGATTGGTGGGCTTTTTCTTGTGTAGGATATTTGTTGACATCATGTATTATATTTACCAAGATGCAGAAAGAAATGAGACACTAATAAATAACATGTTAAAAAAAAAAAATCAGGATACGAACAAAAAACACCACAAAGCAAAGGTTATTCTCAGCGCTTAATTCATACTATTAAACTTAAAATCCTTACGATCACCTACCAGTGAGTGTGCTTTCTGGTTCTAAGACCCAGTAACATGAGTTTAGCAGCAAAATAAAGCTTCAGTATTGAATGTCATCTCTTATTAGCCAAATTAAGATTCTTAAGATGACTTTCACAGCATGTGTCTTTTTTTAAACATGAATTCTTAAGATTATAGCAAATTCTCAACAGAATCTGCAAAACTATAGAACAATTTCTAAGGGATTAAGTTGAAATACACTGCAGTTTCATTCAAATTACATTCTTCTGAAAATGAAAAATATTGACAAAGAGAATATTGAGTTACTAAAACATTTAGAAGAGATTTATTTAATAAATATTAAATGTTAACGTTTTCCCCCTGTACTGTTAACTTCAGTCCTTGGAGAAAAAGGACTGATTCACATTAGTTGCACTGATACATCTTGATATAGTGAAATACTTCAGCACATAGCTAACTTCACTGGGACTATGCACAGGCTTATAGTTAAACGTATGTGCTTCACTGGAGCATGGCCTTTGTCCATCAGGGTGAGATGCAAGGAACATTCATTTCCTACTGACCACTTGACAGATCATTAGGTATCGGAGTTGATAGACAACAATGAGGTGTTGCAAGCCTTTCCAAAAATAGCTAGGTGTACTGTGGGATAGTTACCCATGGTGCACTCCTCGGTGCATCAAAGCAAGTGCTGCTAGTGTCCACTGACCAAATAAGGCTCATCAGTTAACCTTCACAGTTACATGTAGCTCCCTACCCCTGTGCTGCTGACTCTGATACAGAGAAGAGAAGTGGCACAAGTGGGCATTCGTACGCGCAGGGAGCCAGCTTAAAAGCCAGCTCCCTTCGTGTACTGGCTCCCGCAGAGCCACCTACCTATATCAGAGGCAGCAGCGCAGGAGGGAGAAACAGGTGGCTCCATGGGACTGGTACATGCAGGAAGCTGGCTTAAAATTTCAGCAGTTACATGTTTACTGAAATACACACATTTTAACACCCCTAATTAAAACTATGATTAATTGTGATTAATTTTTAATCACAATTTTTAGAGTTGATTGTGTGAGTTAACTGTGATTAACAGCCCTAATACTTACTGTTTTAAAGTTATTTTCTAATGTTAATCATTGCTTGCACATCTATATTTAAAGTCTGACAGTCAAAGAATAAGTAACTTGTCCAAGATGAGAGAACTACTCAGTGACATGGATAGCATTAAAAGATGGAAGTCTCGCGTTTTAATTATTCCTGCTCTAACCATGAGTCCACACTTTCTTAAAAGTTATGGTTATTAATCAACATCTTTCTTACAGCTGCTTATTATGTGATAAAGGAATGTAGCTCATGTCTTTTCAGAAACTAAAGATATCACTTTCACAATGGCCAGGTAATATTCTTCATTCAAAAAGACAGAAAATAGAACCGGTCTTCAAATCCAAGAGGCAGTGCGATTTTCTGCCAAGATAATTTCACAATTCTGCTGTTAAACTGAAGAAAATCAACCTTGTGTGGCTACTTAATTATTTCATTTTGAGAATAATTGCATCAGTCTTCTCTCAACAAGAATTAGCAGAAGAAAAATAATTCTTTAAAGTACTCTATAATAGTAGGAGATATACCATCTCATAGAACTGGAAGGGACCTTGAGAGGTCATCAAGTCCAGTCCCCTGTCCTCATAAAAGGACCAAGTACCATCCCTGACAGATTTGCCCTGATCCCTAAATAGCCCCCTCAAGGATTGAACTCTCCATCGTGGGTTTAGCAGGCCAATGCTCAAACCACTGAGCTATCCCTCTCCCTCAAATTTTTAAAAAACTTAAACAATGAAAAGTCTAGTAGCACCTTAAAGACTAACAAAACATGTAGATGGTAACATGAGCTTTCATGGACACAACCCACTTCTTCAGATTAAATTTAAATAAAGAATAGTTAAGGGAATAATCCTGAAAGTTACTAGATATTTTATTGCTTTCATTTAAAAAAAATTAAGTAAATCGAGTTAGTTACCCCATGATCTATATAAGCTTTTACCTCGGTAATGCTGCAGTAACTTGTTCATTCGAATATCCCAGAGCTTCACTATATGATTAGAACCTGCAGAAACTACACATGTACCACTTGGATTGAAATCAACATAGTTTGCAAACCTAGATGGAAATCATGAAAATACATTTAATGAATATTGCTGTTTTAAAAGAAATATCTACAAGTCAAGAGAATTAATATGATCATAAGAATGGCCATACTGTGTAAGAAAAATGATCTAACCAACCCAGTATCTTGTCTTCCGACGGTGGCCAATGCCAGAATCTTCAGAGGATAGGAACAGAAACAGATCAATCATCAAGTGATCCATGCCATCATTTACTCCCAACTTCTGGCTATCGGAGGTTTGGGACACCCAGGCCATGGGTTGCATCCCTGACCATCTTGGCAGAGAGCTATTGACCTATCCTCCATGAATTTCTTTTTTTTTTTTTCAACCTAATTCTATTTTTCACAACATCCCCTGACAATGAGTTTAAAGCACCTATTAATTTCTTATGTTATGTGACGAGTTAGGCAATACCTCCCTATTCACTCTCTCCTTACCACTGATGGTTTTAGAGACTTCTGTTATATTCTCCATTAATGGTCACTTTTCTAAGATTAAAAGTCCTAATTTCTACATTAAATGGAAACTGTTCCATACCCCTAATAATTTTTGTTGCCTTTCCAATATGTACTTTTTGAGATGGAGCAATCAGAACTAGATGCAGTATTCAAAGTGTGGGCATACTATTGATTTATAAAGTGCCGTTATGGTAGTCTCTCCATTTCCTAATGGTTTCTAGCATTGTTATCTTTTTTAACTTCTGCTGCACATTGAGTAGATGTTTTCAGAAAATTATCCGCTATGACTCCAAGATCAGTTTCTTGAGTGGTAACAGCTAATTTAGAGGCCAACATTTTGTATTTCTAGTTGGAATCAATGTTCCCTCTAATCTCTTCCATCCATGTACAGATTTTTTCCATCCATGTACAGAATAAATGTTTATGTGCACTGAGGCACATGCAAATGTGCACCACCAATAGAAACAAAAAACCTAGACATGGGTATTCTGTTATCAGCTGGGCAGCATTCAAATCTCTTTTGAGTGGCTACACAAGTACACAATTTACAGGGAACACTGATTGGGATTATATTTTCTCACATGCATTACTTTGTATTTATTGACATTGAATTTCATCTGCCATTTTGTTGCCTACTCATCAATTTTGCAAGATCCCGTTGTAACTCTTTGCAGTCAGTTTTGGACTTAATTATCTTCAGTAATTTTGTATTCTCTGCAAACTTTGCCAGCCGACTATTCACCCTTAGCAGAATCATTTATGAATATGACAAACAGTACCAGTCCCATACAAATTCTGTTTGTCGTCTTCTGTATTTTAATCGGTTCTAGTTCATGAGAGGACCTGTTCTGTTATCCCACGACTATTTACTTAAGAGCTTTTGGTGAAGGACCTATGTTCCCTCTAAGTTTTTCAATCCATGTGCTGAATACATTTTGTTCTGTGCACCAAGTCATGTGCAGCTGTGTATCACAAATTGAAACAGATGCTGCCTGCTGTGGGCACTCTGCTAATCAGCTGGGTGACACCTGAATCTCTCCCGGGCAGCCACCCAAGCGCTCAGCTTAGAGGGAACACTGTGAGGGACCTTGTCAAAGACTTTCTGAAAGACAAAGTACACTATGGCCACTGAATCACTCTTGTTCACGTATTAGTTGACCTTCTCAAAAAAATTCTAATAGATTAATGAAGTCGGATTTCCCTTTACACAAGCCATACTGACTTTCAACTTCTCATCTATGAATCTAATAGTTCAGGTCTTTACTATAATTTGGATAAATTTGCCTGGCTTATGAGCCTGTAATCACCAGGATCACCTCTGCAGACTTTTTAAAAATTGAGTTACATTACCTGCACATCAGTCATCAGGTACAGAATAGGCCTAGAAGCAAATAGTCAACAAGTCCCTTCACTAGTCCCTTCCCCCCCCATCAGAAGCAGAAAAGGGAGGGGGTGGCAGAAAAGGGGAGAAGGGGAACAGGAGCCAGTGCTGTGGGGAGTCAGTTTAAAAGCCAGTTCCCCCCAGCACCATGTCTACGGTGGGACCGGGGAGGCAGGGAGTTAGTGGGAACTGGGCGTGAGGCGGGAATCAGCTGATTCCCAGCTTGCACCCAGTCCCAGATACTGCGCCTCTGCTTTTAAAATATATTAAGAGCTGGCAGGGTTAACCCTACTGGCTCTTAATACATTTAAAAAGCAGAGGCACAGTGAGGGAGACCCAGCACGAGACAGAACCCCTTATTCCCAGCTCGCAGCAATTCCCCCCACTATGCACCAGCCTTTTAAATGTATTAAGAGCCTGCTAGCTCTTAAAACATTTAAAAGACAGAGCTGCAGTGGGGTAAGCTCCCAGCTTGCTGCAGCTTCCCCACTTATCAACTAATCAATGGAAATTCCATAACCTAGTCGATTAGTTGATTAAATTTAACATGACTAGTATAGAAGTCAATTTAAGCAATAGTTGACATACCACAGTTAGTAGTTCTGAAAATTAATATTTTAATTTCTTCCTAACTCTTAGTTGAATATCCTCTAGTCCTGGTGGCTTGGCACCATTTAATTTATAAGTTTAGTCTAGAACCTCTTCTCCTGACACTTCAATCTGGAACAGTTCCTCAGATTTGTGACCTAAAAAGAACAGCTAACTATGCCAATGGAATGGGAGGGTTCAGTTGGCACAGTGACTTGGAAACCTCAAATTAGAAGTTAAGCTACCTCTACACCACAGTGGGAACTGACTTTCTGAGACTGATCCACTAACAGTTGATTTAGCAGTTCTAATGAAGACCTGCCAAATCGACCATAGATTGCTCTGCTGTTGACAAGAAGAATAAGGTAAGTCAATGGGATTTTCTCACATGAAGCCCATGCAGTAACTCCAAAGTATATTGATTCCAGCTATGTTATTCATGTAGCTAAAGTTGCATATCTTAGGTCAACTTTCTGCAACTTAAGGCTGCATAAAGATGTTGATGAAATTTCACTTAAGACAGCACAAAAGATGAACTTCATAGTACGCTAAATTTACTTCTGCACTCTTCTGTTGTATGACACTTACCCTTCAAAGTCTGTAAAGCTATCAACACATATTTTATTTGTTGCATCCCAGATTTTAACAGTTTTATCCTCACTGCAAGATGCTATTAATCTTCCATCAGGTGAAAATCTGTAAAATATAAAAAAAAAACTATTTAAGTAGTATCAAATATTCAATAATACGGATAACTCAATAGTAAATAAATAGTAAAAAGCATTTTGTAGGACAATCTATTTTCAATTTAAGGGTGTAATACCGAAGAATTTCAAGTTGGAGATGTTAAAAAGCAGGGTATTTTTATAAACATGAAAACGCTGAAATTTTCAGTGGTTACATGTTTACCTATTGGGGAGGGGGAAAAGGCTCTTTGGGAGCCAGTGTACACGGGGAGCCAGCTTTTAAGCTCACTCTCCATGAGCACCAGCTCCTGTGGAGTCAATTGTCCCCTGCAACTTCCCTGCGCTGCTGCCTCTATCAGCAGCAGTGCGAGGTGGGGGGGCAGATGGCTCCCCAGGAACCAAAGCTTGCAGAGAACGGGTTTAAAAGCTTGCTCCTCATGATCATTGGCTCCTGCCTGCCTCCCCCCAATGCTGCTGCCTTTGCCACTTCCCACATCATTTAATAAAAAAAAAAAAAAAAAAACCTTCTACCCATGAAATCTAAAAACTAAAATATTATTTTAAAACATCCATATACCTGAATAGGTGTGAGGGGAGAAGAAGAGGTTACTTACCTCATAACTGTTGTTCTTCAAGATGTGTTGCTCATGTCCATTCTGATTAGGCGTATGTGCGCCACATGCACAGATTCCGGAGGTTTTTTCCCTTAGCAGTGATCATAGGGCCAGCAATGAGCCCCCTGGAGTGGCCCTGGTATACTGATGCATATATACCCCTGCTGGCCCCTCCACTCTCTTAGTTCCTTCTTGCTGGCTCCTTCCGACAAGGGGAGATGGATGGGATACAGAATGGACACGACACATCTCGAAGAACAACAGTTACGAGGTAAGTAACCTCCTCCTCTTCTTTGAGTGCTTGCTCATGTCCATTCTGATTAGGTGAATCTAGGGCTGGACTAAGGGGTGGGCTAGCAGGGCAGCTGCCCGGGGCGCCAACCTACGGGGGGCGCCCGGATCCCGGAGGGCTGCAGTGGCCACCCAGGGTGGGAGCCACATTAACCCCGACAGCACCGGCCAGCAGCACCCTTCCCCCCGTGGCCGCAGGGCCCTGAATGGCCAGGCGCAGCCCGCCCGGGGCTGCACGCCATCGACGGTGGCCAGAAGACTGGGCAGCGCATGCGCCGTGCGTCCACCCACGCACCCCGGGGGCGGTCCTGCGCATGCGTCATGCACCTGGAGGCGGGGCTGCTCGTCCCGGGGGTGGGCCCATGCATGCGTCATGCGCCTGGAGGTGGGGCCGTGCATCCTGGGGGCAGCGCCATGCGCCAGGGCCCAAGGCACTAAAATGGCTCAGGCCGGCCCTGTGCGAATCCCTAGCCTTTCCCCTGGAAGCGGGGTTGGAATGTGACTCCTGACTATCCTTCTATAGACCTGAGAACTGCCGCCCCAACTGTGGCATCCTCTCTAGCCTGCTGCATGATCGCGTAGTGTTCTACAAATGTGTTCATCGATGACCTCGTGGCGGCCCTACAAATTTCCAAAATCGGCACATGCGCCAAGAACGCTGCCACGGTCGCCTGCACTCTCATGGAATGAGCAGTTAACAGTGGTGCAGGTTTGCCTGCAACCTCATAGCATGCCCGGATACAAGATGTGATCCATGAGGAGATGCACTGCACGGAGACGGGCAGCCCTTCATTCTTTCAGCTATAGAAATAAACAACTGTGGTGACTTTCTGAATTCCACTGTCCTGTCTATAAAATGCCAATGCTCTCCTGACATCCAAACAGTGCAATGCCTGTTCCTTGGGTGTGGAGTGTGGCTTAGGATAAAATACCGGTAGGAAAATGTCCTGGGGGAGGTAAAAATGGGAGACCACCTTAGGTAGAAATCCCAGGTGGGAACGCATTCTCACTTTGTCTTTAAAGAAAACTGTGTAAGGGGGCTCTGAAGTCAACACTCTAAGTTCGGACATCCTTCTAGTGAAGTAATAGCCACTAGGAAAGCCACCTTATAGGACAAGTGCTTCAAGGAGCACGAGGCTAGAGGCTCGAAAGGGGCCTTCATGAGCCATGTCAGGACCAGGTTAAGGTCCCAGGGTGGCACAGGTGGAGGTTTATATGGGAGCAGTCTTTCCACTCCATTCAGAAACCATTTGACCATAGCATTTGTAAATATCAATCTTTGGCCCTCCCCTGGGTGAAAGGCCACTATTGCCGCCAGGGTTAGCACCGATTCTCCAGATACTTAAAGAAAAAACAGGAAGGGGGGTGGGAGACAGAGCATCATTCTCTTCCCCGTCCCCCTCCCCCGCCTTTCCCTTCTATTTATTTTGAGTTTTCAAATCCCCTAATCATAACTCCGGTCATCTGAAGAAGTGGGCTGTGTGACGACGTGTTGGGGTTCCCCCGCCTCCTGCACCCCCGGAATGGCACGAACAGACTCCACCAGCCAGTAGAATAGAGGTGGTTTATTGCTTCTCCAGCATACAGCACAGCACAGATGTCATCAGGTTACAGGGCAGGCCTAGGATGCCTCAGCCCCCCTTGATATGGGGGGGAGGGGAGTCTCGGCTTCTAAACCCCCCAGCCTGTTGCTGAGGCTGCTTCCTCCATCCTCCCAGACAGACACTTAACTAACTCTCCTCCAGCTCTGCCCCACAGACAGGGCAGCATCCACCTTCCTTTGTTCCTTTCCATTGGGGTTAGCTGGTCAGACAGGTTGAGATACCCTCTTTGCATAGTGACTCATTGCCTGTCTTGCTCGGTGGTGCTACAGACAGTGGCCAGTGAGTTAGCAAGTTACCTGCCACTACGTCACAGTTCTCCCCCCTCCAAGAGCGAACTGAGCAGGGTCACTCTGCTCATGACCTAGGGAAGTCCGGGTCCTCTGTGTGGGAACCCGCCCTGGGGACATGGGTGCTCCCCTTGTCTTGGGCCGGCCGCGGCGAGGCCCCACATGAATTGGCTTCCCTCTGTCCACTCGCCGCACCGCTCCGGGGGGACTGGCACAGGCCTGTTCTCTGTGGTCGCACCCACCCTTCCGCTGGCCTTGATCTCTGGCCGGGGTCTCTCGGGCCGGGGCCATAAGCCCAGCGAGCCTTCTCTGGATAGGCAGGGCAGCTTCTACACCCGACACTCCATCCGGGGCGGGGGGGGGGGGGTCTTCCCCTCCCATAACTCTCTCAGCGAGCCCAGAGGATCCTCTATATGGGGTAGAGACCCCCAAGCTGCTTTCCTCCTGTCTTGGGCCTTCCCGCCCCTCTGGCAGGAGTCGCAGGACCGGCAGTATCGCTGCACGGCTGCAAACATCCCCGGCCAGTAGAAGTGTTGGAGCAGCCTCAGCCGGGTGCTCCGGATCCCCCAGTGGCCCGCAACGGGGACGTCGTGGGCCAAATACAGCAGCTTGAGGCGATACTTTTGGGGGACGACCAGCTGCCGCTGGACCCCCCATGCCCTCATCTTCCTGGGGGGAAGCCATTCCCGGAACAGGAATCCCCGCTCCCACCGGAATCTCTCCTGGCCACCTCCTCCCAGGGGCTGAGCTGCACAGAGGCCAGCCTGGTCCCTCAGCCTCTGCAAGGAGGGGTCTGCCTGCACCTCAGCCTGGAATTCAGCCGCTGAGGCAGGGATCGGGACCTGTTCCCCACCTTTGCCTAGGTCCGGAGTCCCAGCCTGGCTGGACCCCGTGTCCGCTGGGATAGGACCCTGAGGACTCTGCCGGGAGTCCTTCCCTGAACCCAGGTTGCCAGCCCCCTGCTGGCTCTGGCTACGGATGGTGACTAGAGCCCGCTGGGATTCCTGGGGCCACTCCTCTAGGTCATTTTCCATCAGCACCTCGGTGGGCAAGTGCGGGTGCACCCCCACTTCCTTGAGACCTTCCTTGGCCCCCCATTTCAGATGCTCCCGGGCTACAGGCACCTTAAACGGGGACCCGTCTATGCCCTTCAGGGTCAGCTGCATGTGGGGTAGTATCCGGTCTGGGCCCACTATATCGGATCGGGCCAGCATCACCTCCGCCCCCGTGTCCCAGAAGCCCGTCACCTTCCTGCCATCCACCTCCAGGGGTATGAGGCACTCGCTCCGCAGGGGCCACCTTGCCCCCACCCGGTACATGGAGAAATCCACCTCCCGAGGGTCAGGCCTCCCAGGGGAGGTGCACTGAGCATCCTTCCCCTCTCTCTGAGCTGAGGTTTGCCTGCCAGCCCCTGCCTCTGGGGCAGCCTGCCCTTCCTCCCGCCCCAGCCAGTTAACCCTGGAAAGTCCCAGGTCATGGGACCTGGTGCACTGAGCCCTCTTGTGGCTTTTTTGCGATGGCAAGTTAGGCTTTGGGCTTTCTTTGTCCAGGCCCTGGCTGGTTCTCTGGGGCACAGACAACCTGTTCCTTGGGCTCGCCTCGTAGTTGACTCCCTCTGTCACTCAGCCGAGATCCGGTCTCTGCGCGATTCCCTTTCTCTCCGGGACTCCCGTTCACACCCAGACCGGCTCTCCGTGAACTCATCTGCCAGCCTCCCGGCCTCCTTGAGCCACAGCCTCAGTTTGGGTGGGCACGCTTCATACAATTGCTCCATCATGACCAGCTTGAGCAGCTCCTCTGCGGCCTGGGTTCCGACTCCAGACACCCACTTGCGGCAGTATTGCGCCAGGCGGGAGGCCAGATCCACATACATCTCCTGTGGCTCCTTCTGCACCCCCGGAACTTCTTCCTGTACATCTCGGGGGTCAGCCCGAACTTGTGCAGCAGGGCCTCCTTGACTCGGTTGTAATCCCCTGGCTGTAGGTTCTCCAGCTGACTGAGCACTCCGGCCGCTTCCTGGTTCAGTGCGGGGATGAGCTCCTGCAGCCAGTCAGCTGGGGGGACCGTTGCAGTCCACAGTCCCTCTCAAAGGAGCTGAGGAACCCGTCTATGTCGCCCATGTCCTTCACTTGGGCCACCACGAGCCTCTCCAAGCGTCTGGCAGTCCCGAGACCCTGGGGCCCATCCACTCTTGGCACAGCCAGTGCCCCGCCGATTCTCCACTCTGCCATGGCCAACTCATGCTGTCGCTGCCTCTCTCGATCTTGGTGCTCCTTCTCTTGGTCCTGGCGGTCCCTCTCTCGGTCCTCTACTTCCAATTGCTTGATCCGCAGCTGGATCTCCAGCCGCTGCAGCTCTGCTGGGCTGGCCCCTGCCCTAGATAGGCTACAGCTTGCAGGCCTCCTGGGGGAAGCTGTCTCATCTCTCAGGTGGGTTCCAGCGCTCCTCCCCCTCTCTGAGCCTGACACACTCTCAGGAGGAGTCTGGCTGCTCCCCCTGGGGACAAGATCCTGGCCCTGTGGCTGGTCATTCTCTTCCAGCTGGGTAATCAGCTGGGCCTTGGTTGCTTTCTGCACAGGCAAGCCCCTCTCTCTGCACAGCTTCACCAGCTCTGCCTTCAAGAGTCGGGCATAGGCCATCTGCCCACTGGTCCCCTCGGTGCAGACTCACCAGTCTAGTGCTGCAGTGCCCCAAGATTCCCAGGAACCGCTTCGCTCTGTCTCCAGTACACCTGGCTCCAGGGCTCTTGCTTCTACTGCGCCTTGTCGCTCGCCGCTGGGAGCTCCATCCACGGGGTGCAGTGCATCCCACCCGACACCAGTGTGACGACGCGTTGGGGCTCCCCCGTCTCCTGCACCCCGAAATGGCACGGACAGACTCCACCAGCCAGTAGAATAGAGGTGGTTTATTGCTTCTCCAGCATACAGCACAGCACAGATGTCATCAGGTTACAGGGCAGGCCTAGGATGCCTCAGCCCCCCTTGATATGGGGGGGAGGGGAGTCTCGGCTTCTAAACCCCCCAGCCTGTTGCTGAGGCTGCTTCCTCCATCCTCCCAGACAGACACTTAACTAACTCTCCTCCAGCTCTGCCCCACAGCCAGGGCAGCATCCACCTTCCTTTGTTCCTCTCCACGGGGGTTAGCTGGTCAGACAGGTTGAGATACCCTCTTTGCATAGTGACTCATTGCCTGTCTTGCTCGGTGGTGCTACAGACAGTGGCCAGTGAGTTAGCAAGTTACCCCCCACTACATCACAGGCTGTATCCACAAAAGCTCATGATACCATCTACATGTTTTGTTAGTCTATAAAATGCTACCAGACCATTTGTTGTTTTTTTCTGTAACAGACTAACTCGGCTACCCCCTTAAGCTCCCAGACAAGAAGAATGCGGGTTGCCACAGGGCATATGGTTTGAGCAGGCACCACAGGGCTTAAAGCCTTGGGGCCCTGGCATCCCCTCCCCTGCTGGGAGAGTCCCGCTGAGCTCTTTATCCACTGATTGAACTATTTACACTACCTAACAACTACTTAACAGATATTTAACTACTGAAACTAACTATAATACAAACAACAGATAAGAAAAACTACTACAGGACCGGCTGATAGGCCTAACACACGCTCCAGCTACTGTCACAGGCGATAAGAAGGAACAGAGAGTGGAGGGGCCAGCAGGGATATATATGCACCCGTATACCCGCGCCACTCCAGGGGGCTCCCTGCTGGCCCTATGGATACTGCTAAGGGATAAAAGCTCCAGAATCATGCATGCGGCGCGCATCCACCTAATCAGAATGGACATGAGCAAGCACTCGAAAAAGAACAATGACTTGTAGGTTGAAATCAAGTATAAAAGTTTGAGCTCTAAAGGAGAATTTTGCTGAAAAATTATAAGCAAGGGGAAACAGAGTCATATTAGAACTCTGCATTTAAAATTTAAACTAAGGTTCTCTCTACCATTAATATTTTAATGGTATTAAAAACATATACTGTACATCCTTGGGAGTCTTTTCCAAGTCTTTTAAAATTAACAATGACTGTTACCCTTAACTCCAAAACTAGCTAATCTGGATTTTTTTGGTTTTTATTTTTAAAACCATTTTTTCAGTAATTGAAATCAGACTTATTAGTTTAGTTTCTTTTGTAACTGTTACTTCTTTTTTAAATACAGGTGCAGTACTGCACTTCCATAATGCTCTGTCAGTTTTCAAATCTGATTTCCTTATGTTTCTGTTCTTCTCTTCACCAGTTGAGTCTTCTAGTGTTCTACAGTGAATTTCATCATGCACTGTTCACCAGAATATATTAATTTTTTTCAGTATCCAATATCAATGCTGATACTAAATAAATAATTGATGTACCTCTCCATTAGAACCAAGCAGAACAGTAATGGTCAATAGTAATGGGTTCTCATTACCCTTGTAGATTTGCTCTGTCTTTAAGTAGTGAGCTCTCCCTATTTTTTGCTTTATTTAAAGAGAGACACATGATGAACAAGATAATGTCTTTTACTGGGCCACATTCTGATGTTGAGACACAAGTTTTTGAACTGCGCAGAGCTCCTCTTCTTCTGAAGAGCTCTGTGTGGCTTGAAAGCTCAGCTCTTTCACCAACAGAAGTTGGCCCAATAAAGACTATACCTCATCCGCTCTTGTGTTATTCCCAGGATATGAGAGCGACAATCTAAAAACTGCAACCAACCATGTATTTTAAAACATTTTCTGGGGCCTTTTCCAATTCTGTAAGTCATAAATAATAACCTGATTTGTACTTTGTACTGGTAACCATCCCTATGTAACATAAGTATCTGAAGAGTAAAGAGAGAAACAGGAATTTGAAAGAAACCCCATGTTTTAGCTTTTCTGTGTACATAAATTTCAAACAATTACACACACAACATATAGGAAAAACAGGATACAAATTCTTCAAAAAATTCCCATACCTATTGTTCTTTTTAATATTTCTTTCATATCAAGTAGATATACTTAAGTATTACAGCCCAGCTATTCAAAGGTAATTATGCATTGCTGAGTTTGATGTACAAAATCTTATTGATTTAGAAGTCTAAATTTCATTTCAACAGGGATTTAGGCACTTATAAACCCAAATTCTAGCAACTGGCAATGGGATTTTATCTGCTAAATCAGTTTAACATTGTATGCTGAGCTCAGCAACACTAAAGTACCTTTAGAAATCTGGGCATAAAAATGACCTGTTGGAAATTCTAAACAAAGCACTTGGCAATAATTCTACTCCTTTACAAACTCACTATGAAAGAACACTCACTTGGCACAGCGAACCCAGTGTGTGTGCTGGAACAAGGAAAACAAAAGCCGCTGACGGTGAACACTCCATACTTTTATTGATTTGTCATTGGATGCTGTAACTAGGAACTGGCCATCATGTGAGAAGTTCACACTGCGGACAGGTGCAGTATGGGCTTTCAGGGCTGAAGATTCTCCATGACTGAAAATATACATTAATATTTTACATAATATTTCCCTTGTGAAGGACATACAACTCAATACACAATATAACTGACACGGATTAAAAGATAAAAATCAATCTATTTTTCCTGTACACACCCAGTCCAGACCACAAGAACAATTTCTTGGTAAATCCTGATTACTGTCTTTAGACAAAGCCACTCAATGCATTTTGAAAAAACACATTTTCTAATTTAGTAGAAGTTTATTTATCTAAATGACTAATACTACAAACTATATATTTATGTTAGTCTCTAAGATGCCATAGGACTAGTTGTTTTTAAAGTTACAGCTAGCTCTCTGGGACTAAAAAATGAAAGTCCTTTGCTTTGCCAGCATTTAGCTTGCTACTTAGTTCTGAAGACATTATTTAATGAAATAAGATTACTACAGAATATTAGAGAATTAGATTAATATTAAATTAATGTCAGAAAAGATTACTACAGAATATTACAATATTTTAAGAGTGAATGTAAACATTAGTCACTGCTGTAAAATGTCCTTAAAATATTTTTGTTCATAATCACTACCATTTTTCCTTAAAGGAACAGACAAATTTTGAATGAATAAAACTTGCTGTGTTGTCTTGGCTTCCTTTGTGACTTGCCCCCTAATTGCATATGAATGCACAGGAACGATACAACTCCCACTTAAGTAAATATATCCTTTGAGTTTGAAAGAAAGGCTGCCACGCACTTATGCATACCTATCTTCAGCTGAGGCCTTCTAGTTTCTGTACTCCTATAGAATTGCAGAGGAACCAAGACAACAAAGAACCTTGCTTCCAACTGCTCCTAAACTCCCATTATTCCTCACATCCACCTGATGTGGGAGAGAGTAGTAATACACAGAACTAAATTTTCTGTGATATTGGTAAGGCAGTATCAAAAAACATAAACAATATACTTCAGTTGTACTCACATACAGGGAATCCACAGTCTGATAGTCCGATCTTGAGAAGCAGATGCCAAGAGGTGCCCATCTGGTGAAAACTGTACACTGGTTACAGCTTCCACATGACCCACAAATCTGAAAGCTCTGGACTGTGGCCTCAAATTCCAGATCATAAGAAACCTATCCAAAGAAGATGAGGCTGGCAAAAAAATAATTTGAAAGCTATTTTCTGTTAAAACAAACAATTAGATCACTTGAAATAATAAAAACTTTGATCATTACTCATGTTTAAAAAGACACATGTATTATAAATACATACTTAACCAGTGATACTACCTTAAACTCCATTATCAATAATAATCTGTTAATTTCTAATTCAGAAATAAAATGACACAAAATGCCTACAAAACAACGACAGCAGATTTTGTCAGTGTCACTGAATTTATTATCTATTTAATGTTTTGAGAACTATGTTTGATCTAGTGGCCATAGTATGACATGTAGGAGCCAGGAACTCAATCACAAATTTTAAGACTAACATAGGCTCAAACAAATCACCACTAAATGTTCTCATCTCTAAAATGAGGACATTAATTTTTGAAGTTACTGAGCAAATACGTTTGCAAAGCACTTTGAATACAAAAAATACTATAAATATTCCAATAATTATAACAGATTTGACAATGCTGAACAAAATGTAAAGCATCTGGAAACAGGATATCAAACACGGTCTTTTCTACCTTCAGCTATTTAAAGTCACATTAGCTAAATTTTCACAGATGGGTGCTGAAAGGTGAGTCTCTACTGTGGGATCTTCAAAGAGCACTAAGTGGTGGCCTACCTTCACAGAAGTAGGCTTATGCTGAAGCTCTACTTGAAAATTCCACCGCCAATATCTGTTCTAGTCATCTAAACTGAAAAGTAGATACCCAAGTACTGAAGTTAGAACATTTTGCACATCTTTTGAGTCAGTGGGAATTTAATAGGAAATTGAAGGTGTTGATTAAATAACAGCAAACACTAGAACATATTTTTGTGCCTTAGCAATCTGAACAGCTAATCATATACTGTTCGTAATTCTATAAACAATGTATTTAACTATTTAAGCAAAATATTGTCCAGACTTTGCCTGGAAGTTTCTGAAAATAGCCAGTCTGGTCGAGTTCTGTAACAGTGATTGGAAAAGATGAAGATGGGGAAGGCACGGGACTGAAGTGTGTAGAGGTTAGGAATATCTTGATAAGAAAAAAAAAAAGCGCTTTGAATACATACAAGCCTTCTTCTTGGCTTCTGGGAAAGTCTGAGGCCAGGTGTTATCCCTGGACCCTCAACTTCGGAGGGCGTGTGGTTTGTAGGTATGGGATACATTTTTCTAACTCTGAGAGTTGGTTATTTTACAATAGGCACTTTCTAATGATATTTTATGTCTCTTTTTTTTATTTAGAGGAGAGAATTTCAGTTCACCATCTTTGAAATACTGTATAGGGCAGATTATTTACTAGGGCACTGTAGTAAGAGGAGGACCTGAAAAAGCCCATGTGGCAGAGACCTGATTTGAGGCCTGAGGCCTCGCTAACAATGGACAAAACTTGGCTAAAATAAAGCTAAGCTAAGCTGTGAGTAAGAGGCAGGCCCCTGCTCAGAGAACTTAGCATGAACCGGGCTGAGAAGGCAAAGCACTAATTAGTAACAGGCCCCGGTGTAGAACAGTAATTGGTACTGATCATAAGTTGAAAGCACATTCCAAAAGATGGTACCACCAGCTCATTAAAAAAGACCTTGGTACCCACACTCCACATAGATACTGACCCGGGTTCAGAAAAGGGTCTAAACTGATAGCATAATAGACAGACATTATAAACAAACCACAAGGTGCAGGGTGATGGGTGGTATATAAGCATCAGAGAATGGTAACCTGACACATCAGGAGTGATGTGTAACTTGTTTATACCTGTATATAAAGTGGTGTCTTGGGAGGGCACCACAGGGCAGTGGGAGTCTCCTACTGATTAAGTCAGTCCATTGTTACGGGGTACATATATGTAGTGGTTCAATAGAGTCTACTGACAACTATTACTGTACTTTGTGTAACAATAAACTTGGCCAGGCACCTTCAATCCTTATCTGATTTATGGTCTTTGGTAACTCTTTGGAGTCTGCTAGGTTGACTAATTGCACTAGTCAACACAGCACACATGCATGCAGCCTTTTGGTTATCACTAACAGAGCAGGAGACTTGTCAGGACACCATGACAGTAAATCCTAACCTACTACATTGGTGACTTTAATACAGCCAATACTTCCTACACTAAATATATCCACCAGCAATCCATGGAGCACAAACCAGCATATCACGTAACAGTAGCTCTCTTCCTTGATTTCAGCTATTAACATATTTTAAATTACACTCTAATTCCTTCTTTTTACTACTGTACTCATTTTTAATAGCCACAACTGAGTATCTCTCTCTAACAAGCTGAAAAAAGGTGACTGAGAAGTAGACATGAGCACAACAAAAAAGAAAGGAAATTCTGAGCTGAAGATCTCATTCCAGCCTTATCTAAGGTCCCAATCCTGGACAGAGAACTGAGTCTCATTAATTTCAATGGAATCTTGAGACAGCCTGAATATTTCTGCTTCTAGGAATTGGGACTAACTATGTGTACCTTCTAGATAATATCTCCACACACTTTAAATCTCTGCAATACCTTAGCTCAATAATATAAATTAAGATCTTTCAGCATTTATTTCCCTATTTGTCTTTTGTAAACACAGCATGGTGGAAAAGAAACATTATAAATACATACATGGTCGATGTTGTTAACAGCAGCAACTTCTCTCTTCAACTGTGAAGTTTAAACTATATTAGGGATGGTAAAATGTGTGTATTTGTGTCAATATGTAAACACTAATTTTTTCAGCTGTTACACGTGCAGAGGTGGGGAGTGGGGAAGACCAGGGGGACAGATGGCTCCATGGGGGGCAGGCAGCTCTGCGGGAGCCGGTACCCACATCTACCCCCCCAGCTGCCTCTGATACAAGCTCATCGGTTAACCATGTACTTGAGTACACATTCACATTCTTAAACTATATTAGCTGCTATTGTGTTTCAATTACTCTTAACAGGTGACAAAAATGTACTTTATAAGCAATTAATAATTACCTTTAAATTAATTGTTTCCCATTGCCCCAGTCCAAGAGATTTTGTTATCTTTACAAGGATGGTTCCCTGAGTTACCCAAGCAAAGTATTTCACAGAGGTTTTTTTACAAAATGGTTTCACTTTTTGCAATGTTTTCTTTTTTCCTCAAGATACTATAAATGCATTAACTTATACAAAATTAAAATAAAATGCTAAAATACCTATTTAAACATGGCTCTTTTGGGGATTAGACAAGTCATCTTAACTTCTGTACACAGAAAGATAACGGAGCAAATAATTAAGCAATTTGCAAACATCTAGAAGATAAGCTGCTAAATAACAACTTGGATTTGTCAAGAAAAAAATCATGTCAAACTAACCCAATAGCTTTCTTGGACAGAGTAGCAAGCCTCATGAATAGAGAAGAAGAGATAGATGTGGTATATTTTTAGAAAGGCTTTTGGTAACTGTCTCAGATGACCTTCTCACAAACAAACAAAGGAAATACAACCTAGATTGAACTATTACAAGGTGGCCACATGGATACCCATTCCCAGAAAGTAGTTAACAATGGTTCACATTCATACTGGAACAACATAACAGGTTGGGTTCTACAGGGTTCAATTCAATATCTTCATCAATGGCATAGAGTGTACACTTAAAGTTTGCAGATAGTTCCAAGAGGAAATGGGTTGCCAGTGCTTGGAGGATATGATTACAATTCAAAATGATCTGCATAAACTGGAGAAGTGGTCTGAAGTTAATAGGATGAAACTCAATAAAGTCAGATGCGCCATGTAAGAAGGAATAATCAGTTGCACACATTTAAAATGGGAAACATCTGCCTAGGGAGGAGTACAGAAAGGGACCTGGAGGTCATAGTAGACCACAAGCTAAATAGGAGTCAGCAGTGTGTTGCAAAAAAGTTGACATTCTGGGTTGATTAGCAGACGCATTATAAGCAATACATGAGAAGTAATTTTCTGCTCTACTCCATGCTGTTTAGTCCTCAACTGGAGCATCCAGTTCTGGATACCTAATTTCTGGAAAGATGTAGACAAACTGGAAAAAGTTCAGAGAAGAGCAACAAAAATGATTGATGGTCTAGAAACATAACCTATGAGAGAAGATTGAAAGAACTGGGCTTATTTAACATAAAAAAGAGAAAACAGAGTAGGGATGTAAACGACTAGTCGACTACCCAATAAGCAAATGCTTATCAGGTAGTCGAGTAGGAACTCAGCTAGTCACTTCCTCCCTTCCCCCCCTTCCCTTGCTGCCTCTATCAGAAAGAGGCAGAAAAGAGGGGAGCAGAAGTCGGTGGTGGGGGGAGCCAGCTTAAAAGCGAGCTGGTTCCCGCTGCCTCTCTCCCTTTGAAATATACAAGAGCCACGGGAGAGGTGCAGTGGGATAGTGAGTGCCCCACTTATTGACTAATCAAGTAGACGATGGAAATTCCTTCAACTAATCGATTAGCTGATTAATCAACATTTAAAATCCCTAACTGAGAGAAGACAGAATAACAGCTTCCAAGTATCTAGAAGTTCGTTATAAGGAGGAGAGAGAAAAAAATATTATTATTAACTTCCGAGAATAAGACAAGAAGAATGGGATTAAATTGCAGTAAGGGAGATTTAGGCTGGACAAAACTCCTGACACAGTGATTAACCACTGGAATATATTGCCTGGGGAAGTTGTGTACTATCCATTTTTGGAACTTTTTAAGTGTAGATCAGACAAACACCTATCAGGGATGGTCTACTCTAGATAATCCTTAGTCATACCAGGAGTGCAGGGGATTGGACTAGCTGATCTCTCAAGGTCCTTTCCAGTCCTAGGATTCTATGACATCCCAAGATATTGTAGATCAAGCCCAACAGTTACAAAATGTGTTACTGGACACATCAACACTAGAAAATGTACTGTGATATATTGCGTCTGACCTTTATATAGGTATTATACAGTCTTTAAAAATGTAAGATGGCAATGTAGGTGGGTCCATAGATTAGTTTTGTAAAACAATTTATAACACGAGGAGGTCCGGTGTACATGCTCCCCCTGGAGATACATGAACATCTTTCATGTTTGAACATGGTCCCAATTAAAAGTACCCGTGTATACTACAACAATAATGATGTTGTAACAGGATAGAAACTTGGCTGGACATAAACCTCATGTCATAACATCATTTATTCTTGTCTATGTACAAAAACAATATAACCAATTTTACATAAGTATCTAATGATGCAGTTAACAGCAACAGAAATTAACAAGATTTTTCTTTATACATTTTGCTTTTCTGCATGCAAATCACAAGACTTGCACACCCAACAATGAAACGTTAGGCTATGCAAACACCAGGTTTATATATTTCTCTTCTAAAATTATTAGTAAAAAGGCACTCAATCCAGGATACTTCCTTGGCAGCAAATAAAAACATCTGTACTTACTTATAGAAGTATATAGGCTTCTCCCACCATCAATACTGACAAATTTAGAATCAAAGTAAGTTAGCCATATTGATCACGTGTCTACCAAGGATGGCGAGGTTCCACCTACAGGGGAATTCCTACCATACTCTAACTAGGGATGCTAGCGGCTAGGCAGGTAACTGTTTAACCGATAAGCTTATTGGTCCCAGTTAACCACAGCAACCCCTCCTGCTCACTAGCTGCATTTAAAACTCAAGACTGGCAGGTTGGCTCAGTCCCATGGGAGCCATCTGTCACTTCACACTACTACCTCTGATACAAAAGCAGCAGCATAGGATGACAGGCTCCCCGTGCAGACCAGCTCCTGCCAGCCACCCGGGAGCCTCAGGCGGGAGTCGGTCTGCACTAAGAATGTTAAAATGCAGTTAACTGACTAGTTGACGGAAACATCGACTAGTCGATAGGCACTTTTGCATTCCTCCTTTGAAATGTACAAAAGCCCCCGCTGGGGCTCCTGTACATTTCAAAGGAGGAATGCGTAACTCCACATACAGCCTAGGACCAGCGGGAAGTCCCACTGACTCTGGGCTACATGCAAGTGCATGCTTTGACATGCACAAGAGTCCCCAGCAGGGGCTCTTGTGTATTTCAAAGCCATGGAGCCCAGGGTCAGTGAGGGACTCCCCAGCTGACCCTGGGTTCTGGGGAAGTGCTGCTCAGAGCCCAGGATCAGCTGAGGAGTCCTCAGCTGACCCAGGGCTCCACTGTGCCTTTGAAAGGCATGGAGGTGGCAGTTACAAAGGGGAAGCCGCCACACAGCTGATCTCAGCTGTGCAGCGACTTCCCCTTTGAAACTACCTCCTCCGCACCTTTCAAAGTGGCAGCCATGGAGCCCGGGGTCAGCTCAGGACTTCTAGCTGACCCTGGGTTCCCGATGGCATTTCCTCAGAACCTGATCCCAGGTTCTGGAGAAATACCACGGGGAGCCCAGGATCAGCTGTGGAGCTCAAGAGTTGCCCCTTTGAAAGGCACAGAGATGACGTTTTAAAAGGGCAGCCCACCACCCAGCTAATCCACCGTCTTTCATAGAGGCAGCAAAAGAGTGGGGGAGGGATATCGACTAGTCAAAATACTATCTGATAAGCAAATGCTTATCGGATAGTCAACTAGTCTTTTACATCCTTAGTCTGCTCAGGGAGCCGATTTTTAAACCGGCTCCCCTCACAGACCCGATCTGCCTGCCACCAAGCACTGCCACCTCTGAGACAGAGGAAGCAGCACTAGATGGCAGGGGGCTCTCCAGGAGTGAGGCTGCCAGCCCCACCCCCGAGGGAATCACTGAATAATTGTGTAACCACTAAGATTATTATTAAGATTTACACGATTATTAAATTAAACAATTTCTAACACCCCTAACTCCAACAGCTCAGAATACCATAGCAGTCTGATATTTAGAGCCCTACGAAATTCATGGCCACAAAAAAAACTATCACTGATCATGAAATCGGTTCTTTTGTGTAATCATATCCTATAAAATAAAGATTTCACAGGGAAGCCAGTGTCTCTCAAGTTGGGAGACTTGACCCCAAAAAGAGTTGCTAAGGAGTCACAAGGTTATTGAAGGGATGTTACAGTATTGCCACTCTTACTTCTGTGCTGCCTTCAGAGTTGGGTGACCCAAGAGCAGTGGCTGCTGGTCACGAACTCAGCTCCAAAGGCAGCAGCACAGTAGTAAGGGCAGCAATACCGTACCATGCCATTCTTACTTTTGTGCTGTTGCTGGTGGCAGTGCTGTCTTCAAAGATGGCAGGCTTGAGAGTGGCAGCTGCTGACTGGGAATCAAGCTCTGAATGTTGGCAGCCACAGCACAGAAGTAAGGGTGGCTATACTGTAATTTCCCTTCAATAACTTTGCAACCTCCCCTTCACAATTCCATTTTGCGTTAGGACCCCTACATTTACAACACACTGAAATTTCAGATTTAAATATCTGAAATTATGAGAAGTATGACAGTGAAATTAATTAAAATGGACCATGAACGTCGTAGGGCATTGCTGATATTGTTAACAAGATGTAATAGGACTGAATTACAGCTTTGACTTTCGTAGAACTGTTAGTCAAAAACACATGATTTGGCACCATCTACTTAATGCTCAACTATATCAGATCATTCAGTACATTTGGAATTTCAATGTAGATGGATTTAAGTAGTCAAATCAAGTGAGGACATTAAAACAACTATAAAAATACATATACATCAGTAAACAGTATTTAATGAAAAACAATAATGAATTAAATTACTATTTAATGAAAAATAAATTTCTACGAAAGGGATTGGCAGGCTACTTAAATTCGGAATCTTTATTGGGTTTTGAGCAACAGAAGTTTAATATTATTAACCTCTGACATGCCACTAGATGTAGTGGGTACGAATATAAGTTGCAAAGATTAAAGAAAAAACAAAAAAGTCAGAAAACTAATCAACATTCAATTGTCATTTTATTACTGTTTTTCAGAAACCCACCCAGATGAATTGATTAAATGCAAATTTACAGCATCTGTTAAGTAATTTAAATCAGTAGTTTAAAATCCATATAGTAATTTTATATTTCCCAAAATTCTCATAAAACTATGACAGAATTAAAATATATGTATACCTTTGTTTCCCAGAGTATCAGATTTTCCAGAAATCCATACACAGAATGAAAAGATTACAGTAGTAATGCTTCAATTATGGTTGAGATTGCCATTTCCAAGTTCCTATTATCAGACCCTTCTAATATTCTAAAAATTACTCCTATTGGGCAGAAGTGTTACATTCTTGGTCTTATTTTTTTGTTTAAAAAAAAAAATCTGAAATGTGGGGTAAAAAATTCCCTTGAGTTGTCATTTGTACGTGCATTTAAAAAAATAAAGGTATAATATTTAATAAATTTGTTCATTCTTATTTTCTGCTCTGATAAACTCCCCATTTATAAAATAGCTTTTCAAGGGGAACACAATATTTGCTAAGTTTTAAAACATGTTAGTTAATAATACATGTTAATAATACATGTCAGAATTAAATAAAAATTGCATAGTCTGCAGGCACAGTACTTCATTTCCCTCATTAAAATAAGTATGCTTGGCATACAAAGTGAATGCCTATGCAAGCATGAATCCTTTTGGAAGTGCACATGCTGAAGCAATTGTTTTATTGTAAGGCTTTCACAAATGCACGTGACCATATAAAACTTGTCTTTCAGCATGCCATGGGCTGTACTCTCTCAAAGCATTGCCAAAGCATCCTGACTCAGAATGCAGAGGTAATTCCTTGGAACATAGGGCTTAGTGAATATACTAAGGAGTGCCTTGCTGATCAGTATAGTATGTCAATTCCCTTATTATGTATAAATTTATACAAAACAAATTTCAAATTAGTCATTTTAAAAATAAGTTACAGAGACTTACAGAGACCAGTGCCACATCGTGACAATGATTTGTAGTATGGCCCTGCACTATACTCCTAACACAGAATCTTCCCCATCTAGTCCCTCTTCCAGCCCAGTCCCAGAGATTCTTGTCCTAACTAGCTGGCCACGTCTTTCCCTTCCTCCTGCCAATCCTTCAGGAGTCCTTAGAAATTACTGAACACATACCCTTTTCCTTCTTGCATCATTTGTTCTAGAAAGTCCCTAGGACTTTTACTACCCCATTTTCTCCTTCCCAACAGCCTTCTCTTTTTCCTTCTGTCTAAACCTGGCTGTGATGAACCAACACCACCTACTATATTCCACTAGATCTTCCCCAGATTTTTATTGCTCACTCCCTGTCACTGTGGCTCACTACCTGAAGACAAAAGCTGTCAGTCCAAAATCAAGATTTGGTATCTGGTGGCTACTGATAGCACAAGATGAACATAGAACAACACTACCACCACCAAAATCCCTGGATTTCTCAAAGCTTCAGCCAATTCTTTGAAGAATCATATTGAGGCCTCAACACACTTAGTACTAGCATTATGTTTTTTCTATAATATGCACTCCAATGATCACACACCTAAGAATATTTGAACATCCTATCTATGATCACACATTTAAACTAACACCTTAGTGCAGTGGTTCTCAACCTGCAGCCTACTGGTCTCTTGTAGACCAATCAGCATGTAGCTGCAGCCTATCTATCTGACATCCTCAGTGCCAAAAAGACCATGTACATACATGTGAATGTACTGTACCCAACACAAAGAGTTGCGTATGCCATCCACATTGGTAGGTTAAGAACTGCCTTAATGTCATTATTAAAAGACCCACACAAGCCCAAATACTACATATATATTTTTTTTAAAAAAATCAAGGAACACCACAAAAGACTATGTAAACATAACAGCAGTGTTAAGAATATAAACAAATGTCCAGAAATCCAGTATTACTTAATGCTTAGAGAACTCAGGATGTGCACACTAGTTCTGAAAATTTAAAGGTGAGAGACAGATTGTCAACATGATACCCATCCTTTTCTCTCTCACACAAGATAAATACATTAGTTTCTTATCCATTAGTTTCTCCCTTCTCCCTCACTCTTTAGTCTCCCACCCCAACCATTCCCTCCCTGCCCCAACCTGAATCTGGACAACATTTTCATACTGCTAGTCCATCTTTCTAGTACTACTACCTCTACTATTAGGGTTCTTCAACATCCCCCAAGTTGCTTTCAGGAACTAAGATAAGACTGAAGTGTTCACGTGGAAAGGTGGATATGAAGTAGGGAATGAAGTGATGGCAGTCTTAGTGTTTCCGGTCTTTCAAGTAGTTGAAAAAAAATGAAACTTTTTTTCTTTTCAAAATAATATGACCTCCTCAAAACACTTGTGTTTATTTCACTGAGGATCTGCCAATTCCTGAACGATTATACAACATACTAAGGATTACGTTTCTGCATCCCATGCCAATGTTAACTTACTCATGTACTACTGTATTACTTGTTCTGTGAAGTTATATTGTAATACGTATCTGCAATATATCTAAGTAAATATTGACAGGAGAATCTCAACTTCTGAAGATTTTTAAAATTCTTAATCTTAATACTGAAGTATTACATATTTTCTTTTACTTGACTCTTCAGGTCTAAAACATGTTCTTCCTAAAACTAAAATATAAATTGAAGTCTGAGCAATTATTAATCAAAAATTTACAATAGTGTTAAATTGGTACATAAAAAGGCACTTTTAAATATGAGTTGACAATATTTGCCAACCCTTTTTCGTACATTTCAGCATTGGAGATATAGATTCTAAGGTGACATCCATGTATCAAAGTACAGCCAACCTCTAGTTCAGTTACTCTGAAGTTCTTCAAATAATAGCTAACTTCAGTGGCCATTTTATTTCTCAAACTTCCAAATTTGATTTTTATCTGCAGCATTACAAGTCCTCATTTGTACATCAGGCCGTCCCTCAGGAGTACGATAAGTACTAATGCACTTTCCTGACTGAGGATGATAAATAGTCCCATCCTGTTTAAAATGCCAGATGATACTTTCTGGAATAGGGGATCTATCTTTTGGGCAATTCCTCATGCCAATGAAATCCTTTTGTTCAGGGACTTCAGCACATAGTTCAGTCACAGAGTTAAACCTAATTTCTTTACTTGATGTGTATTCAAAGAACTGATTGCCTCCTTGACCATGACATCCAAAGAGAGACACATGAGTTCCAGTAGGATTATGTTCAGGTGAATTGTAGTCCAGGCATTCTGATGATATTCCCATACTGTGGATTGCTCCATGCCAGCCTGGACGATCCTCTGGTACATGTAAGTTGGAAAATATATTTTTCAAATACCAGTCAAAATTCTTACATTTCAAACGCTCTCTCAGCAGTTTTCTTTCAGAAATATCACCATAATTTTCTTTTCTTGCTGGAGGATTTCTGTTGTAAAAATGTTCTTTATACTCATCCATCCACACTTCAGCAGCACGTGCAGTGTTCTGAAGGAAATTTGGCCTCGCATATGGAGCCCGCTTTGGAAACACATGGCCTACATGGGAACAAGGATGGATCTCTAACGTGCCACCACACTGCCACACCCTAAAGGACAGTTCTAAGTTCTCCCCACCCCAGACATCCATCCCTGTGTCATATGTACCAAGATACTCAAAATACTTCTTACTAACTGCAAACAGACCTCCAGCCATAGTTGGGGATCTTATTGGGTCAGTTTTGGATTTCCATCTTTGACGTTCATGTTCAGGCACAGAATGCCACTGAAATGTCAATCGCCAATCAAATCCCCCAATCATGGGCTCCCCTGTCTGCATATAGAATTCAAATGTATTCCAATCAATGGTATCAATAACAGGACAAATTATCACAGTCTCATTCTCAGCGATCCTCTCTAAAAGTGGTTCCAGCCAACCAGAGTTACACTCACAATGACAGTCTAGAAATGTGAGAACATCACCAGTAGCAAAAGTAGCTCCAATTAAGCGTGCACGAACGAGTCCTTCTCGTTTGCTGGTTCTTATCAGACGAACTCTTTTCAGGTTACTAATGTACTTTTCAAGTTCAGCCTTCAGATATATTTTATCACTCAAGTCATCTACTAATATAATTTCTTTTAGAAGTACTGCAGGAGATGTTTCAAGAACGCTGTGGATTGTCCTCAATAAAGTTGACCAAGCTTCATTATAGAAAGCAATTATAACAGATGTAGTTGGAAGTTTTCTATGGTTATAAGATTTGGCTTTACATTCATACATACGATTGTCCTGTATATGCCGATGTAGAGATATTTTGTCACTCAAATAAATATTAATTGCATATTTTTCAATCAGTTCTTCTTCCAGTTTCTTTTCCTCAGGAGTCAACTGTAGTCGAGCCGCCTTACCCCATTCTCCTAGTGCATAAGAATCAGGAGGGGCTTTCTCATAAACTGGACGAGCCAGATCCTCTGCTCTTTCTGGTCTGTCAGAAAAGTGCCTCTCCCATCTCCCATTGGTGATGCCGTCTCCGCTGGAGGAGGCACTGAAGGTAGAAACAGACAGCTGCACTAGGAAGTAGGCAGCCATCAAGAGCCCAAGCAACAGGCAGCTTCTGCTAAGCCAAGTCCATCTTCTGGCCAGGCGGATCCTCATTGCAGGCGATGGAAACGGCCGGGGGCAGGCGGGAGAACTGTAAGTTGTTGCAGCGCGCTGCCCCTTCCTGGCGCGGCCGGGAGCTGCGGGCGGACAGCAGTTCCGGGCTCAGGCTGCTGGGGCGGGTTGCACTAGGTCCTCTTCTTCCCGGATATAGAGTCCGGAAGGGGGACGCGGAGTAGCAAAACACAATGCCGCAGCCGCCCCCTCACCACCACCTTCGTCCGCTCCCAGCCTCCAGCGTAGCGCGCCCCCGCCCTCCCGTGCCTTACTTCCTCCTCTCTGTCCCCGGGACAAACCCCTCCCCCGGGCACTCTCCCTCCGCCTTGTGGTTTGCTCAAAAAGTTGTCGCTTAAGACAGGGACCGAGAGCCCTTGGCCCGCCCGGCGCGGAGAAACACCTCCCCCTTCCCACTCTGGGCGCCAGCCCACTCCGGGACCAGCCCCGCCTCCGCCAGCTCCCTTCCCCCCCCGCCGCCGCCCCAGATGGGGGCCAGAACTAGATTCGCAGCCAACCAAGCACGCTCTTCCGGAACTTCCCACTGGGAAACTTTCCTAAATGTTCACAGGTGGTATTGACAGTTCACCCCGCAAACATCAGCTAAGCTTTCTCCCGCCTCCTGCCCAAGCGACAACCTGTAAGGGCCTCCCACCTGTAGCCAGTCTCTCTCCACCCCCGCCGTGCGCTCCAGACTCCCCATTGAGTACAGCCCAGGTGCAGGAGCTGAGCGTGTGAATCCGGCACAAAAGCCCTCAGCAAGCACTGGCTGGCACTCTAAAGCGCTAACAAACTCACCGAGCGCCGAGGTATTCGGGTTGAAGTCAACGCCGGTGACTGCCGCTTTATGGCCTTTAAAGGGACGAATTAAGATAGGATCCTCCTGGAGAAGAAGTTGTAATAGCTGAGAACTCCGTTTTGAGCCATCGCCCGATTTTTGTTGTCACTATCAACCTGGAACTCGCCATCTTATGATCTCGCCAAGATCAGGACTGAAAGGGGGCAGCTTCTCTAATACAATTTATATATCATGGGAAAGCAGCGGCATGTTTGCGCAAAATAAAATTTAACTTTCAATATAATAGTGGTGAAGAAGGAGAATATTGAAAAGCATCCGAAAACCTAGAACGCTGCTCCAAGGTTGCATTACTCTGAAAAGTGAAGTGACAGCCAGGGTGCCCAAGTACAAGTGCTGGGCGCTACATGGTGACACGAAAAAAAAAAAACCCGAGAAGACAGGACCTATAAAGAATGTCACTATAGCACAAGTGCTCCTGAAAAGCACCTTGTCGTCCCTATGGAAACTGGAGCTGGATGACAGTAAAACACCATGCAACACACGAGACTGACATAACAAATCATAAGTTTCAGGGGGTAGCGGAGTTAGACTGTACAAGATAAACTTTAAAAACAGCAAATGGTCTGGTAGCACTTTATAGACTGACAAAATATGTAGTTGGTATCATGCGCTTTCGTCGGCACACGGACGTTTTACCATCTACAAGTTTTGTCAGTCTATAAAGTGCTACCAGACCATTTGCTGTTTTTTAAGTTTATAACAAATCATATAAAAGACTCCTCCTCCCTCCCCCTCCTTTAAGGTACTGTAACGCTCCTCTGACCAATCCAAATGAGAGGGCATTTGCGTGTGGTTTGGATAGAGCAAACAAAAACCTTTTCAGAGCTGTTGGACACTCCCACCCTCCCTGTTTCAAAGGCACGGGTTTTCATTGGCAGAGCGAGCAAGAACAAGCTTTCCCCCAAGTTAGCTATGGGCCCACGGCCTCTTCCAGTCCCCCTGCCGTTCGCCCCCTGACGAGCGTCCATCACCCCGCTGCCCACCCATCACCGTGACAGCCGAAGAGAGGAAGCGAAAGGAACCAGCGGAGCTTATCGCCTTCCCAGGGAGCGGCGGGTGAACGGGTTACGTGCTCCAGCGCGGCTCGCACACCCCGGGGGACTTCAGCCTCCGTTCCGTGAAACCAGAGCTCAGCCCGAGACAGGGCCGCAGGTCCCGGGCTAGGGGGCCGCGTTTGGAGCAGGGCCAGGCCCTGGCCCCGCAGGAGAGGGCGAGTGCTCAGCTGGAGATCGGTCCGCGGCCTGACAGGCTGCTCGCGGGGCCCCAGCGCGCCCGTTCCCTCTTCCCCAGGAGCGCGGCTCGGCGGGCAGCGTCTCCCCAGCGCGGTCCCTTACCAGCACGGACGCCATGGGACAGGGGCCCGGCGCGCCCACTCCAGGCGCCGCGATCTCCGGCAGCGGAGCACCAGCAGCAGCCGCGCCGCAGCCCAGTCAAACCCCCCGCGCTCCAGACCCGACCAGCCAAGCTCCGCCTTCAACCCCTCGCGGCAGCCCCTGCCTTGCTGCCCACCCCTGTACCGAGGGCCCTATCCAATCCTGAGAGCGCGGCGCCGAGTTTCGAACCGCATCCATGCAATAGGCGCTCGACTCGTCCTTAAAGATACACTGAGCGACCCACTCCCAGTTGCTTGGTTACCATGAGCGTCCATGATCTCTGCGCAATATCCCCTCCCCCCCCACACACACTTCTGCGGGACCACGCCCCTGCGCGCGCGCTCCTACTGTATCCCCAGCGCTCGTGCGGGGCGTGACTGCTGCAGCACGAGACCAACCGGCACCGAACACCCACAGGTGCCATTAGGCTGCTGAGCCGCCGCGAGCCCGGGGAGGAGCGGGCCGAGCCGCAGGGCCTGCTTCGGGGCGCGACCTGCCTGTCTTCGGAGCTAAGGTGCAGGGGGAAGCTCGACGCTGCCTCCCCTCCCCCGTCAGCCATGAGGGGAAAGGGCTCTCAGGGACCCAGGCCGCGGGCTCCCAGCCAGGCGTGGAAGGGTGAGATTTGTGTGGGGAACGTGAGCGAGTCAGGGCAGTACGTTACGCTTTCTGTGCGCTTGCGGCTTTGGAAAAAAAACACCGGGTTGAAAAAAACCGCTCCCCAGGCAGAGTAAACACAAGGCTGCGTGAGGGCAAGAACTTCAGCGGGGTTCCCAGTTAGTCTCTTACAGGAAACACTGAAACAACAACAAACAGACTAGTAGCACCTGAGAGACTCACAAAACGTGAATCATGCGCGTTTGTGGGCACGGCCCGTCCCGTCAGATGACGGGAATAGTAGTAGGGCTGCCAGCTGGCTGGTTTTTGCTGGCCCCTGTCTGGTTTAAAAAACAAAACAAAACAGAAAATACCAGACCTGTAAAATGTTTTTCTTGAATGGAAAGCTGGTGGGGACATTGTTCTTCTGCAGCATCTGGTGTGGGTGGGGAGAAGCGAAGAGCATGGAGTTTTGCATTTTGGTTTGGTTTTGTTGCTCAACTACCTTTTTTTCCTTCCAGGTTTGGGATTTTTGGTGAAAGCATCTGGCAAGCCTAAATATTAGAAGTCCAGATCCAAGAACAAATAAAAGAAAGGAGGAGGAGGACAAACAACTGAGGGGGAAAAGAGAGTGAGTGGATGGTTCAAGTAGTTACAAGAGGTTGATAAGCACCTCCATTGGTTGGTTAAGTCATTAGGATGTGGAAGGTAGTGCAAGACTCTTCACTTTGTATATTTTAACAGATGGTATGGACAGTTCATATTTGATTTTTTTGAAATTTTGCCAGTTATTAAATAACTGCCTTCTCCCATAACTTACCCCAGCTGTGCACATTTAATTCAGACCTTTTTAAAAATTAACCCCTATTTATAATTTTTAAAAAAATAGATGTTGACTGTGGCCATGACTAAGGCTAGCTAAGACAAGAGCTTAAAGCAGTGGATCTTGGAGCTCTGACAGGTGATCCTGACTGGTTTGACAAGAGGCTATTAAGTGCCAGCGCTTTAGCTGCCCCTCCCCTTGGGGAGCCTCCTGCCCTTTACCTTGGAGCTGTCCCCTCAGGAGTCTCTTATTTCTGTGCAGGACAGCAGAGGGAGAGGAGGGGGTGCTGATGTCAAAGTGCCCCTTCCCACTCTTTATCCTTTCTCCACAGAGCAGAGAGGAGGCACAACAGGACTTGGGATGGAAGGAGTTTGCTGGCTGCTTTAGGGAGTGGTGCAGGGGCGATCCTGCCGTAGCCCCACTACCCAGAAGCCACCTTAGGTAAGCAGTGCCCAGCTGGAGCCCACATCTCAAAACCCTACCCCCAGTCATGAACCCCCTCTTATACCCAAAGCCCCTGCCCTAGCACTGAACCCCCTGCGTCCAAACGCCCTCCCAGAGCCTGCAGCTAGAACCTTCTTGAGCACCACAACTGCCTGCCCCAAACTCAGCTCAGAGCCCCTCTGGCACGTCAAATCCCTTAATCCAAGACCAGAGCCTGCACCCCAACCCTCTGTTCCTGCCTGGTGAAAGTGAATGAGGATGGGCAAGAGAGGGAGGCTGGAGTGAGCAGGGGCTGGGCCTCAGAAGTGGCAGGAAGGAGGCAGGGCAAGGGTATTTATATTTGAGGTAGATCTTGGATTGCACTTAAATTCAAAAAGTGATCCTGTGCTCAAAATGGTTGGAGACCACTGGATTAAAGGGACCCCTGCAGACCACTGTTTCTCTGCTTCTGCTGCGTGCTTGCCTACCTCTCCGAGGGACAGCAAAGCTTTAGCAGTACGTCCTCTGGTTGCCCAGCTTTTGCACACTCCTTGCCGTGGAGGTGGAGCTGCCCCTGGGCATGCCATGGCTCCACGCTGCCATGCTGCAGTTTCTGCAGTAGTTTGTGCAGGCTGCCTTCATAACCCTGCACGAACTTGACACCGAGCTCATCACGACCCTCTCCCTGGGTGTGGGAGCAAGGCCCTTGCAACTGCACCCCACAGTGGAGAGAGAGTTTTGGAGGCTCGACACCAGTTCTGACTGGTCATGGAGGAGTAGGATGACCAGAAGTTTGATCAGCTCCAAAACTTCTGCATGAAGAAGGCCGCTTTTAAGGAGCTGTGTGCCTGGCTTGCCCCTGCCCTCTGATCATGGAAAATCCAGATGTGACTTGTCATCCCCCTGGAGCAGTGGGTCGCCATCGCTGTCTGGAAGCTCGCCACCCCAGACAGCTACCAGGCCATGGGCAACCAGTTCAGAGTGGGAAAAGTTCACTGTCGGGGCCCTCCTCATGAAGGTAAAGCACTCTTGGGCTACAGTCCTCGGAGGGTCGGGGGGGGGGGAGGGGAGGAAGTGGAGAGTCCTGGAAAGGGGGACCCTAGGGAAGGGGGGTTAGGGGTGCAGAGGTTGGCCTGGGGTTAGGGGGGAGCCCCGTCACTAAGGGGTTGTGCCATCCCACCCTCTCACAGCTCTGTGGGGAGGGCCTCATAGAGGGTGGCTCCTGGGGTATTTGAGAGGGGGAAGAAGGAGGGACTCAGAGAGCTCCCAAGAGCTCAGGCACCCTCTCTGATTCCCTCTTGTATGTGTTTGTCTCCTTCTGCAGGTGGTGAGGGCCATCAACTCCATCCTGCTGCGCAGGGTCATCTGCTTGGGAGACCTGGACCCTATCCATCGTGGCTGGATTTGCCACCCTGGAGTTCCCAAACTGTGGCAGAGCCATCGATGGAACCCATATTCCCATCCGTGCACCACATAATCAAGCCGCCCAATACATCAGTTGCAAGGGCTATTTCTTGATGGTGCTGAAGACCCTAGTTGATCACCACGAAGTGTTCACTGACATTTTCGTCAAGTGGTCAGACAGGGCGCACGACCCCTGCATTTTAAGGAATTCCAGCCTCCACCACAAACTAGAGGCTGGCACATTCTTCCCCCAGCGTGACATTCGGGTTGGAGACATTCAGAAGCAACTGTGCATCATGGAGGACACAGCCTATCACCGCCTCATGTCGTGCCTGATGAAGCCGTACACTGGCCATCTGGACCCCAGCAGGGACCAATTCAATGCCCACCTAATCCAGGCCTGAATACAGGTGAAATGCACCTGTGGGCTCACGAAAGTGCAGTTCAGGTGCTTCCTGATCTGCCCCAATGTGGGAGAGCACAACATTCCCAAAGTGGTCTCTGCCTGTTGTGTTCTCCACAACATTGTGGAGAGGAAGGGAAGGCCTTCCTACTGGGGTGGGGGGTAGAGGCTGGCTGGGAGGGAAGGGTCTTCAAGCAGCTGTGCACTGCTGCTATCAGCCAGGCCCAGCAGTTGGCCCTGAGGGAGAGTTTCTCTCAAGGACCCCAGTAACTCTTTCCACTGCCTCCCCACCAGGGGCCTGTGCTTTACCCCTTTATGCCTTTCCCATCACAAACCCTCCCTTTCCAGCTTCCCTGTACAGTCAATAAAGACACCAATTTTGTGTTGAAAACCAAGAACTTTCATTATGGAAAAAAAATACAAAGTAACTGGGGAAGAGGGGGGCTCAGAATGTGCATGGAGCGGGGCAGGGCGGGGCTCAGGGCTAGGAGTGGTGCAGCTGGAAGTGTTGCCTTGGGTCTGGGGACATCGGCAACCTCGGGAGTGGGTGAGGAGTATGGAAGGGGACATAGGCATCTTGTGGGGCAGAAGCAGGAAGTACCATCATTTCACAGATGGTGGCACGTTTTCACCCAGCTGCACAAGCTGATCCCACATTTAGTACTGCCACTGGGCGTCATCCCAGACCTCCTGTGCCTGGGTTTGCTGCATGTCCCAGAGGATGGCCACATGTCGTCTCATGAGGTCTTCCTGGACCCTTTGGCACTTGTGGCTTCCTTGGGGTTGGGTGGCTGCCTAGGCTGGCAGTGATTGCTCCTCAGTGACGGCTGATCTGGCTGTGGAGAATAAAGAGGGAGAGGTGGTCAGTCATGAATGCAGACACTGACCCTGAGGCTGTGCCCTCCTCTACGATCAACAGTCCTTGGGCCAGACGATGGTGATGTTCCAGGAGCAAAGCCACATGGCCTGCACAATGGGCCCTGCCTCACAGGGGCCCTGCCTCACAGGGGCCGCAAGCTACCCAGGGGATCATGCTTCCTGCTTCCTCCTCCCTGGTCCCACAGACAAGCAGTTAGGGGAAGTCTCCGGCCACACTGTGATCCCATGGCAGGGAGAGGGGCCTGGAGCAGCCTGGCCTTCAATGGGGGCCACACAAACACCTGCACCTCGCAGCACTGTCCACGGGAGCGAGTGGTGTGTCTCACATGCAGGCATGCCCATGTGCGGCACGCCTCGGTGTGTGCATGCATGTGCCCTTGTCCCCAGCTTGCTTCTGGGCTGGCTGGTGGTGGAAGGGCATCCCCCCGAAAGGTCAGATGTGTGTGAGGCCTCCCATGAGACAGAGCAGGTGCTCCGTGGCTGTCTCCTGAGGTTGTGTGGCACAGAGCACGCACCTGATGATTCCTCCCCGCTCTCAGAGGATGCCTGGGAAATATGAGGTACCAGCTTGAGGGTGACCGTGCTGTCTGTCTCCCCCACCTCCTCCATCTCATCCCCCTACTCCTGGCCAGGGAGCCCCGGGCGGCTGACGACAGATGTCTCTAGCCCCAAGTCCACCACCAGGAGTGTAGAAAGGGCTGCACTATCCCCCAAGATGCAGTGGAGCTTGGTATAGTAGGGGCAGGAGAGGAGTCCTGCCCTGAAGTGAAAGCTGTGCTCCCTTGTTCTGGTGTAGCCCTGACATAGCTCTTTGACCTTACTCCAAGGTCCGGGGGTGATGACTGGTTGTAGCCAGAGCCTTGGCCTTCTATCCATAGCTACTGGCGTTGTGCTACTGGGAGTGGAGATCCTGCAGGGTCTCCTTATCCCACACCTCCAGAAGGGATAGGATCTCTGCCCTGGACCACAACAGTACACACCTTTTTGTGCCCCTAGCTGGGTCCTGGGAGCCCTGCTTGAGCTTCCTGTGAGGGCCAGAGGGGTTTTGGGGGGGCTGGGGGTTGTGGTTGGGTCATGGTTCCCCATTTGTGTGACAGGGAGACCCATGCAGTCAGGTGCAGCTGTCTGGGCCAGCTTCCTGCCACAAGACTTCTCCGGGTGCTTGCAGCTTTAAGCTTTCCTGGCAGGAGCCAGGAACTATAGAGATTAGACAGAGTGGCCATCAGGGCACCTGTGTTCTTTCCTGGAGGCCTCTTCTTTTGACAACTCCCTCTTCCACATCCACACCTGCCTTTTTCTTAAAAAAGCTTTTTCAGAAAAAGTCTTCTTCCTCTAGAGTGGTTTACTGTTAAAGGGAGGGGTTTTTCCAGCTTTTGACTTTTTGTCAAGAGAACACAATAGCAGTGTAGATGCAAGTATTGTTTTTTCTAGAAAAAACACTGCAATGTAGACATACCCAGAAATTAACAAAAAAAATATAGTACCGGGAACTTTCATGGGCAAAGCTCACTTCATCAGATGAGCTGGAGTATCCCATTCTTAGTTTTTGATGTAAAAATAAAGTTATTGAAGGCAGGGGAGACTGGCTTTGTAGTGCAACATTCAATTCAGGTCTTTGTTCAAGCCCAGGGAAACAGTCATAGTTGTAGATGAATACCAATTCCACACTCTAATTGGCTGGTGATGTTCCTTTGTAGAAGAACATCTACTTTGAAATCCATGATTGAGTTACCACATGGGTTAAAATGTTCCCCTGCAGGTTTACCTGTGTTACCATGAGATGTCTGATTTGTATCCATTATCTTTTGGCATAGGGACTGTCTAGCTTCGCTAATATACATGTTAGAGGGGCATTCCTAGCCTTTGATACCATAAAACAAAACTTATTTGATACTTCATTGAAATCATTGTTCTGGGACTGGAGATGAGGGGTTCAGGATTGAGGCTGCCCCAAGAAGAGAGGACAGCCTCAGCACTATGGGGCCAGAAGTGGAGTGCAGGTCAGCTGGCTGGGGGACAAACACATACAAAACTCTGAAAAATAGTAGATAGTTGTCCCTTTTTCTACCTCTTCCCCCTCCTGGCCCACTGGGGTTAGAGATGCCCAGGTCCCCATCTCTGGCCCCTTGCTATTCCCCTGTGGTCATTCTCTAGAGTGACTGTCCCTTCTGCCAGACCCCTCCATTTCCATTTTATGAGAAAACTTAAGTCCAGGCATATCCCATTATGCTGGCACAACCCAACCCTGACCCTGCTTTAAGTTAGGAGAAGAGGAAGCTATAGACCAAATGTAGTAATCCCATCTATTATCACATTTAGGAGGCATTCTTGAACAAACTGATAGACACAGACAAATTCTCTAAAATATATAGTAGTCAGCCTCCTCTCCTCCCCCCATCTACTAAAAGTTGTAGCCATTTGTTCAATTACACTCACTGTTTATTCTTTAAAAAAATGTTCAAGGGACCAAATAACTGCACTTAACCCATGATATTGTCAAAAACACAGAAAGGAGACATTTCCTGGGAAGCAAATCCTCAGAGTATGTTCACCTTACACAGAAGGTGTACTTCAAAGGTAGGCATTTCAGCTAGCATTATAATTTGTCAAATCATACTATAAAGACTCATTAGATATCGTAACAAAACAATTAAGTTTGATCCCCTTGGTTGTGCCAGCTTTGTTCTTGGTGCCTCACTTCCCCCTCTCTCATTTTGATCACTACATTCGAAGGGATGATGGGCCATACAAGTACTGTAACCATGCTTGGTACAAAAGTATTCACACATCTTTGCTTTGACAAGTTTCCTATTTTCTATTTCTTAAGATGACTTCAGTTTTGCAAGATCTTGTGAGATGCTTGACATGGTGAAAGCAATATTGAGAAGAGCATAATACACTCAGTTAACATAGCTTGGTTGTACTTGGTATAATTACCTCCCCCCACAGCATAACACCCATCAATGTGGCATTAACCATGCTGAACATGTGTGCTACCAAACAATTGTAATGCTGCACAGTACACTGAAAACACATTAGGTTCTGTAGGTTTTCCTACACATTATAATCCTGCTATTTTTAAAAGTTTAAAAAACTCCTCATATTTCTAAAGCTCTCACCTGCTTAAGACAAGCTTTAGAGAAATCCATTGAAAATTGCAGTTAATCATTGTCTGTCTATAAAGTCATCTAAGTTTCCAGTCAAGTAGGTTAATAAATAGGTTCAGGCCATGTTTAGACTATAAAAGTTCAGTTGATGCATCTGTAGTATGTTGCTTCTGTATACATTGATGGGTGCTTGCATTGGCATTGCATCAACCTAGCTGTGTATGTGTCTAACAAATTTTGTCTTGGGTCAATGTAAGCTCCCTGTTACTGTGACTATGCCTCTAAGTCACATGGGGGATGCTAGTAAAGATACCCAACAGATAGCAGCAACAGGTGAAGGCAAAGGATCAAGTTAAGACAAAGGAAGGCAACGTAAAATCTGACATGGCCCCACAAACCTGGCTGGGGCTTTGACTGCATGTTCTACTTGGTGGGAACCGCATGTACAATTATGGGCACCTTGCAGCAGTAAAAAAACCGAGCCCCCTGCCATGAATCACAAGGACAAGGCAATATGGCAGGAGACTCAACACAAGCCATGAGCCAGCAGCTTTTTGAAACTATTCTTGTCTAGTCAGCCAAACAGACAAACCTTCTGTTGAAGGGGAAGGAAGGTTGGGTAAGTTTGCACAGGAAATCGGCCTTTCCATGGTGAAACAGTCTGTGGGGAGAAAGCCAGACATGCTCTATTCAATTACACCTCAGCATGAGGCCTGGCTTGACTGGGATAATCAGCTTAGCTGCAAGCATATACATATTGCCAGCCCAGAGAGGGGCAGTATGTCCTGTACAAACATTGGGAAATAGCAGGGGGCCTCAGATAAGGATACTTCCTTAGGCTAGGAAAATGCAGGGAAGAAAGTTTAATGTCTGATTTTTATTGCATGGTTGGTTCATTAACATTAACTTGATGCCTGACAAATGTGATGTTTGCTTGTGCTTTTCTGGGACCCAGAGCCACTGGAATTTGCAAGACTCATGCCTGAGAATAAGAATCCCAATTCACAGTAGAAAGAAGGGTCACCATATAATTGATCCCAACCCTGTTCCATTCATGACCGTCTACAATAGTTACAGAACAAGCACATGAATCCTTACTTTCCACAACTACTTTCACCCTTGAGGGTGAGGGCTCAGAAGTGAACTATACCTTGCATTGGGACCCTTTAACCTTATTCATCTTTAAAATGTAGTATTTGTAACAAGGTCCTTTGATCTTTATTTAAAGCCTTTTTTACTCTTAACAAAAGAGCAATACTGAAATATATTTTTAAATTGCAGCATATATATGCCATTCTGTTTAGACCATGCTTTCCACCTCCTGCATACAGTATTTAGTGCAGCTTTGTTTCAAATAGTTCACAACTGTAAGGCAGGATGATGAGCCCAAGGGTATAGAATTTACTGAAGATAGATTTTTCACATCAATTTAAGCTACTTATGTTTAGAGTAGTGTCGTGCTTTTCAGAAATGTCAGTGTCCCATTATTTGGATCTTGGCAGATTGAAAGGTATGTTTAGAATTAGAGTATCTTTTTTAAAAAGCAAGGTAGGCCAAAGAGGCTTTTAAAAGGGTGAAAAAAGTACTTTTCCAAATGGACATTATATGCACAGCAAAGTGAAAAGTTCCCATTTGGCAGATACTCTTGAAGAAACACACTTGTTGATTACATGTAGGGTCTAGTCTCAAGTCAATCAATGTAGACAACTAGATCTTCACATGTGTGCAATCCCAGGCAGTAGATTGCTTGCTCACTAGATTCCATCTAGCAGGATTTCCTCTCTATAGCTGCTATAAGAAACATTTAAAGTATACTTGAACCTTTCCTATCAAAACTAAAGTGAGCTAGGAGGAGGAATACCAATTATACAAAAATAGTATAGAAACTACTCAATCACTATGTAGACAATCGGTTAGCTAGTACCACTAAAGATCCTTTGCCAAGACTGCATAGTTTGAGATTCATGCTATTACAAGAAACCATGTTGCACAGTGACGACCTAGTTCCATTTCACTTGCCTATCTTTTCCACTCAAGACTGTCCTATCAGAGATAGCAGATCCATATGGAGCTAGTCTTCTTGCACCTCAGACCTATGCTTCACTCACATAATAGTTAAAAAGGACTTTAGACACCAAGAGAATACTCATTGACAACTGAGAATGTAATGCATACCAATTACCTTGATCGTTGGGGTTCCAGCAGAAAGATTGCTGAGCTATGTTTTTGGATTTATGAAATACCACTTTAAAGGGTGAAGTCTTCAGACCCAAAGAACTATGGTTATGAAATCCTAGCTGAGGAAGGCCTCTTCACCTGTTGAGGTGCAAGGTCCATCAGTGTGACTTTAAAAGGATAAGGGGAGTAAATAAAGAGTTTGAATGGGCAAGAGCCACTAAGATTAGGGTTTGTCTACACCAGCAAGTTACAGTGCTGTAACTTGTCTCACTCAGGGGTCTTAATAAAATAAAATAAAAAATACACCTCCCAAGTGCAGCAAGCTAGTGTGCTAAAGTGCCAGTAGAAACAAGATCCCAGAGCTGAAAGCTATGTTGCTCCTAGAGGTAGTTTATCTAGAGTGCTGAATTAGTTCTCCCCCAGAGCTAGTGTAGTGATAACACGGCTGCATTAAAACTTGGAAGGGTACACAAAGTCTTATATCAGTGTGGAGAAGCTTTTTGGGTCATGGGCCTCTGACACAGAAAAAAAAAATCAGTCAGGGGCTGCACAGAAGTGAGAACAAAAACAAACCCCCCTCACTGATGTGCTCATCTGAGGAGAAGACACTCCCTACCTTCCCCTTGTACACCTGAGCCAAAGAGGGCCCAGACTCAGATTTTGTGGTCTAACCCCATGGTAAGGGGGAGGGGGAAGAAGACTGGAGTGCCAGTGCAAGCTCTCGAATTCTGGGGGTGGTCCTGAGCCTTGGGAGCTGAATCTGGGTAAGCTGGGGGAAGGGGCAAATGCGGCGCCCGGGCCTGAGGTTCCCCACCCCTGCCTTAGATACACTGAGTATAAATCCTTAATACATTCCATTCTGCACAGCATTCCACACATTCACTTTAGTAAACCAAATGAGATCTGAGTACGGATACCTTTAAAGAGACCAGTATTAAATGATTTCCCTGAAAATACCATGCTTTGCTCAACTGGTTCTGTTTAAGAACCATGCTGCAAATCTCAGTCTTTTCAGACCTGTCTCAGTGGGTGAAGAACTTCTTGACATGGAAGGCAAGTCATAATAAGGTGAGTGACCTCAGAACCAGAGCTTCTTAGGTCATAGTAGTCCTACGACCTAATCTGATCTTCATTGACTACAGTGATTCCATCTATGCCTGGTCTTCTGTACGAAGAAAACAAATCACATAGCAGTCAGTTTTCAGCTACCGGTACTTTTTTTTTTGCCCGAACTATATCTTGTCTAAAAAGTGTTAACTTACATGTTGGGTGAAACAAATAGTCAAGGTGTCCGAGTGATCTTGTAGGGACTCCTTTAACTCTTAGCAAAGATTTTCCAGGGTACATTTATCTACATCAGTGCTGTTATATTTACAGTTGCCTTTTAGGTGTTGATGAATTGTAGATGTCCTTTCCAATGAAACAGTAGTATCCCTTCCATTTGAAGTGTTTACGTTCGCCATTGTAGGGAGTCTGACTGTTTAGGAAACTCTCAACCATCTTTGTAACTGTGCTTTGAACGGCAGTAGAAAATGCTGCAATTGCTTCATTTTTCCATCATGTCAGGGCAGTACTTCAAAACTAGTGTACTGTTTTCCAACAATATAATGGAGTCCCCAATATTTGCCTCTTTCCATGTGTGTGATGTGGCTATGGTAATATTCCTGTATGTATAGGTGGTGCATTGATCATTCATAAAACCCAGTCAGAGGACCATGGTAATCCCATCTCTTAACAGCGAGCATCCCTAATTACTGCTGGTCAAAATGAGGGAGACAGTTTCAAGACAAATTTGAGTTCACAATTTATTGAATTTATAAAATTTGAAATGGTCAATTACATTTGAAAAAATTGTCTAATATTAATAGTATACACACTAAGGATGTTAAATTTAGTTTAATCAGCTAATCGACTAGTCAGATTTTCCATCCGCTAGTCAATTAGTGGGGGCCACAGTGGGGTTCGCTCCCAGTCCAGGAGCTAATCCTGCAGTGGTTCTGTCTTTTGAATGGATTAAGAACCATTTAATAGGCTGGTGCGCAGCAGGGGGACCCTGTGTGAGCTGGGAATCAGCTGCCCTGGCTCACACTGGTCCCCCCCCCCTTCTGCACTTTAGGCTCTTAATCCATTTAAAAAGCAGAGGCACCTCTGGGACTAGGCACGAGCCCTCTCCCCACTACCCCCTGTAGAGATGGTGGCTGGGGGGGTAAACCAGCTTAAGATGGCTGCCACCAACACCAGCTCCTGTGCTCCCCTTGCTGCCTCTAAAAGGCAGCAAGGGGTAGTGGTGGTAGGGGGAAAGCGACTTATTGCTTATATCCCTAATGAACACCTGCATTCTCAGCTTTGAGTTTAGTTTCTTCTGGTCTTGGAATCTATGAATACCCAGAGAAACCATTATGATAATCTACTCCAATCCTTTGTATAACCAAGGCCATAAAACTTCCCCCAAATTCCTAGACAGATACTTTAGAAAACATCCATTCTTGATTTTAAAAGTCAGTGAAATGATCTGCATTCTCCACCAGGCCACTCTGTTATCCATGAGTATGTGGCAAGCCTAATTTCAGCCCAAAGCACCTAGAAGAACTACTTTCCCCATACATCAAGTCTCATCAGGAAGTTAGTGTAATTGGGCTTCCCTTGATGGCTTGGATAGGATTCCCTTTCCTCACATCTTCCCTCAGGCTGGGAGAACTGCCATTCTATCCCTTCCATCTCCCTCTTCCTTCCTCCCCATCCATCTTTCGTAGTGTCTCTGCTGCTCCGCAGTTCTTATTTGACAACACATGTGGAAGCCATTTTGCTGATGAACATGGCTTCGGTCTAATTGAAAACAAATAATGGGAAACAGCAAGGGTCATTTCCACATGCAGATTGACTGTATTGTAGGTAGCAATTGGGGAACTGCCAAACATTTCCTATCTTGGGTAAGGAGACAGTATGTTGAGTCTCTCAATTGAGCAAACAGATGTGTTCATGTGTGTGCATTTAAAGGGTGACTTTTCAACCTTACATTCTCACACATACATAGCCAGCTGAGTAGGGAAGCCTAAAAGAAACCACATGGCAGTTTCTACTTTTCAGCTCAGTCACTGTTTTATTCTAAAGAATCTGTAGGTGAAAGAAAACTTTGTCAGGCCGAACATTTCCTATTTCCTTTGATTCTTGAAGAGGATGGAGCTAGTAGTCTTTTACCATTTTGTGTCCTCACTTTTGGTCAGGCAAGACTCCCAACTAGATATCCATCTTGAAAGGTGGGACAGATGCTATATTCTTCTTTCTAAGGAAACATTTAGACTAACATCCCTTTCTCACCATAATGGTGGCCACATAAGGATTTGAGGGGTTTCGAGTATTATAAGCAGCAAGGGATGAAGCTGCAGAAATTTTGTTCTACATGGCTAATATATATTGTCTTTTACTTTAAGCTTTAAAACTTCATGCCCAAAAGAAGGGACATCTAGCAAAAGTGATTTCAGTGAAGGTCTTCAGGATGCCAGCATTGCTTCATTGCTTCTACAGTGAGGCCATCACCTCCATTTTAATCTACTTGATCCATTATAATTTTTCAGTAGGCATGACTGTTGTGGCCTCCTTGCAATCCCATTGTAGTACTGATTTTCGTCCTGGCATCAACATTTGGTCTTCTAATAGAAGATATAGAATCAACAACTATTGTTGCAGTGGAAACAAGGAAACAAAAACAGGTCTTAAGTGAAGGTCACATGTAGCTGGGGTAAGATAGCACCCCACTTCCTCTAGCAATAAGCTGGGCTCGACAAATACAATCTATTCGCCACGGGCGAGTAGATTGTAACCTGAAAAAGCCAGGTTCAGGTGATCTGCGCATGCGCAGAAGGACCTGCACATGCACAGATCGCCGGCCAGTGCAGCTGGTGAGTGGGGTTCGCCGCAGTTCGGCGAGCCCTGGCCATAAGGATCACAAGCTTGACTCCTATTAGCACATCCAGAACAATGATAGGCCAGATGAAAAGTGCCATGTAATAACCTGTAATGGACACTGAACAATAGAAGAGACCATGCATAGCCAGAGGAAAGCAGCATCCCTTTTCTGAAATCATAACCATTCCATACACCAGCTCTGTAAGCAAAGCATTGCAGAGGGAAAAGAAGGACAATGGTTGATGAATATTTAGGAGTGCATTTTTTTTAACTCCATGTCCCTGCTACTGAGAAGTTAGCTTTTTTTTTTTAAACTAGCATTCACTTTTTTTGGTGCAAAGTATCTCCCCCCCTACCCCCAACTTGAGATAGTAAAGTGGTGCTGTCACATGCAGCTGGTTCTCTTTTAATGCTCTCAGCCCAGAGTCAAGCATTCTGTACTGCCGTGTTCTTTACGAGCCCCCCAATCCATCCCATAGTTTTTGTTCTCCTGCTCAAAAAGAATTTAGTAAGTGCCTTTAAAGGAGAGGGAAATGGACTCATCTTAGACATGGAGTAAACCATCTCCTTGATTGCTGCTACAAGCTTTTTAGAGAAATGTGAAAGCTCCATATGCAAACTGGGAAAAATAAAATGGACAGGAAGAGAAAGTCATGATGGGGGGAGGGGAGGCAGGGGGAAGAGGGCCCCAAAAGGCTGTAAGAGGTTTTCAACAGAAAATGAACGGTGAAAAGAATGAGGACCTCCTGAGCCATCCATGTAGAGGAAAGTAGATGGACAGGTCTCCTCCTGGTGGCCAGGCTCATCCAACAGAAATTTTAGTTTTAGTCCAAACAGTGGTCTTGAACACAGAGAATCAGCAAACATGCATCATTCACAACCAGAATCCTTTAGCTCCAACAACTAGTTTCTGCATCTACAATAGTACTAGTGAGTTTAATACGGACATTTTGCTCAGTTTAATGCCATACAAAGTTAAATGTGAATCATTCTAGCAGCTTGCCAAAGGCTCCATCCAGTTTCTACAGAATTTACTTTTTTAAAGACTTAATCCTTTAGGACAGCTTCCAAATATAAGCCCATGAAGTGCCTTGTGGGGTCTGTAGTGAGCCTGAAGCAATAGCCTGAAGAAATGGTAACATCTGCAATTCATCTCAATAGGTTATTGTCTCTAAAAACCTGATGGCAAAAGTGAGAGAGTTTAGTTTCTCTGAATGGGCTGCCTGTAACATGCTTATCCAGTATAATTGATTTGAAGAATGACGCCAATTCATATTAAAACCCCGCTTAAGGGCTGTTCCCTACAGCATACTCTGCATTGCTTTGGGATGGCTAGAATTATCTGTTTTCATTACCTCTCTTGGGAGACTGTTCCACAATTTAGATCTTAATAGCAGGGTGAGGACACAGTAAAGCTGATACAGAAGCAAAGAGGTTCCACGTGTAGCAAGTATTACAACTTTCTGCCCCATTTAAGACACTTAATTTCAGTTTGAACAAGACTTGCTGCCTTTAAATTTTTGTTCAGATCCCATTATTCATCCTATTTACAATGACCATTAAGCACTATTTTGTAAACAAGGTTTATATTAAACCATTTTTCTTGCTAAAATGCTAATTCAGTACAAACAGAGTGAGTCAAATGTTGCATGATCATTAGCAGAATACACATTTTACACCATGTAACAAACTCAGTATTGAGAAAAGTTTTAACTTTTCAGGAGCAAAGTATTACAGTAGAAGCATTTATTATCCATTTCTTCAATCTTAAATTGTACTTTATGACATTCAAATCAGTCCCCATTCAAACTGGAGATGAACAGCACATTTATTTATTTGAGTTACAATGAGCAAGACAAGTAAACCTTACAACCAGAAAGGTAATAAAGGGCTCAGCAGCTAAAAGTGATAATTATTTTTATAAGCTTAATAACATGTCATGGTTGTTGAGATCACAACAAGAAAGCATTTCCCTTTTTAAACAAATATTCCTAATTTCAGGTTTCACTTACACTTGCTATGAGTCAAAGTCAATGTACTTCATGTCAACAGGATCAGACGGAATCATTTGTGCACAAAGCTTAAACATTTAAGCATTTGGCGGGAAACACAAATGTATAATTCAGATTTTTTTAAAGATATAATGGAATCATGACCACTGTTTGTACAGAAAGAGAAAAATTTAATTGAGGTAAAAATTAACATGCAAATGTCAACTGCACAGGGCAGTTAGTTTTAAGAAAAGACTCAAACAGCTTCCTTCCATTTTAAAGCCATCATTTATTGAGGCAATTGTTCTGAACTAGGTAAGAGAAATGTCTGAGCCTATTTGAAGTCAGAACTCAGCCTAGTTCCTACTTTACATTTTTCCAGTTATTTAGTATTCTAAGAAGCTTTGGGAGAAGTTGTCATAAAAGCATCAAGTACAAACATCCTGTGCCAAAGGAAGCCTTGTTCTTTCCAAGTCTATGGGCAGAACAGAAAAAAAAACGCTGAAGGTTTAAAGAGTGGCTGACAGTGGGATACAGTGCTTGAAACCCCAGGATGATTGCCCCCACAGATTCTTTTCAATCTTAAGCATATTTTCATTGTTTTCCCAAAAACTCAGAGCAGTCTTCTCATTCTAATTTTAAATGCCTTTCTAACCATGAGTTTTCCTTTGTCCATTCATTACTACCATGATTCCTTCAATACTTTATGCACTTTTCTACCATGTGGGCAACTAGCGTCTACCTTTAAGGTTCAGACATACAGCAGGATCCCTAATCTACAACTAATCAGTTGTGAAATAGTGTGAACCCTGATGGCACCTGCTGCCATAGCCCAGAAAGTAAAACACTAATCTTTAAAGATGTAGGCAGTCTCCCCCAGTCAACCAGGTCTAAATCTGGACTACTTATCTGAACTAAATCACCACCAGGATTCTCACTCTGAATTTGTTCCACTGGCTAAAAACAAACCATGATACAAGTCAAGGTGAAAAAAGTGACATGCAGAAGAAGAAAGCTATGGAAGAATGGGATTCTGGGTTGGGGGTATGTTTCACAGAGCAGCTGTCCAATTGATGGAGATAATGTGACTTTTATTCACCCAATTGTTAGGAGGTCATATTTTGGTGCCAAAAACTATTGCTTCACTAAGAACATGTGAACACTTGTCAGCTGACCCCACATGAACTAACCTGATTTTATTTGGATTTTTATACAGTAAGTCAAAAATGAAAGACAATACATTATTTACTACTCACATTAAGTCTTTTCACCCTGAGATAATTTCAGCCACAATCAATCAGTATTCCTTTGACTTGAGGAATTTGTTGGGTGCCTTAACTCACATCCATTCTGCAGGGCAGTCACCAACATCTGATTTATAAAAGTGTTTTTTAATGGGGCTGTTACCATCTTGAAATTGTAGTTTAAATTTCAAATTTTAAATTGTAGTTTAAATGTAGTAGTAATAAAAAGTATACTTTTTCAATGTTTCCAGTGAAGCTGAGAAATCTGTAAAAAACCATTGCTGCATATTTTAATAAAAGGGCAGATTTATGTTTACAAAATAAAAAATTAAAAAAAAGGAAAACAAGTATGCTACCTACCAACAACCTTTCAAAATGCCAACAGCCCTCATGCTGTATGAAGGATTCTATAGATTTTTTTTTGAGGGGGGAGGGAGGGAGGAGGAATCAACAGTTCCACTCACAATTCACCAAGACAGCACTACGCTAACATGTTTAGACAAAAACAGAAAGGACTAAGGTTATGATGTATTTTGATTTAATCCATTTTGCCTGAGATAACAAAAGTATTTCAAGCAAGTTCCATCACATATTGATGTCCTGCATTTAAACAATCCTCTACTAAATTCTGAGCAAAAGTTAGTCAGTAAGTTTCTCAAAATTTTTAAAAATTAAACAGTTGTTTCAAAACCATTAAGTAGTAAATGTATTTAAGAAACTAATTAGGACAGAGGCCATAACTTCATTAGAACACCACTGCTCAGGTTTTTACAAAGCATTAGTGTTATCTATTTGGCTATTAGTATTAGCAATTTATCTACAATATTTAACAAAGTAAATTGCAGGCAAAATTTAGTACAGTTTCAATAGAAACACCCTTTTCCTGAAAATACAGCAGTATTTGAAGGACTAATCTCTTTTCTCTGCATCATTTATAAGGAAGCTTCCCATCTATGAACAGGAACAAAAAAGTATCTACAAACCTTGTAAACAGATCTGTATCATTTAACATAAATAATCCAAATTATTAACAGCCAACAGCAGAAATTAAAGTATAAACTCAATGATCCAGGGCTTCTTTGCCCTTACCAGCCCTCCCCTCAAAAGGATCAAGATAAACTGAAGTTCCAATACACTGTTCAGGACCATTAAGTACAACTGATGATCCGCAGGTCACTTACGCTGAGTTACTGTTTATCTGTCAGAGTTCATTATTACCCCCACCCTCAAGAAGCACCCTCAAGTCTGGCAGAAAGCTTTTAAAAAAATAAATCTACATTCGTACAAGTGTCTTCTGTTGAAGTCCAGGACAAGACTACTATCTTGTCCGTCACAATTGTGTGAAAAGACCCAGTTTCAATTTGTTTCTTTACAATGCAGCTAGTGTGTAACATTCAGCTTACAATCAGAGTGATGTTTCCAAACTATGTAGTGGGCTCCCTGGGGATGAAGAGGTAGCAGACTTGTTCATGTCTGTTGTAAGGTGAATTCCACTGTCAACCGCATTGTTATTTTTGTTGGGAGAAGGGGGAGGAGTAGAGTTGCGTTTTGTTGGAGCATCATCTTCAGCATCAGTATCATCAATAAGTGGAATATGAGGCTCAGAATCTTCTATTCTAAACTCAGGATGTGTCATAAAATTGTGAATCGAACTTCGTGTCTCAGGTTTTTCTAATCCTTCATATAAGGAACTACGAAATGCATTCACCACTCGGATCTGTAAACATGAAAGAAATACAAAAATCTGTTAGTATGCTGCAGATTTACTAGTAGTGAATATGGTTCTTATGAATCTGAATCCACAAACAGCTAAACATGAGTGAATCGAATTTATATGTAATGTGGTGGAACTTGCAATAAACTGTAAAAAATGAAGAGCATTTCAGTAGAGCACTGCCAAACTACAGTTGGAATAAAAATTGTAGAAGTGTACTGTAAAAAACTGAAATGTCTAAAAATTCAAAGTAGTGCTAGAATTATTTCACTGCTTGACATGGGCTAAATGTTTTCAAAACATGAAGTCAATATGTATTCAATGTACTTATTTACAAATTCAACAAGTTTTACTAAGGAATGTTTTATTCAACACCAAAGGGAAAGGACTAAAAAAAGAGTTGGGGCACACAGGGTACTATTTCTCATGCTAGGAATTAGGATGTCACTGACTATGAAAAAGCCAAGCAAGTGTTCGCCAAATGTCACAATGATTGGACATTTACTAGCAGGGCTCATGCAAAAAGATACTTCTACAACAGCTGTAAATATTCGAGTATATACCTATTTACAACAACAAAATACATTTTTCCATAGTAAGTAATATGTTTCATGCCCCGATTTGTTAAGTCGTAGTAAGTTACATTTTGCAATTGTTTTCCTTTATGTACAAAACTAAACTTTCCCGATGCCTTTCAAAAGGTGAAAAAGTTAAGCATTAAATGTGTTCACACAATCTAAGTGGCAGATATTAACATTTTCCATATACGGTCTCAAAAAATTCTAAGATGTAAGCACTGGAATTGGCTGCACATTTCAGTATGAACACCAGTATTGTAAGATTTAAGTAATCACCTTTATATACACAAGTGCGCATTTCAGATGACAAATCTACAAAGCAACCAACCAACAAGTAAGCTGTTACTAGATAATTACAACAATTTTTCAATATATACATATGACCCATGTCTGCCTTCAGTTAAGAGGTCAGTTCTTTGCTTTTTGGTGCAGAGATACACACAAGTACATTTTGGCACTACTGCATCGAAAGATTTCTAGAGCTTCAAATGCTTCCATCAATAAAGTTTGTGTGTGTGTGTATATAAACAGAAAAGTCTTAGTGTTACCCAGTTAAAGGGTTGAGGTCCTTACACTAGTTTCACCAGATAAAGACTTTGTTCCTAACAGCTGACTTAAAATGAAGTGTTTGGGACATGTAAGGGCACCTCACATGAAGATATGCTATGGTTGTAAGATACCACAGAATTTATGAACCAACATGAATTTTAAGCTGTGATGTGGTCCTATTAAGGTGGAAAAGAAAACACAATCTTACGGGAGAAGAAGAGTCAATTATAGCTCTGCAGAAGAAAGGACTCCAATAAGTTCAACATAGAAAAAAATGAATTGGCAACCATCGTGCACCTCTCTCAGGTGCAACATATTAAGGGAAGAATTTGCTGCAGCTCCCAAAAGCTTTGTTAAAGCTTTTCTGGATTGACCCATAAAGGGGGAAAAAATCCAGAAATTTCATCAGCACAAACCAATCCACAGCATGTTGCATAAGCAACCTCTGCACTCATTCAGCAGAAAACTTTTACCAATTAGACCTAGACAAGTTAGGCTTCAATACAGCTTCATTTTTGCTTATCTGCTACACACATTTCAGCCACATTAAGAATGCATCAAATTTTAAAAGGAAATTCAAAATTAAGAGTCCTGTGGCCCAAGTAGCTCAAAGGTTTTTGTTTTGGGGGTTTTTTTTTTGGTAAACATACTATGCATCAATGCATTAAATTAGACCAGCCATCTGAGCTGAGTGAATAGTACATTCAGTTTTAAGTAACTGAAGAGTTAAGAGTAATACAGTTAATGAAATCTGAAAGTAGAACCAGTTCTCTTTAACAGTACTTCTTACTTCACAGTTTGAGAACCTCTGATCAAGACCAACAGTTGGCGTACAAATCTCCAATAGTTCAAGGAGCACTTGCTGGTCACATGGTACTAACTCACCCTCATTTCCGGTTGATAAAACACATTGAAAAGTAGTTTTAGGGTTTTTAAACGTAAATAATGCCATAGTTGCTATAAAAAGGTTACAGTATCTTATGGGGGAGGAGAGATAAGTTTCCAGGACAGCACTATGATGTGGCCCATATGAAAAAGTTTGAGATCCTCCATTTTGAATACTGGTGTGTGGTAAATCATTTCATATTGCTACAAAAGACTTCAAAAATCCAGGGATGACTGTACAATTCAGAATTGCATCAGCATCTTCGTTACTCTCAAAAGTGACAAATCTTTATACAGGTTGCACCTCTGTAAACCAGAACTCTCTGGTCTGGCAACATCCACGGTCTAGAAGGAACGGATGTTCTAGGATCAGAGTGTTCCAGTGTGCTGCAACAGGTCGGGAGCACAGTACTATGCAGGGGAGGATGATGCATGGCTTAGCTGGGCTTCAGGAGGAGGGGTGTGCAAGCCAGCAAACAGCTCAGCAGGGCTCTGGGGAATGCTGGGGCGCCAAGCAGGGGAGTCAGCAGCAGGGAAGCCAGAACTGACCTTACCAGTCCAGAAAAATCCCTCATCCAGGACCCAGTTTTATTTCTGGTCTTCACAACATCCCCTGAGAGTTCCACACAGACTGTGCATTATGTGAAGTAGTGCTTATGTTTATTTTCAGCCTGCTACCCGTTAATTGTTATCACACTCCTGGTTCTTGTTAATTATTAAAAATGGCAAGTCCTGTGGCACCCTGAAGACTAACAAATTTATTTTGATGTAAGTTTTCATGGGATGGAATTAAGTTCCAGCCAACAAAAGCGCTTATGCTGAAGTATATGTTATTCCTTTGTTTGGTTTCAGCAAAAACAAGTAATCCTGTGGCACCTCAGTTATCCCTTTGAAATGTGTTCATTGTAAATAACTCCTCATTCTTTCTCCACACCGGTTACAATTTTAGATCCTCAGTTGTCTCTTCTTAAAGAGACAGAGAACTGTCTCCTCTATAAAAGCTTTTCCATACTCATAATAATTTGTTGCCCTCTATTTTCCCAAATCTAATATCCTTTTTGAGGTGGGGCAACCAGAACATCATCCAAATTCCAGATGCATATATTCAATGGACTTACCTAGTGGCATTCGATATTTACTGTTTTGATATCTATCCCTTTCTTATTGATTCCTAACATTAACTTTTTGACTGCTGCTGCATATTGAGAAGATATTTTCAGAGAACTATCCATGAGTCTAAGATCTTTGAGTGGTAACAATTTAAATCCCACCCTTTTATCTGCATTGTTGGGATTATATTTTTTCCATGCACATTACTTTATCTATCAACATTGGATTTCATCTGTCATTTTGTTGCCCAATCACCCAGTTTTGTGAAATTTCTTTGTAATTCTTCAGTATGCTTTGGAGCAAGCTTAAATAATTTAGTATTATCTGCAAATTTTGACACCTCACTATTTACCTGTTTCCAGATCGTTCATGAGTATATTGAACTGCACTGTTCCCAGTACAGATCATTGGAAGACTTAAAACTCACCATTATACCTACTTTTGTATCCTGTCTTTACACCAAATTATGATCCATGAGGGGACCTTCCCTTTCAGCTCACGATTACTTATGAGCCTTTGGTAAGGGACCCTGCCAAAGTCTGAAAGCTCAAGTCCATTATATCCACTGGATTACTCCATGTTCACATGCTTGTTGAAAACTGCAGCAAACTTCATATGAATTGATGAGGCAAGATCTCTTTGCAAAAGCCATAATGACTAACACTTTATTTGTCTAGGGGTCTACATTGCAGGGCTTAACTCAAAGTAAGCTACGCTAATTGAGCTGTGTCAATTGCGTAGCTTATTTCAAAATAGCTTATTTTGAAATAGGGAACGTCTACACAGCACTTATTTAGAAATAAAGTACTCTTCCTCTGACTTCCCTTCTTACTCCAATTCCTGTAACCCTCATTGTATGAGGAATAAGTCCTCCAGCTTGACAGTATTTTGAAATAACTGCCTGCTGCGTAGACGCAGACTAAGTTATTTCGGAATAGCATTAGTTATTTCTAAATAGAGTTGCAGTGTAGACATACCCTAGGTGTCTGATAACTGTTCTTTACTAGTTTTTACCAGTTTGATCCATAATCGCCAGGGAGGAGGCATGGCTCTCTCTACCTTGAGATACTGGCTTTCAAAGCCGGGTGCCAGAACAGGGGGAAGTATGATGCACTCCCTAAAGTAGTGTTGCAAATTCATCCTTTCTTCACGCCAGGAGAGCAAAATGCTTCCTGCTGCTCACCTGAGGGTCATGTGATTCTGTACTACCACTTGCCTAAGGCTCTAACAGGTCAAATATAACCTAAAAGTTACTTCCCGTATATGCAAAGAAACCATTTTAAAATCTAGTGCTGTACTGAACAATCTTATTCCCACAAACAGAACATACTTTTTAAATGAAAAGTGCCAAAATACAGATTCCAAGTACTTTACAAACATAAATGAATCAAGCCTTGCAACATTAAGCCTAAGAGGTAGGGAAGGATCTTCATTTTACAGAATGGAAAAACAGGCAGAGAATCAAGTGACCTGCTCAAGCACATTCAGGAAATCTGAATCTGAAACAGAGCCCAGAGGACTGTACTTTTTAAATAAGAAAACTCCTGCAAGCTTTAAATGTCTCTGCACATTTTACTTAACCCAGCAACATGAAAGTTCTTAAGTAGCCTGAAAACTCGTATTTGTCAGTCAGTCAACCAACTATGAGAATGTTAGTAGATAAAAATCTTGCTTAAAATGTTTGATACTTGTATAATAGGATGGAAACTAATTTTTACATTTATTTAAATAAGACACTTGTTATGGAATGAATATACTAAATGTAATGAAAACTTACACTTTGTTTCATATATTACATCCTCAATCTCAATTGAAGCTAAATATTGGTTTTAGAAAGAACTATTATACTTCTTAACACAGAGGTTGAAAAACTCAAATGCCACTTAGTTTAGAAAACAATGTAAAGAATACAGTTAAGTAACTGATAAAACATCACTTGCATCAAGGTTTATGTACTGTGCCAAATGAACCTAGAAAGAAAGTTATCCAGTTTGAATGAAATAAGTGTTTTACTAGTCCAACACCTTAATGTTCTTACCAATCAATGCTCCTCATTGAATGGCTGAATGCTTGTAATTTTTTGTATAGTTAAATTTACTATTATTTTAGCTATTTGGAAGAAGCCTATTTTATCAACCTGCACCTGATGTTAAAAAAAAAAATAAAAAAAAAATCTTACCATCTGGTTAAGAACAAGTCCAACAAAAAGCAAGATTCGGTCTATGAAGCATTACTGTATGAAGCAAGCTTTTAGAGCTTTTTTCCTTTTCATTTATCTTGTCTATGTTTTAAACTTTGTAAATTTAAAATTTAAATAATGTGAATCTGCATATTTTGCCAGAGAAAGTGTTGAAAAGTGTACATATATTTTATATTTTTAACTGTTATTTTAGATTATGGTTTATTTTCAAATTTCTATTACCTACTTTTGTTGGACCGTTTAATATTATATGCTGCATAGAATAAACTATGAACAATTTTTATAAAATAAGTCAGCAGAGGCATATACTCGAAAATTTACAACAGTTTTCCTTTCAATTTGTAAAAGTCCCTCTGAACATGAATGAATGAAGGCACAGTACATACAGGCTCACAGCTTTCATGTTTAAGTCTTTTGTTGCAACTGTTCCACCTGTTTTCTAGCCCTCTAAGAAAAAAAATCTTGAGGACTCCACTTTGTGGAAAGAAAGCTTTATGGAAAGCCTGAACGATGAATTTAAACACTAAGGAGAAAATGAGAAACGTTAGGTGTGTGAATTAGGAAATGTTAATTTCATGCACTTTTAGGAACACACACTCACACCCCACAGTAGTAGAAGCAGTAGTAGAGGAAAACACTACATGTGTAGGGGTAGAAATATTTGTTACATCATGATGCTGGCTGGCGATGGAAGGTTGTCGCCTTAGAGCCCCCTGAATGGTACTTCCACTCTGGAAAGCATTCACTACATCCATCTGCAAGGAATCAGAGATTGTGACAGCTTGCTCAGCAAGAGAGAGAGAGAAAACAAGAGAAAGGACCATCCCATCTATAACACATAAGTAAAGAAAAAAGGCACTTTTTATAGAGGGATACGCAGGCAAGAGTTGCATTTAGAGCTGAAGAAGGATCTTGAGGGATTACAGAGCCATCCATACCCCCATCTTGAGAAAAATCTCAGTCACACAGTATAAAATTGTCATTTTATTAGGATAGAGGGGAAGATTTAATTAAAACCCTTGACCACCACTGTTTCCTCCTACCTTTTCCAAGACCATACCTGAGTTTGTATCCTGTTCAGGCCCCTAAACCACAAGATCTGACCACGACGCAATTCTCTTTCAGCATGATCAATCTCTTCCACATCTTCTGCTAACTCTTCTTCAGGAATCTCCTCCTTCTGTGTTCCATGCCCAGCTTCTTTAAGGAATTTCAAACGGCTGGTTGGAATTGTTGAGATCAGCTAGAGACGAAGGAAAAGATGTAGAGAATTTGCAGAAAGAAATAGGGTAACAAGGTCTAGGTTTTAAAATGTAGTTTAATCATGGAACATACAAATATTTGCCAGTTTCCTTCAACCTATAATATTCCACAAAATAACTTTAAAATTAAATGAATCTTCCTGCTTTAGGAAAAAACTTTCAGTGTAAAGCGATTGTTCTGATACCCTATTCACTCAGTATTGCTCAATATACTCCAAGTAACAGCTACAGTAAGTCTGAGAAATCATCCTCCTACTACCTCATTTCAAAGGTGTGCAGCTGAACTCAGGCTAGTGAAATTCTAAAGCTCTTCCCCAACACTATAGAACAAGTTAAAAGCATAAGATGGCCTAAATGTAATTTTACAGTTGTCATTTATAGTAAAAGAGTCAAATAATAAAGTTATAAAACAGCTGCCAAGTTGTGTTGTTTCAAATGTGCTAGTAAGCTACCTGAATAAGTAATCTGCCAGCAATATGTAGGAAGTTTTTCCTTTAGTATTGGGATCCAAGACTTGGTTTCATTTAAAAGTACTGGGAGCCAACCACTTCAGGGTAAGTGGCAAGCTTTTCAGAAGTCAAAGGCCTTCTATCAATACTTTGAGAGATTCTCCATGCCTTTCTACTCTTCTTCCATTGTTCAGGTTCTGCAAAAGGGTACGAATAAGATCCCTGCCAAGTATTCTCTGAACACTGATGTAGAGCCAGCAGATGAGATATAAAAGCCAGGAAAGAAAATGACCAGAATGGTTTGCCCTAGTTATGCTCACTGTCCAGCTAATTCTTTGCCAAGGGAATGGTGGAAAGGTCCAAACCATAACAGGGCTGCAATGAGGATAAAGTAAGTTCAAGGAGGATAGGTTCATCAGTGGCCACTAGCCAGAATATGCAGAGATGGTGTTCCTAGCTTCTCTTTGCCAGAAGCTGGGAATGAGTAACAGGGGATGGATAATTTGATGATTGCCTCTTCTGTTCACACCTTCTGAAGCATACCTAGCATTTATCATTGTTGGAAGTCAGGATAGTGGGCTAAATTGCCCATTGGACTGACTCAGTATGGTCATTCTGATGTGCTTAAATAGAGCCCAGATGTATCTGCCCCTTGGTGTAGCCCACTAAATTCCATTCCCCTCCCATAGTTGAGAGATGCTCTCAGGACTTCTGGACTATCTCTCTCTCCCTAAAGAGTCAGTAATGAAGAAAGGCTTGAAATATTTTTTCTAACAGTGTAATCTAAACTTCCTGGACCTCACTTGCAAGGAAGAACTTCCTACATATTACTGGCAAATTGTTTCAAATGTTCTAGTAAACTATATGAACACCATCATTTGGCAGCTATTTTTCTAACTATTATTGGACTCTTTTTACTATGACAACTGTAAAATTACATTTAGGTAATTTTATGCTTTTAACTTTTTCTATAGAGTTAAGGAGTTAGAATTAAATACACTGCTCCTGTGAGCTAACTACTAAATTATCTGCCCCCCCCCCCCCCCAAAAAAAAAATTTCCAATGTCTCAGTAGCCCCTGGAAAGAGGTGGTATATCTGGGGGGAGAGAAGGGTGAAGATAGAAGGGGTTAGTCACTCCGAATGTGTGGCTTGGCTTGTATTGAGCATGCTCAGTAGCACTGCTGAAGCTGCTGCCCTCCGTTTGCCCCCTTCCCTCCCTCCCCAGTTCTCTCACTCTTCCTTTTCCCATCATAGCATGCACAGGTCACCCTCCCCCAACAAAATTTGAAATGGTGCACCCTTGCGGTTGGGGATAGAAAGGTGGGATCCCGACATAAGGAAGGGGAGGGTTTTATGATTCAAGCTTCAAGGCACATCCAGAGAACATTTTAAATTGGTAATCAAATATAATTTTGGGCCTTAAAATAGTCATTCAGTGGCCACAACTGGCCTGGAGGCCCTGTTACCTCCCCCCACCGATTTAAAGAATATAATGGCCAAAATTTCATGTGAAGTGTGCACACTGTTTGTTGAAGTTGTCTTTTTATTCATATGAAGTTTCATTCATCATGATGGTAGACAGGCTGGACCATTTATAGTTACTTAATTTAACTGCTGCTGCAAAATCTAAGTCTAGTCAGTTTCACTGCTGCTATACAACTCTGAAGCAGCAAATTTACCACCCCGATCCTTCAACTAGAGAGGAAGGAACAAACAGAAATCCTGGGAAGTACAAGGATGATTAACTTTTCCCCAAGAGGATTACTTACTACAGGATAAGGAGAGTTAGAGGCTGAAGTTTCCGTGAGCACTTAGAAACTAGATGGCATCTAGACCCCCCCACCAGGAATCTAAGGTTCAAATCCCAGCAGGATGAATTCATTCTTTCATCTTACCAGGATACACAGATTGAATACAAGTTTACAGAATCTTAGAGGTCAAATTTCCTGGAGAGATTTTGTACTGTATAGAAACTAAGGCCATTTTAAAATGGGAAAGGTCCACTGGTATGTAATTATGGACCTCCATTTACATACCAGTTGCCTCTAAGTTCTGATGCATATCAGTTAAATTATAACATTTTAAACTTATGTAGAATTGTGAACATGATAGCCAAGTATTTGGAAATTCAACAGGATTGTTTAATATTTTTATTTATTTTATCATACACAGTTGAAATTCATCACTGTTCTTAAATAACTCAATATATTTTTAACTACAAGGGATTCAAAATGTATTTTACTGGAAGAGATATACTTTTTTTAATTTTTAAAAAAGCAAAGTCTGGCTATAAGCTAACCCAGTCTGATGAAATTCCTAGTTTCATTTTCTTAATAGTAATTATGGTTTCTGACACTACAGCAATTATTCATGGCATCTTTATAAGCCAAATTAGCCTAAACATTTTATTTAGGAGCAAACTAGGATCAGCTTTAAATTTCAAATAATTTTTTTTTATTTGTGAATGGTAACCCTTGCTCAGGAATGTGACTAGCACACCTATACTACCTTGAATAGAATGCTCAAGTAAAGAATTAAAATGAAGCCATACTCTATCAATTTTAATTTTCACTAAACATTCTCATTGGCAAAAAAAATCAGGTATCTGCTAATCCCATGCACAGCCCCCCCCCCCCCCCCTTAAAATTTTGAAACATGCGTAAAGTCTTTTGGACACCACCACAATTCTGGCATGTGCCCCCCCCCCCAAAAAAACCCCCCAAATTATGTAACTCGTGATGTGTTAATTTGTACACACAAAAAAGTTGCTTTACCTGGCCCCAGAGTAGCGTTCCCATTCCCAGGAAAACGGACCATAGCCATTGTTCTACTGTAAGCTTCGAACAACTGAAAGGTTTCCCACCAAACTGTACAATAATTACCTATGGAAAGCGTTGGAGAAAGTAATAGTTATTGAAGGGTGTCAGTGAACGTAAGTAGTAGGTACTGTGAGTTTTAGCTACTTGGTACTTCAAATGTAACCAGCTGGTTACATAATATATTAGCTTTAGTTTGTCACTCAAGTATTTTGATCCCTTTTACTTCTCCCACACCATCTTCAAAACTTTATTTTGTACCTGAGCACAGATACAGAAAAGTTTCCCCCCTATGCTTACATTGTACTTCACAAGTCAGGCCTGCTTGTAGTGATAATTGAATCCGTTCATTATATCTTTTTAAACTGAAGAAATTTAAGATATTTTTCTTTATGCCCACCTTTAGAAAAACAGCCTGAAGGGCAGTAGATTTTAGAGAAACTAAGATGTTTACAATTACTGTTTTTTCCCCTGTTAAACAAAATACAGATGTGCAGCACCTAACCTAAGGTTACAACTCTGCTTTGTATAAAAAAAATACTGTTATGAAGTGGACTTCCCTCCACGAACTAGACATCATGGTAGCAGCATTTTCCTATTTTAAATATTGTCAGAAATAGTAATTTACACAGCACACTTCAAACAGCATTTCTGCACATCCATTTCAAGCTTAGCAGCAAGTATAAAACCAAAGAACAATGGATTAGGAACTATAATATGAGCAAAAGTGAAATTCTGAAATCATAAACCAGAAATTAAGGTCAAGTATAAATCTCTTTATAAATATAAAAAAAGTTTTTCCTGGTGGGCATTATCATGCTCTCTGGCTGAGAAAGCAGTCAGAGATGGGGAAGGGGTTGGTGAGCATAGCGAGCAGTGGGCAAGTCCCTTCATTGTAGTAATTATGCATGGATTGTTTGGTGAGAGCAGCCAAATATATGCTGCTGCTATAAGCATTCACATCTGTATGCTTTAACTGTCAAAATTCAGAGAGACTTTAGCAAAACAGATATATCAAAATTAAAAATTAGTATCTAGTGTATGCACATTACAGCTTGGTAGCACTCAATTTGTATATCGTTTTAAGTTATCCCAAATGCTGCATCTTTCTCTCTAAATCTTCATATTGTATTTTAGGCTTTAAAAAACCTTGTTACTTTAAAATTAACCCTGTACTCTTGATTTGTCTGTCCTTTGTATTAGGTAATCCCCCAAGGGGAGCACTGTGTGCGAGACGTTGTACATACATATATTAAAAAACAGCATTCTGCACCTTGACAACACCCCCCCCCCCCCAAAAAAAAAAAAAAAAGGGCGAGAGACAGTACTAATCCTATTTTCTGGTTGGGGAAGAGAGGCAGAGATATTCAGTTATAAAGATAGCTATTTTACTGCTTTTAAGCACACTGCTCTGCTTAAAGAGTTACTATTTTCAAATTCTTGTACTGTATGAGAACCTACCAAATATATTGTTGGCATTTATGTACAAAGAAAGAGACTTTGGTTAATAAATTAGAAGCCATCTGATCAGTTCAAATCTGCAAGCAGTATTCAAGATGTGAACATTAAGATATTTTCTGTTTTACTTTCTATACCTTTAATTATTCCTAATATTCTGTTTGCTTTGACTGCTGCTTCACAGAGTGGATGTTTTTGAAGAACTATTCACAATGATACCAAGCTCTCTCTCAAGTGGTAATAGTTCATTTAGTCCCCATTTTATACGCCCCATCAGATTATGTTTTTCAATACAAGACCGTTACCTTTCATAACTGGTGTTCTTTGAAATGCATTGTTCACGTGCATTCCAATTTAAGTGTGTGCGCGACATTCACAGCTGCCAGGAAGATTTTCTCTAGTTGGATACCGTAGGTCAGCATGGGAGACCCCTAGAGTGATGCCAGTATGGCTAGGTACATAGTACCCTGTCATCCGTTCCCTTCCTTAGTTCCTCCTTGCTGGAAATGACTCCAACATGGGAGAGATAGGGGGTATTGGAATGGACATGAGCAACATCTCAAAGAACACCATTTACAAAAAGTAAGTCTTTTCTTTGAGTGATTGCTCATGAGCATTCCAATTTAGGTGATTCCCAAGCAGTTATCCAGCAAAGGGGTGGGAGATCACCAGTCTGCAGTATAAGTGTGTGGCAGGCCAAGGACTTTAGTGTAGCCCTTGCGTCCTTCACACTATGCAGCCTGGAATCCACTTGCTCTGCAAACAAGCCGGAACCATAAAAAGAAAGATCCTGTATCATCTGGATTTCTGGAGGGATCCCAGACACCTGGAACCAAGACTTACACTTCATAACTATGCCTGTTGACACAGATCTGACCATAGAGTCAACAGCATCCAGAGATGCCTGAAGGAAGCTATGGGAAATTACCCTTCCTTCCTCTGAGGGCTGTGAACTCAGACGCCCATGTATTAAAATTGTAGCAGGCCAATACCACCTATTGGCTAACCACCTTCAAGTGAAGGCAACTTACTGAGAACACTTTCTTCCCCAACAGGTCCAGCCTCTTAGTTCTTTGGACTTGGGCCCGGATGACTCTGGCATTCCTTAGCATTAGCTGCATCCGCCACCAGTGTGTTGGGTTGTGGGTGCATATACAAGTAGCATCACTCCACCCCTTTAGCGGTCAGGGGAATGGAAGCAGGGGTCTGCCAGAGGAGATAGTCTTGATAAAAGGGGAGAACAAGCCTATATGGTCCCCGTCCTGAAGACAAAGTATTAACCATAGGCTCTGCATCCCCTACCACCTCCTCTATTTTGAGACCTATACTCTGGGCCATACACATCAAGAGCTCCTGTTGTTGCTGTCCCCTATGGGCAATAGGGTGCATCACCAGCCCAGCTACTGCCTCAGGTGACAACTGGAACCAGCTCCCCTTCTTCCTGTTCCACCTCTGGTACCAGAGGCACATGCACTTGGTCATCAGCACTGGAGTGCTGTGAAGCAGGCAGCACTGGGTGCAAAGACACCCCTGGAACCTGGTGCCACTGATCCCCTGAAACTCCAAAAAGCTGCTTAGCAGGTATCTGCGACCCTGATGTAGTTTGAGACAGCTGTGCCCCTACAGCAGGGTCTTTATCTAGGGCCACTGAGGGAGTTCACCTACTGATAAAAGTGATGGAGGCTGACCTGGAACCCCCAACTTGTCTGGCCCCAGCTTGTGTCTGGCCAGAATGGCCACTAAAGTGGGACCTGCCACTGAAGAGCCCATTGTAGGGTCAAATCCTGTCTCCTCTCCAGAGGGACCTGTGCTGAACAGGACCGCCTCCTGGACTCGGTGACCCTCTAGCTCCAGTTCAGATATGGATGTGGAACGTGGGGACCATAGAGGAGCAGTACTGCACCACATCAGTAGCCTTTGCATCGTGTGAGGTCACCAAGAGGACTCTTTTTTAAAATGGGAGCCCTCGCAGGACCCAGGCCAAAAGGGAACCATCCCCACTGATCGACCAGTGCCACCCAGGAGGACTCCACCTGGTACGGGAGTTCTCACCAGATCGGTACCAAGGTTAATGATCGTGGCAAGAGGCACCTTTTTAACACTGGATGCTGCGGAATCGAGAGAGACTCACAGGGGTAACTGACCAGTCAGAAGTTAGTTCAATCAGGTCCTGGGCCACCTGATATGTTTCAGGAGTGGATGGCATGTCCACATCTCCCATCTGGCTCTACGGGGATGGTGAGTCCACTCGCACTGGACTCGACAGGACTGGCAGAGGTGTCAATTAACTGCACCATATGGGCAGGCTGTTTCAAAGGGTGCTCAACTCAGGATGCAACCCTTTAAAGTCTCTATCCCCTTTCCTGCCTCTTTCTTCTTCTGCACCAGAGAATGGGATCAATGCCAAGAGATAGGCTTCGGTGAACAATGGTGCTGGGGTGTCTTGTTCAACTCCTTTCTTGGAGCAGTACGCTCTGCACTGGCGAGGGTGCACTATGCACTGAGAGTGCCAATTCCAGTCTTGCGGCGCCGGATGGGATGCCAAGGATGCCTCCATTAACAGATTTAGGAGACAAAATACTGTCCCTTTTAGTTCTTGATATATAGGCCCTACAAATCTTACACTTGTCATCTGCTAAGTGGGTCACTCCCAAACACTTAAGCAGGATTTCTGCGGATTGCCCATAGCCATAAACTTCAAGCATAGTCTACACTGCTTGAAGACAGGGAGCTGAGGCTTCCCAGCTTGGGGGCTGGGGCAACAAAAATGGAGTTCCCAGATCAAACTTAATACTTTAGAAAAACTACAAAGAGAAACTAGGGAAAGCACGCTTGCCTGAGGCAAGAGACACTAGCGCCGACAACCATCGCTGGCGGTAAGAAGGAACTGAGGGAGGGAACGGTTGGCAGAGTGCTATGTATCTAGCCATACTGCTGTCATTCCAGGTGTCTCCCCTGCCAGCTTACAGTATCCAGCAAGGGGGGGGAAGAAATCTTCCTGACAACTGTGCATGTGACACGCACACACCTACACTGGAATGCACATAAGCAATCACTTGAAGCATTACTTTGTGTTTAACAACATTAAAATTAGTCTGCCGCGTTACTACCTAGTCACCTCGCTGATTTTTTTTTTTTAAGCTCTTCATCATCAGTTTTGGATTTATTAACTTGAGCAGATTATCTGCAAATTCTGCCAGCTTACTGTTTACTCCATTTTCCAGATCAACATATTCATAAATTAACAGGCTTGGTTCCAGTACAGATCCCTCAGGGCTACCACTTAGTTGCCACTCTCCATTCTGAGAACAGAACTTTTGTTCCTACCTTTTGTTTCCTATCTTTTAACCAGTTATCAATCCATGAGAGGACCTTCCTCTTAAATCCATTACAGCTTACTTCACTTCTGAGCCTTTTGTGAAAGGTTTTCTGGAAATCTAAGTACACTATATCTACTGGATTCATCTTGCCCACATGCTTGTAGAGCCACTCAAAAAAATTCTAGTAGATTAGCGAGGCATGATTTCTCTTTACAGAAACCATGCTAACTCTTCCCCTCAACAAGTTATGTCCGTTTGTGTCTGATAATTCTGTTATTAACTATAATTTCAGCCAATTTGTCCGGTACTACAGTTACACTTACTGGCTGTAATTGCCAGGATCACCTCTAGAGCCCTTTTAAAAATTGGCATTACATTAGCTATTTTCTAGTCATTTGGTAGATAAGCTGTTTTAGAGGATGCATTACAAACTATAGCTATTAGTTCAACAATTTCACCTTTAAATTTTCAGAACTCTTGGGTGAATGCAATCTGCTCCTAGTGAATTGCTATTGTTTAGTTTATACATTTGTTTCAAAACCTCCTCTAATGACCTCTGTCTGGGAAAATTCCTCACATATGTCATAAAAAGAATGGCTCAGGTTTCAGAAACTGCCTAACATCCTTTGCTGTGAGAGATACTAGAATTATTTGGCCTGGGAAGTTAATTGAAATATTTAAAATATTAGCAGACAGTACAATTTGACTAGTTATTTTAATAGGTCCCATATACAAAAAATAAAGGGTCCCCAGATGTTTGTAGTCATTAAACTTAGAATAAGTTAAGGAAAAATAAATTCAGATTAGTCAATTTATGCAGTTTCTGGCAGAAGTACATTCAAATATTTGATTTGGTGAGGCTGACATTTCCAACCTGATGTAGGTATGATTCTCATTCTATCAAGGTAGAAACTCAACACAGTATGTTTGATAACCCTTTTTCAGCTAGTGGCTCTTAGCTCAACTAATTAGATGTACACAGATACTGCACTTCACAAGTGTTCTGATCATGGGAGACTTCTTAGATACATAACTTATCAAGGTCAGATTTAAAAAAAGATCCAATTTCCATAATGGGGAAATGTTCAATATATTAGGCCCCTTTAGGTTTTGTAACAAAATTTTCAACTACAATTTTCAACAGCCTATTTGAACCAACTTTTCCTCCATTGTTGACAAAGTTGCTCATATTCACAAAGTAGTGCCAACTTCAGGTATCTGGAAATGTTGATAGGATCTTTAAATGTAGATGCAGCAGCAGCAAATTAAATATAACTAACAATATTTAAACTAAAAACTTCAATTTACCTACCTGCACAATAAACGTGCCCAGAACAATAGAACAGAAGATAACATTATTGAAGATTCCTTCAAACACATTTCTTTCACCATGGATTTTCCGGGCATTGATTTCATTAAAGAGTTGCATCATCACAAACGTGTTAAATACAATAGTGTAATGTTCTGAAGGAGGAGCATGCAGAGGTGCATTTCTTCCACTATCAATATCAAAAATTCTCTCACCTGTATATAAAACAGACTCTCTCAGTATGATGAGCAAACAAATACATAATCAGAATCAAAATATTAAGGTCAAGAATAACATGATTAAAACTGAAATGTTATAATAAATTAGTTTTAACTTCTGGAAAATTAGTAAACCTTTATAAGAGTTACAATATTCTTACCGGCAAACAGAAGTGTAAAGACTACCACAAGTTGATAGAATGCATGACCCAAAATATTTTTCATCATCGTGCGAGAGATCAGAGGTTTATTTCTACCGTAAGGTTTCCGCAGCAAGAGAGATTCAGTAGGTGGTTCTGTTGCCAGAGCAAGAGATGCTAATGTGTCCATTATGAGATTTACCCACAACATCTGCACAGCTTTCAGTGGAGAATCCTATAAAAAGGACATGTTTCCTAATAGATAACAATAAATATCCTAGAAATGAACAAGTTGCAGCCATTAAAAACCTTTGCTATGGGGAAATTTGGTGTATTGCTTTGAAGAGCAGTGTATTCTTTATGACAGCACACAAAATGGTGTCAAGTATCAGAGGGGTAGCCGTGTTAGTCTGAATCTGCAAAAGCAACAAGGAGTCCTGTGGCACCTTATAGACTAACAGATGTATTGGAGCATAAGCTTTCGTGGGCAAAGACCCACTTTGTCAGATGCATGTAGTGGAAATTTCCAGATAAATTTCCCACACAAAATGGTGACTTCCAAAAGATAGCAGTATGTAAAAATTAATTTAGATAAGACACATTTTCAAAACTTAAATTATCTGAAACCAGATACCACAAGTACCTACTTGTGTAATACATGCTCCTGTGAAAGCAACAATTACTGCTACAACATTAACAGTAAGTTGGAACTGAAGGAATTTGGAGATACTGTCGTAAACATTTCTTCCCCACATAACTGCTTTAACAATGCTTGTGAAGTTATCATCGGTGAGAATAATATCAGAAGCTTCTTTAGCTACATCTGTTCCAGCAATACCCTGTTAGGAAGAACATACATAGGAACACTGTGAACCAGAATAGTAGGGATAACTGACATCTAGCATAATAATTACATTTTTACAATACAATTTTCAATTAGCAAAAGGTAGAATACTTCAGACTGTTTATATATAAACTATGAATTTTGGGAAATAACACACCTTAAACATTTTCTTAAAGATCTGAAGAGGTGAAAAATTGAAATGCAAGACTAAAATTTTAGTAAGTTAAGGTATCAAAATATTTTAAAATTATCAATAAGATAAAAAAGTTCTAGTATTTCAAGGAGGCGAGTACCAAGGGATGTTTAATCAGATTAAGCTCTTATGCGCTCAAACAATAAATCATCCTTTTGTTTAAGCATCTTTCCGTTATTAATTTGAACTATTAGTCAAGTCTGACTTCCTGACAATTTAAAAAACAAATACACATGTATCTGCATTGAATCAACAGTTTATTAATCAGGTGAGTAGCTCTGGAAATCCAATAAAGAAATAAAACAGATGGGGAAACTTACTTAACTTATTCCACTGCCTAGTAAACATATGCTCTCAGATTATCTCTACTAAGTGCTGTGTTAGAGGAGCAGTCTGTTTTGGTACTGTGTATATCAGCACAAGTACACATTAGACTTCCATAGTCCAGCACTCTTGGGACCTGAACAAGAGAATTTTCCAGACCAGGGAATGTCCCGTCACCGGCCCTGCTTCGGTCCCCAGCCAGCCCTCACTGCCGGCCCTGGTTGGGCCCTCAGCCCTGGGACTCCCAGCAGCAGTGCTCCCCATGCCACCTGTGCCCCTGCGGCAGGGCTCCAGTGGCACCACAGGACTCCCTCAACCCCTCCCGGCTGTGTCTTGTAAGAGCTGTTCCGTGTAGCAATGTGCTACTGGTAGAACCCTAAGTAGCACAGCACTACAGGGAGCAGCTCCTTCCCCTGGGACTCCTGGCTGCGCCACTGGATCTCCCCGCACTGGCGAACCCCCCTGTCTCAGGACTGCTTACGCCACCAAATCTCCCTACTGCAGAGCTTCTAGATGCATCGCAGGATTCTCTGCACTGCCTGAGTCCTCTGGTGCTGTGCTCCCAACATTGCTAGAGCCCCCTGTCCACCACTGGCCTCCCTGACCCTGGGCTGTCTGGTCCAGGAGCATCAGTGGTCCATGACAGACCACAGATGTTGCCAGAGCAGCGAGTTCCAGTTTAGGGAGGTACAACCTGTATCTACATAGTTATAGTCAGTTGCTGTTTTACTGAAAACAGGAGTCCGCAGAGAAAGCTGCAGTTGTTAAACAGCTTTTTTGTTTGTTTGTGTTTTAATGTATTGGCAATGGAGTGACAGACTTGGAAAAAATCCTCACTATACCAGAGATTACAGAATCACAGTATCATGGAATACTAGAACTGGAAGGAACCTCAAGAGGTCATCAAGTCCAATCCCCTGCCCTCACAGCAGGACTAATTACTGTCTAAATCAGGAGTGGGCAATAATTTTTTTGTCAGGGGCCACTTCAAAAATTTTTGAAGTGGCCCCAGGCCACACAGAAAGGGGCAGGGCATTGAGCGGAAGAGGCAGGGCCAATATATTTCCAGGTTCCCCACTCCCAGACAATAATTGGTCGGGGGGGAGGGAAAAGTGCTTTTGTCCCCACCCCAAGGTCCCCAAAGGTGCCTATGTCGCTGGTATGGGAGGAGACTTCTCTTGCTTCCCTGCCCTTAGGCCAATTAGTGTCTGGGGAGCGTGGTTTCTGCGCTCTGCTCCCCCCAATACCAACCAAGCAGTGCTTCAAAGCACCATATGCTCCTGGCAGGGCAGGAGGTGGTTTTGCATGCTCCCTCGCCCCCCGGGCCAATTAAATATCTCCAGTGATGGAGATTCCACAACATCCCTAGGCAGTTTATTCCAGTGTTTAACCACTCTGAAAGTTAGGAACTTTTTCCTAATGTCCAACCTAAACCTCCCTTGCTGCAGTTTAAGCCCATTGCTTCTTGTTCTATCCTCAGAGGCTAAGATGAACAAGTTTTCTCCCTCCTCCTTATGATACCCTTTTAGATACCTGAAAACAGCTATCATGTCCTCTCTCAATCTTCTCTTTTCCAAACAAAACAAGCCCAATTCTTTTAGTCTTCCTCCATAGGTCATGTTTTCTAGACCTTTAATCATTCTTCTTGTTCTTCTCTAAACCTTCTCCAAATCTTTCTTGAAATGTGGCGCCCAGAACTGGGCACAATACTGCAACTGAGGCCTAATCAGCACAGAATAGAGCGGAAGAATGACTTCCAATGCTCTCACAACACACCTGTTAATGCATAGTAGAATCATGTTGGCTTTTTTGGTAACAGTGTCACACTGTTCACTCATTTTTAGCTTGTGGTCCACTATATCCCCTAGATCCCTTTCTGCCGTACTCCTTCCAAGACAGTCGCTTCCCATTCTGTGTGTGAGAAACTGATTGTTCCTTCCTAAGTGGAGCACTTTGCATTTGTCTTTATTAAACTTTATCCTGTTTACCTCAGACCATTTCTCCAATTTGTCCAGATCATTTTGAATTATGACCCTATTCTCCAAAGCAGTTGCAACCCCACCAAGCTTGGTATCATCTGCAAACTTAATAAGCGCACTCTCTATGCCGATATCTAAATAGTTGGTGAAGATATTGAACAGAACTAGTCCCAAAACAGACTCCTGCGGAACCCCACTTGTTACTCCTTTCTAGCAGGATTGTGAACCATTAACAACTACTCTCTGGGAACGGTTATCCAGCCAGTTATGCACCCACCTTATAAGTAGCCCCATCTAAGCTGTATTTGCCTAGTTTATCAATAAGAATATCATGCGAGATTGCTTCTCCCTTATTCACAAAACTCGTTATCCTATCAAAGAAAGCTATCAGATTGGTTTGACATGATTTGTTCTTTACAAATCCATGCTGGCTGTTCCCTATCACCTTATCATCTTCCAACAGTTTGCAGATGATTTCCTTAATTACTTGCTCCATTATCTTTCCTGGCACAGAAGTTAAACTGACTGGTCTGTAGTTTCCTGGGTTTTTATTTCCCTTTTTATAGATGCCCTCTTCCAGTCTTCTGGAATCTCTCCTGTCTCCCATGATTTTCCAAAGATGATAGCTAGAGGCTAGATACCTCCTCTATCAGCTCCTTGAGTATTCTAGGATGCATTTCATCAGGCCCTGGTAACTTCCAGACATTGAACTTTTCTAAGTGATTTTAACTTGTTCCTTTTAGCTTCTAAACCTATCCCCTTCCCACTAGCATTCACTATGTCAGGCATTCCTTCAGATTTCTTGGTGAAGACCAAAACAAAGTAATTCAACATCTCTGCCATTTCCAAATTTCCTCGTCACTGAGCAACAAGCCTACCCTGTCCTTGGTCTTTCTCTTGCTTCTAATATACTTATAGAATGTCGTCTTGTTTCCCTTTATGCCTGTAGCTAGTTTGAACTTGTTTTGTGCCTTTGCCTTTCTAATCTTGCTCCTGCATTCCTGTATTGTGTGCTTATATTCATCCTTTGTAATTTGCCCTAGTTTCCATTTTTTATGACGCCTTTTTTATTTTTAGATCATGCAAGATCTCCTGGTTGATCCAAGGCAGTCTTTTGCCATATTTTCTATCTTGCCTACTCAGCAGAATAGCTTGCTTTTGGGCCCTTAATGTCCCTTTGAAAAACTGCCCAATCTCTTCAGTTGGTTTTCCCTCCCTCAGTCTTGCTTCCCATGGGACTTTACCTACCAGCTCTCTGTGCTTGCCAAAATCTGCCTTTCTGAAATCCATGGTCTCTAATTGTTCTCATCAGAGGTCAAGGAGAACAATTTTTCCCTCCCTCCTTGTAACGCTCTTTTAGATAGCTGAATACTGTTATGTTCCCTCTCAGTCTTCTCTTTTCTAAACGAAAACAAGCCCAATTCTTTCAGTCTTCCCTCATAGCTCAGGTTTTCTAGACCTTTAATCAGTTTTGGTGCTCTCTGGACTTTCTCCAATTTTTCCATATCTTTCTTGAAAATGTGGTACCCAGAACTGGACACGATACTGCAGCTGAGGCTCAATCAGTGCAGTGTAGAGTGGAAGAAGGACTTCTCGTGTCTTGCTCACAACACTCCTGTTAATACATTTCAGAATCACGTTGGCTTTTTTGGCAAGTGTCACATTGTTGACACATTTAGCTTGTGGTTCACTATGACCCATATATCCCTTTCTGCCATACTCCTTCCTAGACAGTCTCTTCTCATTCAGTATGTGTGAAACTGATTGTTCCTTCCTAAATGGAGTCAGACACACACATCCCAGGCACTTTGGAAAGTCTGCAACTGTGCGTGCTGTATGAAGGAGAGTGGTATGCTCCAGTAGAGTAGTGCAGGTTCATTATGTTCAGTTTCTGTAACGAATGTTTGCAGCCACTCCTGTTTGTTTACTGCGTTTCCTGCCTTGGTCCATGCTGCCTCGTAGAGTCATGAGGCTACATTAATGTGTTAAAAATTTCAGGACACAGCTGAGTGCTAGGTTACCATTTAGTAGGAACACATTCCCAGGAAATATTCCACATTCTGACTTCATCACCTCAACTGAGCTTTTGTCATCACTGTGGTGTACAATATTAAATGGTTTTAAACAAATTGCTTAAGCCTTATATGGTTTGTGTATACACTGCTTTTTGTCCGCTGAAAAAAAGTTTCACTGGAACTGAACTACCACCCCATATTTACATTAATTTGTATGGAGAAATTAAATTTGCTGAACAGTTTCATTTAAAAATAGCATTTTTTAGGAAGTTAGCTACAATGTTAAGTGAGGAGTTACTGTATTAAGTATTTGAGCCACCAGATGGTGCAAGTGTACAGTTCTGCAGCTTGTGCTCCAAATCCAGCTCATTTACATAGGTTGGAAGAATTAAATCTGAAAAGTATGTTGTTTCTCATCGTAACATAAGGTTATTTTTTATAATGCTTCTCTGCAGAAAACAGAAAAGCACATGTGTATTTACATAATGCACAACCATTAGATAGATTTCAAATCCTAGCTATCTGTACCCTCTTTCAGGCTTTGATATTCCTGATGGAGGCTAAATTGGTCCTCGAAAACTATAAAGCCTATCTGAAGAAACCTCCCCACACTGAATGCAAGATACTGGACCCTATTGGTAGCAATATTGAATGACCTTTATTTGTGCAAGCACCCTTTTCAGGAAGTCAACTATTAGTATCAAGGAGTTAAAAATACAGAACACAATACAGGCAGTCCCCGGGTTATGTACAAGATAGGGACTGTAGGTTTGTTCTTAAGTTGAATTTGTATGTAAGTCGGAACTGGTACATATTGTAGGGGAAACTCTAGCCAAACATTTCTCTAGAGCTCAGTTTTATTCTCCCACACCTCACTTCCCTCAGTCCTTTAATCTCAAGCTGAGGTGTCTGCTGAGAAAAGCCGCTCTGTGTCTCCCTCATCTGTTGGGGAGGAGGGCGCTAACTTCGCGTCTCCCTGGTCTGCTGGGGGGAAGCAGCTAGTGCGGGGTTGCCTCACCTCATTTGTAAGTAGGGATCCGATGTAAGTCGGATCCATGTAACCCAGGGACCGCCTGTACATCAGTTTATGAATTTTAAATTGAGATTTTTTTTTTCCAAGTGCATGTGGCTAGAGAATGTCATGTCAGAAACCACTGGTCACACAGACCAAATGCTTGTTTTAGTCAGAGGAAAATAGCATTTTTCATATGCTCACATCAATCCAGTAGCGAGATATGCTCCTGAAAAGTTCTGAGACTGGTATGGGAGTTGTTTTGCTTTCCAAGTGAAATTTTACTGCTTAACAACCGCTTCTTTTCTAGGTAAAATGCATCCGTGTTTGTTTCAACAAGTTTCAGCTTCAGGATCTTGAAATGGATCCACCTGATACCAAATTCCAAAGAGATAATGTGGTATACATTCTTATCTTCAAAGTGGTGTCAGAATTCCACCTTGACAGGTAGCCACACAAAAACAAAAGAAATTTGAACTCCTCTAGGTACTTAAAAGGAGGTATCAGTTTTGTATGGATCACATTAAAATCCCATGGTTGAGGACAGCTTTAAGATTAACCTTCTTGTAACTCAAGTAATTTCAAGTGAAAGGACAGCCCTATCTTTAGAGCGTTCTTAATTCCTAGGAATCCACTCATCTCCACAACCTTACTCAACTGCAATCCCATGATTTGCCTCTCTTATAAGACTTTAGAATAGTGAATTCATGTTAATTTTAAATTAATATGTCTTCTTAGTGTGAAAGACAACAAAATTAGGAGTAAAAATGCCCATAGAAAGATTTTATAGGTGCCAAGCAGAGGATATTATCCCAGACAAAAAATAATCAAGAATGTGTGAGACAATATCAAGTCTATCTAAGTGGATTCACATAGTTTTTGTCATAGGATACCAACTGGAAGTCCTAGAAATTAACTCTTCATGTTGTACCTATTCTGGGGATAAACCAAGAAGTAACAAGCTTTTCCTTACTCCATCACTGTTCCTCCAATCTAACAAGCAGGCCCATATATAGGTGTCAAAGAATAAGTTCAGTCTCCATTTCCATTCAAAACCTTATTCCTTTTTACCAAGGGTTTAGAAATCAGAGCTAAAATTAAAAATTGATTTGGGAGCGAACACTTCATGACACCGAAGGCTGATTTGAGTCAACTGGGGAAGAAAACCAAATTCAAATAGATCAAACATCCATTAGGTAGCAATGAATTCCAAATAGACATAGGATATGGAATCTTATCTATAGTAGTTTATTCTGAAACATTCAGAGATTTTGTGAGCATTCAGCAAGGGAGGTTTAGGCTGGACACTAGGAAAAACCTTCCCAACTCTCAGGGTGGTTAAACACTGGAATAAATTGCCTAAGGAAGTTAAATATCTCCAGAGATGGAGATTCTATAAGAACAGGTTAGATAGACATTTAGCAGGCATGGTCTAGACGATGCTTGGTCCTGCTGTGAGGACAAGGGATTGGACTTTATGACCTTGTGAGGTCCCTTCCAGCTCTAGGGTTTTAGGATTCTATGATTCAGTCCAAAGTTAGTATCTGAATCAAAAGAGGCCTGGAATTTTCTAGTAAGCCATGGAAAATTAATTTAGGAGAATCTAAGATGCAAACCAGCTGCTCTCCATCCTCTCAGGACCTAGCCAGAAAGTTACAATACTCAGATTCTAATACAAAGAGATGTCCCATGTGACAGAGTCAGGCCAAATAGCTATTAGAAGAGAGTGAAAGATGACAATGCACTCATCCCAATCGGCACACAGAGATATGCTTGCTAGCAGAAGCTGGCTGCTTCCGTGAGTAGCATAGGTGGGGCTATGATAGGCAGCATGCCTGCCTGAGAAACCTGCTGTGATAGAGACTTAGCAGCTGGTAGGCCATATTTTGCCCATCCCTGATCTATTCTGACCTTCTGCATAATGCAGACCATAGAACTACCCTGAAATAATTTTTTTGAACTAAAGCGTATTTTTTAGAAGATGGAACCTTGGAAGGAATTTGTTAAACAGATGCAACCAGAGGTTGTGGCCCAAAGCCTTATTCTCTGTTCTTTGAGGGTGTCTCCAGGTGTAGTGGGCCATGACATCTACAAGCACTGCTCAGACCAAAGACCCAACATCCTTTGTATTTGATACCATCTGGACCCCTGAGAGCTTCCAGTTCCTTCCAAAACTCATTCAAAATAAACTTCTCCTCGAAGAGGTCAACTTTAGACAAATAACAGAGATCAAAGTAGTACTGAAGGAAGATATCCTTAGTAAAATTTTAGTACTAAGTTTTTTTCCCACCTATCAGTCAAATCTGCAACAGGGTACGTTGTTGATAAGAGATTATTTCTATAGAAAAATCAACTGCAATACACTTATCAAGTTCTCATTTTAAGCATCTGGATAAGCATTGAATTACAATATCACTAATGCTGTCTTTCTTGTGAAATAAGAGGTAGCAATGAACTTCCGCATAAAAACACCTTTATTTGTAATTTGTAATACTGATCAGTGTATATACTTTTAAATAGATTTCATTCAACATCTTATGACACAAGAACACACCTTCCTCTACAGCTGAAAATCGGAACCTTAGGTTAAAAAGTAAAGTCTGAAGAAAAAAGGTGCAGAAAGTGGTAACTATAAGGCTACTTTTGGTATCCCAGTGAGCCTCCAAACTATATTTGGAGGAAGTTGCTAGTCCAGCACCCTCAGGACCTGCCTGATCCCGAAAGAGGGGATTTGCTGGACCAGGGACAGTCCATCCCCTCCTGGCCTGTACTGCCACCGGGTTAGGGCTCCACCCTGCCCACGCTGCTGCCCCAGCCCACCAGTGCTGGAGTGCCGCAGGAGGGCCGGAGCTCTGCGGCTGGGGCCGGAGCTCTGTGGGCCGGAGCTCTGTGGGCGGGGCCACAGATTTCTGGCTGCCCCTGAAGCTGGTGGTCCCCAGCTGTTGGAGCTGGAACAGGGCCAGGGCTCCACAGCTGCCACTGGAGCCAGAGTGTGACGCCGTTTTTTCCCATTTCCCTCCTCCGATACTGGACTCCCGGCTCAGTTGCTGGTGCCTGCTTTGGTGTTCCTGCCCCACTGCCAGACCTCCCTGTTCCTGGGCTCTGTGGCATAGACCACAGACGTTGCCAGACCAGGGAGTCCCTGGTTAACCTGTACAAGCAAATTTGTTCAGTTTTGTCAATTCACTTACAGCAAGAACAATTTTTTTTTAGCCTTGTTTTAGCTAAAATATCAAGTTACTTTAAAAAAAAGACACTGAAAATAAAGAGATTAGAATCCATACCATGGCAAAGCCAACATCTGCTTTCTTCAGTGCTGGACCATCATTAGTACCATCTCCAGTTACAGCTACAACCTGTCTCTGCTCTGAGACAGTGCTGTCAATTATACCTAAAATGAAAGCGCACAAAGATTTGAATTTCAGCATTGGTAATTACAAATTTGTGAAATAAGTTAACTGTGTATAAATACAGAGCACAATACTCAGGCTATATGGCTTTCTCTAGTTTCCTATTCCTCACATTAAAAAGGGCTGGAAGTTAAGTGTATTCAACCAAAGAATTGTCTCAAATGGTGGCATTCAGTCAGCCCCATAGTAAAGATCACTTTTCCCAGATAATTAAGGATCAATGCTGATAGATACCCACTAGAACAGCGTTTCTTAAACTGTGTTCTATGGCACACCAGTGTGCCGCAAGGCAGTCAGAGGTGCGCCATGGAGAAGAGATTTCAAAATGGCCCACCTTAAAGGGACAAGCCTCTTTGTTTTTGTTTGTTTTGCTCAACTTCTCTGGGGGCTTTTTTCCTTTGGTCAACAACTTTCCCCTGGGGAATGGCTGCCCTTAAAGGGGAAAGCTTCTATTTTATTTTATTTTTTGCTCAACTTTTCCTTGGAGGCTTCCTCCTCCCGCCCCGCCCCTCGCCCCCCCAACAAAAAAATCCTTGGTGTTCCCCATAAAAAAAAATTGTTTGGTGTTCCTCAGTCTAAAAAGTTTAAGGAACACTGCACTATAATCTTGCCTAGTACTTCTTGGGTGAAAGGACTGGGGTGAAAAGACATGAACTCAATTACTAAGCTCAAATATTTACAGATAAAAGTGGGAAAGCCTAGTTTAATTGTTAAAAAGCCAGAGTTCGCTAAAAACTTTTCTGAATTTATGAAATGTTGAATGAACTTTTACCTTTTACCAATGTGTGTTTGTCAGTGGGTGAAGATCTTGCAAGAACACGAAGTTTTGGCCAAATCTTATCTATTCGCTCTTGTTCTATCTGTACAAAGAATGCACATTAGCCATGCAGTACAAATAAAACATTATAAAAGACAAATACAAACCTACAGAAGATACTCACCTCTCCTTTTTCATTGCGTATTCGTCGGTTGAAGTCTTTGCCTTCTATGCATAAGAAGTCTTCACCAGGATTCAGAATGCCACATTTGGAAGCAATAGCACGAGCAGTGTTAATGTTATCACCAGTGACCATGCGCACTGTTATACCAGCACGCTGGCATTTTTTTATTGCATCTGGGACCTGTTTATGCAAGAAAAGCTTGTTACCGTAAGTTACGTGTTGATTACCTACTACTTGTTCTAGCACCAAATTAAGTAACGTGTGATTACAGTAACTGAAGTCTGGAAGGCCAAATTCTACTGCTGAAAAAAGATGCACTGTATTCCTGACATGAACTATAGAGTTGAATTATGTTATTACGGCCACTTCTAGTGCTGAACTGCATAAAGAAGTTCACAAATATTCCAATACCCCTGAGATGAGATTTGTTCTTAAATAATGTTGTTTAATGCCCAAGTTCGTGAATGCATTATTACCAAGTATTTACAGTTCCATTTTCTTAATTGGTCATTAGTTTGTAGAGGGATCCAAGAACATACTGGCAATATGAAAATCATATTTATAGTCTCCTAGCTGGAGACAGACTTTCACTAGGTTTCTGGACCACATTTCACCGCACAGTAAATAAGACTCTCTTCACAAGTAATCTTGTAAAAAATATCAAGGAACTAAAACGGATTCGGGTGAAGATTTTAGCAAAAGTAGCTTAACAGTGGTAATTAATTCAGAGTTCTTCCTACCTCAGGCCTCACAGGATCTTCAATCCCTACAACAGCAATGCATGTAAGACCAGTGACAATATCATTTTCATTGTCCCACTCTGGCTCAGGTTCTCCTGCTGGGAAGTCTCTGAATGCTAGACATATAGTTCTGAGTCCCTCAGAGGCCATAGGTTCAATCACAGTTTTTACAATATCATCACGGTCCCTAGGTCTGAATACCTTTGGTTCACCATTAGCACTCAATATTTTGAAACATCTGAAAAAAAGAGAAATGAGTAAAGTGACCTCTTCCTATTCATAATAATTAAAGTAGGCTAGTCATTGGTAAGGAAGTGCCAGCATTCTAAGGAAGTGCCAGCATTCTATTAATAGAACTCCAAGTTCTCTTTAGTAAGACTACAAAGAAATACATTACAATAGCCCAAAAGCAAATGTAATTTATCTAACAGGTTTATTCCTTCATCTCTTGAAATTATTTAAATATAGCACAAACTGACAATGATATGGTAAAAAATATTCACTATAGCTGCAGAGAGCTGGTTTGAAGAAGGAAGTTTAGAAGATCTGACTAGTGAGGAAAGAAATGTTAGGTGTATTTTTGTCAGAGTTAACACCTAGAAGAGTTTGATTTCTCATTGCCAGGAAATATAAAAATAAATGTGTTTCCACCTCAATCAGAATAGCACTAAAAATTCACTTAACTTCAAATATTCATCTCAATTAGTGTATATGGTATTATAAATTAACTCCAGAAGCATAAGTATGACTTAATATTTAAAAAGCACCTTACACATCTACCACATTTGTATGCATTAAACATTCTAATATGAATTTCAAGTGCCTCAAAAAGAATAAAGAAATTATGTTAAATTCCTAAAAAGCTATAATCACACTACATTTAACCAACACTTGTCAATAAACAGAACTTTCACAAACTCACTCATGATTTGTTGAGTTTAGAAGCAAAGTAAAGGGAAGATGCAAAACTGTTGTATATTTAAATATTGGTAATTTATTACTTCATCAAAAGCTATGAAGCAGTCAAACATTGATTCAATGTCAGCTAAAATGTTTAATCTGATAAAATCATTTTCCTCACCTTCCAAGAAAGGTCTTAAATATTTAAGGAGGTGACATTAAACTCTAGTTAGTTGTAGAAAGATGATGATGTATGGAGTGGAAAGACACTGGTTAAGTAGTTTTTTAAAAAAGGTCCAGAGATTACTTTAATTATTCTGGGATACTAGGTAAAATATTCTAATCTGCCATTTTCTTCTGTTACTTTTCATAAGATTGCATAACAATTCTAGGTTTTTAGCTACTTAGGTAACTTAAGTCCATCTAAGTTTCCATGTCCCGTCTCCTGTATTCAGGCTAGAGATTCTTCCAGTTTGGCATCTAAACAGAAGCTCATGAAAAAAACCAGAAATAAAAAGAACAAATGAGCCACGCTGTTCAAATTTGGATAAGGGTAGGTGCTGGTATTCTAGTGGAAAGATTATGTTGATTGTCCAATACTGAAAGAATTAGGACATTTTAACTATATCATTAATTTAGTAGTTGCAATTTGTGATAGCTTGAAATCTGTGCAACAGTGTAAGTCTCATCAACAAATCTGTGTCAATGGCTATATCCATATTCTGTGCCAAAGTGACCAGAGAAACACAGAATATGTTTCCAGTGATTGAGCAACCGAAGCGGGTGTGATAGAAAGCATGAAGGACTTTAGTTTTATCTACCTACAATAGTGCCCATGGTGACTAGAGAAGCAGAGAGAAAAATTCTCAATGGATTAAATGACTGATTCTTGGAGCAGCAGGTGCAGGAACCCAAAAGGGGAGAGGCAATTCTCGATTTAGTCCTGAGTGGAGCGCAGAATCAGGTCCAGGAGATAACCATTACAGGACCGCTTGGGAATAGTGACCATAATATAACAGTTAACATTCCTGTGGTGGGAAGAACACCTCAGCAGTCCAGCACCTTGGCATTTAATTTCAAAAAGGGGAATTACACAAACATGAGGAGGTTAGTTAAACAGAAATTAAGGCACAATGACTAGAGCCAAATCCCTGCAAACTGCATGGAAACTTTTTAAAGACACCATAACAAAAGCCCAACTTAAATGTATACCCCAAATTAAAAAACATAGCAAGAGACCTAAAAAAGAGTCACCGTGGCTTAACCACCATGTAAAAGAAGCAGAGAGGGACAAAAAGGTATTTTTTAACAAGTGGAAGTCCAATCCTAGTGAGATAAATAGAAAGGAAGATAAAGACTGTCAAATCAAGTGTAAAAATGTAATAAGAAAAGCAAAAAGAGATTGAGGAACAGCTAGCCAAAAACTCAAAGAAACAACAAAACGTTTGAGTACATTAGAAGCAGGAAGCCTCCTAAAAAAAAAATCTGTGGGTCCCCTAGATGATCGAAATATAAAAGGAGCAATCAAGGATGATAAAGCCATTGCAGAAAAACTAAATGATTTCTTTGCTTCAGTCTTCATGGCTGAGGACGTTGGGGAGATTCCCAAATCTGCACCGTCCTTTGTGGGTGATGAATCTGAGGAACTGTCCCAGATTGTTCCAAAACATCCTCTAATAACACTTCAAATAGAAAAACTTAATGTTAACAAATCTCTGGGACCAGATGGCATTCGTCCAAGGGTTCTAAAAGAACTCAAATGGGAAATTGCTGAACTATCATCTGTGGTTTGTAACCTATCCTTTAAAATCGGCTTCCGTACTTAATGACTGGAAGGTAGCCAACATGACACCAATATTTAAAAAGGGCTTTAGAGGCGATCCTGGCAATTACAGACCGGTAAGTCTAACTTCAGTACCGGGCAAATTAGTTGAAACAATAGTCAAGAATAAAATTGTGAGGCATGTACAAGAACATAATTTGTTGGACAAAAGTCAACATGGTTTCTGTAAAGGGAAATCATGTCTTACTAATCTATTAGAGTTCTTTGAAGGGGTTAAACATGCGGACAAGGGGGATCTAGTAGATATAGTATACTTAGATTTTCAGAAAGCCTTTGACAAGGTCCCTCACCACAGGCTCTTGTGTAAATTACATGGCCATGGGATAAGAGGGAAGGTCCTTTCTTGGACTGAGAACTGGTTAAAAAAAGACAGGAAACAAAGGGTAGGAATAAATGGTAAATTTTCAGAATGGAGAAGCGTAACTAGTGGTGTCCCCCACGGGTCAGTCCTGGGACCAATCCTTTTCAAATTATTCATAAATGATCTGGAGAAAGAGGTAAGCAGTGAGGTGGTAAAGTTTGGTATCATCCGCAAACTGTTTAGGATAGTCAGGACAGAAGCAGACTGAGGGACTCCAAAAAGATCTCACCAAACTGAGTGATTGGGCAACAAAATGGCAAAGGAAATTTAATGTAGATAAATGTAAAGTAATGCACATCGGGAAAAATAACCCCAACTATACGTACAGTATGATGGGGGCTAATCTGGCTATGACAAATCAGGAAAGAGATCTTGGAGTTATCATGGACAGTTCTCTGAAAACATCCACACAGTGTGCAGCGGCAGTCAGAAAGGCAAATAGGATGCTAGGAATTAAGGAAGGGATATAAAATAAGACCCAGAATATCTTACTGCCCCTGTATAAAACTATGGTACGCCCACATCTTGAATACTGTGTTCCTCACCTCAAAAAAGATATTTTGGCCTTGGAAAAGGCTCAGAAAAGGGCAACTAAAATGATTAGGGGTTTGGAACGGGTCCCATATGGGGAGAGGTTCCCATAATAGAAGAACTAGAGGACACCAAATGAAATGAATGGGTAGTAGGTTTAAAACTAATAAAAGAAAATTTTTCACACAGCGTGTAGTCAACCCGTGGAACTCCTTGCCAGAGGAGGCTGTGAAGGCTAGGATTATAACAGAGTTTAAAGAGAAGCTAGATAATTTCCTGGAGGTTAGGTCCATAAAAGGCTATTAGCCAGGGGATAAAATGGTGTCCTTGGCCTCTGTCTGTCAGAGGCTGGAGAGGGATGGCAGGAGACAAATGGCTTGATCATTGTCTTCGGTCCACCCTCTCTGGGGCACCTGGTGCTGGCCACTGTCAGCAGACAGGATACTGGGCTAGATGGACTTTTGGTCTGACCCAGTACTGCCGTTCTTATGTGACCAGTCTCCTTAACAGGTAGTGAACAATGTTCCTAGATCAGGTAATTTTTTTTTGCAAAAGCTCCAAGACTTTCTCCTGGAGCAAGCCCCTGAGAAGTGAGGATATGATACTTCCTTTTGGTCACAGAAGATAAACATTTAGAGCAATCAACTATTATGACTGTCATATTTGATGCAGGAGGCCTAACTTGTTTACTCTCATTAGCCTTCACAGGGTTGATGAGGGGCCTGGTCTAGGTCTGACAGACAGAGATATGACCCTTCCCCCAGAAAGCTGGCCATTGCTTGAGTCAGTAGTTCACAGCAGACTGGGCAACAAGTCAGGTCTGGATGCTCAGTCATGTTTGAAGGCTCTTTCCCAAGACTCAGTCAGAAAGAAACCTTTGGAACTGCTCTTAGCTGAAACACATCACACAGCAATCAGCTAGGAACAAGACAGTCTTGAGGTCTAAAAGTAGGGTGAGGGATTTCTCTGGCTGATGACAAAAAAACAGCTTCCTTTCTGGTCCCATTCACCTCTGACACTGTCCAGGCATGACTGAGGACAACTGATGAGAGGGGCTGATGCATCTGCAGCAAGCTCACTGAGACACAGAATGACTGATTTCTGAGAGGCTTTATTTTATTTAAGGGAAAAGGAGGGAGTAAGAATGGTTCTCGGCTGAAAATTACCGTGGGAGGGGGAGAGGGGGGAGGAGGAGGAAGAGGGAGGAGGGGTGTAGAGAATTGTAATGGCTGGTTCTATTTCTGCCAGCAAGCATTTTGGAGCCATGACTGGCTCATCTACAGTTTTCACTTTGAGCCCTACATCAGTAGCACTGTGGTTGTGACTAACTTTCCTGCTCCACCCATCTACCTACTTCCTGTCTCAGAAGCAGATTCGAAAATTGCTTAGACATAAGAAGAAGCTTGCCACTGTCTGAAGCACGCTTCAGCTTTTATGCAAGTTTTCCTCCTTCTGCAATATGATTATGGGGAAGTAAAAGGAAAAGAGAAACTTACTTAAGACTACTCTGTTTCCTGCTTCACTGAAATAGGAAAAGGCAGTTATGCGAAAAAAGGCAAAATATATAGTAACAGCATTTCTCACAAAAATAGGAACTAAGTCCATTATAGATGTTAATTTGTCAAATTACGAGAAAGTATATTTGCACTAGTGGCAGCCAAGACAGAAGAGCCAATACTTCTGCAGATAGTTAACAGTTTTCAAAAGGAAAGATAAAAAGATTGCATTAGTGTGTCAATTTATGTACATAAAATGTTTGTAAACATCTACTCTGAGATAGTAATCCAAACGTTTCATTAACCTTACTTTTTAAGAACTATCTCAGAGGCACCCTTGCTGAATACCCGAAAACTGCCATCAGAGTTTTTTAACACTGTACTCATTGATTTTCTGACTGAGTTGAAGGTGTATACTTTGTACAGTGCCTCTTCTGGTATTTCATTCCTTATGTCCTGATAATCTCGTTTTAAATCCAGAAGCAATCCCAACAAGGCACATTCTGTTTTATTACCAACATGACGTGGTAGGCCACCTTCTTTTTCAGGAGGCTGTAAAAAGAAAAAGTAGGCAATTCTGTTCTAGTTTGTAGAATACAGTATTCCATTATTAGAAAATTGCAAATTTAAGGTCACTTGAAGTAATATTACCTCACCCTTGAACCAGATATCTTAAGACCTGCTGAATTTTTAAATTCAAAGTCACTTATTACAAGCATTAAAAAACTGGATTTATAAATGCCCTGACGAAAGTGAAAATAAATCAGACTGCTGGCTTTCATAAGCTCTTAACCAAGTAGGGACCATTTATGATCATTTAGTCAGACATCCTGTAAAAGGCCAAAGAATCCCATCCAACAGTTTCTGCATCTAATCCCATACCTACTGTTTTAGTGACAGATGGAAAGATATCCAATTTCTGATCTAAGACAACAAATGGAGAATCTCCCATATCCCAAGTTAAGTTCTTAAATACTCACTGCTCAAGTTATTTCTAGTCCAAATGTATTTAATTTTGGATTCTAAATAGTGACTCATGCCACCTTCTGATAGATGAAGAACCTATGAAATCTTTTCCTCTTACAGGAACTTCTAGGACATGATAAAGTCACCGATTAACCTTCTCTAAATTACAGGCAGTCCCCGGGTTACGTACAAGATAGGGACTGTAGATTTGTTCTTAAGTTGAATTTGTATGTAAGTCGGAACTGGTACATATTGTAGGGGAAACTCTAGCCAAACATTTTTCCAGAGCTCAGTTTTATTCTCCCACACCTCACTTCCCTCAGTTCTTTATTCTCAAGCTGAGGTGTGTGCTGAGAAAAGCCGCTCCGCGTCTCCCTGGTCTGCTGGGGGGGAGCGCTAGCTTTGCGTCTTCCTGGTCTGCTGGGGGGAAGCAGCTAGTGCGGGGTAGCCTCACCCCGTTTGTAAGTAGGGATCTGATGCAAGTCGGATCCATGTAACCCGGGGACTGCCTGTACTTATATTGCACCGAAGTCTCATTTCAATGCCTATTTTGCTTACACCAAACTAACATTTTTCTGCATCCTTTTGGAAGTGCTAGACACCATATTCCAATACTGGTCTCAATGCCATAGGGACAGTACCACGTCATTATTCCTTATCACTATTCCCCTACTTATATAGGCCAGAATCACAAAAGTATGTCCACGCTGGGTCAGACCAATAGTCTGTCTAGTCCAGTAGTCTGTCTTTCAATAGTGGCAACCCCAACTTCTTGCCATTAGAGGTTTAGGCATACACCTGTCTAAATTTGCTGGGTAATACAGACCAATCTATTCCCATCAGTATTTACCACTCCACCAATGTGTCTTCTGCACATTTTACAACTCTGTATTCTTCTCCATCAATAAAAATATTGATTATCATTGCACCAAAAACTGACCCTGGCAGACACTAGAAAGCCCTCCAATTAACAAAAGGTTCCCCCATTTAATGTTTTTCATATCAGTTAATCCACTGTTTATTTTGTTGTACTTTAAAAAACCCATTAAGTCTTTTCAAGATTTCTCTTTAGTTGATGCCAACTAGCCTAATATAATTAGCATATCATGGACATTTGTCTTTTCAAATGAGAAGAGACTTCTGCAGATTAAACAATACATATGTAACTTTAACAACTTCAACAGGCAGATAAATGGTTTAGCATTTTTCCACAGGTTCTGTAATACAATACCAGTGAGTTAGAAATTTTAGCTTGGTCTAGATAAGGCATTGTGATGCCTCTTTTCTCTGAAGGAGTTCTTTTTTTGGGGGGGGAGGGGGGAGAGACAGTCAAGGGCATCACCATTATTGGATAGAACAAAAAAGGTTTCCCTTTCACAGGTACTGTAGCACTAATCGTTCATAATGGTCGTTTCCTACCGTTTTGCCAAAAAAACCACTCTTCCTGTGCAAGCATATTATGGACCCCAAACCATCTAAACAAGACAAAGCAAAGTAAGGCATGGTCTTGGAATGAACTTTTCTGCACTGAGTCACTCGTACAACACACAAACTGGGCTCTTGCTCTCTCCCTCTGCCACACTGGTTACTTTGTAAAATTTTCCCCCAAATGCTTGGTAGAAATTTCCCCAATTTTCAGATAACAAACTTATCTCCCCTCCAGAAAAGAGTCCTACTTTAGCTATGTGGTTGATACTCCCTAACATATGAAAGGTACAGATGCAAACCCATGTAACTGGATGGAGTAGTTAATACGGATGCGAAAGGCTAGTCAACTAGTCACTCCACCCCGCCCCCCGATTGCTGCCTCTATAAGAAAGAGGCAGCAAGGGGGGTGGGGGGCTGGGGAGGGAGGAGGAGAGAGGAAAAAGGTGCTTTAATACAGCAGTGCTGCATGTAGCCCGGGGCCAGACCCTGGGCTCCACATGGCGCTCCCATATTGAAACACTGCGTGCAGCTCCAGGTCCCCAGCTGGCCTTGGGCTGCACACAGCATTTCAAAGCAACAGCACTGCATGGAGCCTGGGTTCAGCTGGTGACTCAGACTTTGAAACGCTGCAGGAAGCACAGGGACAACAAGCCCCCCCGCGGGCCCTGTGCTCCCTGCAGCTCTTTTACCTTTGAAGCATAGTAACAGCTGTGGGGCTGTTGCTACATTTCAAAGGCGGAAGCATTGACTATTCGATTAGCCAAATTGAAATTTTACATCCCTAGTAGTTAAGGCAAGTGAGCCATGCTCTGTTATATGCTCCACACTTTTCTATCTACTCAGAAGGCAACCCCAACAATTTGGCATGTAGTATCTCCTGAGATCATGACTGGTGGTGTACAGCTGAATCTGGTAAGTGGAGTCCATCAAACTGCTAGACATAGTAACAAACTTGTGTGCAATATTTATATTGACTCAACAAATTTGTAATCCAGATACTGAAAATATTCATTCACAAATGCTCAATATGAAAAGAAATCCAGTTATAAACAAAGATGGCTATTTGACTCTTAATCTACTAACACTATCCAAGAATAAAAACTGATCAATTAAAACAAAGCCACGTTTGTACTTCATAACATCTAGTGAACACACACTATCCTACTCTCATGATTGTATTTTGGTAGCACCCAAAAAGTGCTAGATGCTTTCCAAACAGGATACAGCCACTAGTACATGAGACATGCATAAATCTATTTAAGAATTAGATTAAGAAAATCTGCTTCTTGAAGACTGTATTTCTGAATCACCAATTCAAAATAATGCCAACTGTAAGGTAAGCCATTATTTCTATTCTGAATGAGATCCTCAAACCAATTGAAATATTGGGGTATTTTACATTATAGAAAGGTTAAAGGTACTTTGTCTTCAACTCAATTTATACACATTCAAACAGCTGCTAACACGACAATTATTTATGCAATGGTTTTTTTAATTTTTACACTATTATACATAAATAAGGATATTCACTTACCAGTATTTTGGAAGTATAAGCACAATTAACGGAAATTCCTGTTACAAGGTAAGCCAAAGTTTTTTCAGGAATAGCATCTGGTTCTGGAATTTTTTTATAATGTTTTTCACTGATATAAGCCTGGACCACTGTCATTCTGTTCATTGTCAATGTTCCAGTTTTATCTGAGCAAATGGCTGTTGCATTGCCCATTGTTTCACAAGCATCCAGATGTCTCACCAAATTATTATCTTTCATCATTTTCTATGAAGAAAAAAGCAAATATGAATAGCTAACCACCCCCAAAGCTTCAACTTTCAAAAACCTCTGGTTCTTTATAGTTCTTCAGAAAGTGCTAGTTTTCCCCTTCAGAAGGTAAGGCCTCTTAAAAGATGCCTCAGGTTGGCTACCCAAATACTGAGATATAGAAAGTCAGAAAATGTATCCCCAAGTACATCATGCCACAATAAACTGCATTTTAAACACACCTATTAGAACCAGAGTCCATATTCTGCTGCATTTGTATGTCAAAATTACGTGACTAACTAGAGAAAAAAAATCAACAATACTGAAATGTTAAGCTAATTTACTCAAAGAGAGACACAAACAACATTGCTACTCTAATAGGATCTGGGCAGAACACTTCCAAGCAAAGACATTTGTTCAGTATCTACTCTGTACTGATCAACAGAAGAGGAATATTCAACTGTTTCCAAAGGTGAATGTCTCTGCTGTAGGAGACAGTTGCATTTACAAGTGCTCTAAAAGAAAAATGAACAATATAGGGAGGTTGAGCCCTTTCCAGCCCCAATTTTTCAATTTTTTACAAAGCAAGATTAGTCCTATTCACTGATTAGAAAGCAAGACAGAAGTACTGTGCTATATTTCCTATTAGCTTGAAAGGCTAAGTATGCCATCATCTTAGAATTCTAACAAAATAAAAATCAGAACATCACACAATTTTATTTAAAATGTTTGAAATAAGTCAATGATGTTAGATTTTAGTTCTTGAATAGTAAGTGGCAATGGACTGGACAGCCAAAAGAAACAGACCAGGCAGTCCTGAAAAGTAGTGCAGGAGTTTTACCTATAGACATTAGCTCAAAGTCCCAACTTCAATCTTTCTAGCTCCCACAAGGCAGTTAAGTGAGCTATAAGACTAGAATACCAAGACTGCTGCAAGTTGCAGTAAACGCACATTAGTAGAATTACATGAACAAGCAATATACAGTCACTGTCTGCACTATATCCATCTCAAAGTAGTGTTTAGTCTTTCATCGTGACAGAAATCCAAGAATCTGACGTTTGCCAGAGGTAGCAGATACCGTATACTATATAGCAGGTACTAGTTATTCTGCAATATTAACTCAAAAGTAGGAGAAAAATAATTAGCATGTATCCAAGACTGAGGAATTATTGCAATCATTTCTGGCCTAAGTTTGCCAATTGGTACTCGCATATCCGACATCTGGCACAAGTGAAAGCTTACATAGCTCAGCGTGAAAGCCTAACACACTTTTTATTTTAAATTAATATAATAGGCTGTGGTATGGATCTGACAAGCATACTAGAGTGCTAAACTATGCACATGTGCATATAACAGAAGTTCTTTCATTCCAAGTCCAGACACTTCACTTGTGTCAAGTTTATATTATACTGCCCAAGGAACCCCTGTCTTTATGTTACTGTACAGTGGATTAGACAGCAACTTGCCACATTGGTTTTTCATTGTGTCTGTAACACAATGAGTTAAGTAAGAGTTAGAATGAGATAAGAAAGATTTTCAGTCTCCAATGAAGACACTTAAAAGTGTAGAATTTCCTATTTTGCATTTTAGAACTATTTTATGTGCCTACCTACCTTTAAGCATGCATTTTTATACATACCTTTACAGAGTAAGCCAGTGAAATAGTGACTGCAAGTGGAAGACCCTCTGGTACTGCCACCACCAAGACTGTAACTCCAATAATGAAGAACTTCACAAAGTACTGAATATAAATTGGTGTGCATTCAGCAAGCCAAGGTCGCTTCTGAACCCAGAAGGTATCAATTACAAAATACAAGATAAGGATAATGACGGTGATTGCAGACATCAACAAACCTTTTGTTAAAAAGAAAAAGGATAAGCAGTTATTTTTAAAATCTCCATCTTATCTATAATACAAGAGTCAAACACATTTTAAAAGCTACTCATTTTCAGACTAAATACAAAAATATGGAAGTGTCCTTTAAAATGGCAAACATAATGCGATTTTATTTTTAACAGGTAGATTAGAAGATTTTGATGTGTCAGTTATTGCAAACTTGCTCCCAAACATACAAATACAATTATTACTGGAGACTAGGGGGCTGTGCCCCTGCTTGCTATGCTCACCAATTCCCCCTTGCGCCTCTCCTTGCAGAGCACCGAGGAGAGGGCAGGCCGCACCTTTCCCATCCCTTCCCCCAGAGCACGAAGGGCGTGGGGGGTGTATTAAGGGGCTCGGGAGCGGGTAAGCGCGCAGCTTTCTCCTCCATTCCCTGGAGCACCAGGGAGTGGAGTAGCTGTGCAGCTGTGGGGGGGGGGGGGGGAGGGGAGGGTCACAGCTCAGGGCTTCTGCCACCCCTCCTCAAGCACCAGAAGGGGGAGGGGAGTAGCTGCACAGCTCCTGGGGCCATGCGGCTTGTGGTTTCGCCTGCCCCTTCCAACCAGAGTACTGGGGAGGGGAAAAGCCATGCAGCTCCAGGCTTCAACCCATCCCACCCCAGAGCACTGTGGAATGGAGAGAGGAAGTGCCGTGCAGCTTGTGGCTGCCACTCTTGGGGCCTCCCCATACCCTGTGCGGCACCTTAGCACTGGGGAAAGGGGATGGAGGAAGGAGGCAGGCAGGAGAAAAGGTGAAGTGATGAAACATCACTTTTGTCCTGCAGGAAAACCTTTTTTTATATATAGATAGATTAGACAGATATGAGACAGAGACAGACAGTACACTGCAAGGTTTTTGCACAAAAACCCATGGATCCTCCATACAAATGCACTTTTGCGCAAGGAAATCAAGAGTAAAATGGCACAGAGTTCTTGCACAAAAAGGCAAATGTACATGCTCCAGAGGGGTTTCTTGTGCAAGAAAGCCCTATGGGAAAAAGCACAGGTGCTCTGATGGCCATTCTCTGACTGGCCATCAGAGCTTTCTTGCACAAGAGAGTCCATGAAGTATGGACACTCTCTTGCGCAAAAGCACATCACTTTCACGATGTGCTGAGGTGTGGACGTGCTCACACAAGTTTTTGCGCAAAAAAACTCTTGCACAAAAGGTTTTTTGGCTACAGCTACACTACATGCTTCTTGCGCAGAGACACAGATACATCTTTAATAGCGAGTCGTAAGTAAGGGAACCAGGGGCAGCCCATGCCTATATGCAAACTAGGCAGCCAAATTACACGGGGCACCAAATTCCAAACACTGCCCCTTCCATCTCCCCTTCCCTTTCCGGTGCCTTACCTGGAGCATGGGTTCCCTGCGGCCAGGAGGGGGTAAGTCCTGGGAGAGGCAGTGTGCAGGGAGGTTTCCCCTGTGCCATGGGGGGGAGGGTTGGCCCCAGGGGAGGAGGAACGCGGGGGGGTTTCCCCTGCGCCGCGGAAGGAGGCTATTGGCCCCAGGGAGGCACGCACCGGCTTTCCCTGCACCGCGGGGGGGTGGGGTCGCCCCGGGAGAGGCGCATGCTGGCTTCTCTCGGGGGGGGAAGGGGGGGGGATCTTGGCAGCTAGACCCGTTCCGTTCAGGGGCAGCCCTAGACATCACAGAAAGCATGGCAAAGCATATTTGTGACAGTTATAGTGAGCAGCTCAAATGTAAAGTAAAACTTTGTTTACGAGGAAAAACTTGCATTGAACACATTAAGGAAGTGGAATTATACATGAAACACCTCAACATAATCACTGAAACTGAACATGAATCTTTGCACATCAAAGAAAATTTAAATGCTCTGTTCCCTCATTTCTTCCAGTAAGTATCTCCCCATGTGCATATAGTGTTTGCATAAGCCTAACTACATACATCAAGGAACAATTGCTGTGTAAGTGCCTTATTGCAATAATAATTTTCATGTGTTTGCATTTTGCTAAAATTGCACCAACTATGAACAGGTCTTTTTTAGATTAAGTCCTTTTAAAAATAGTGGATGAAAAGGCTTAAAAAGCACAATCAAGCAACTGTTTGCCAAGAATTTATTTTGTCATGTGCTAACAGAGCTGAAACTATTGGATTTTTATTATGTAGACATTTGTCTTTAAGACATTTTTAGATTAAATATTTAGTCTTAAGAGAAATTTGTTTAAAGAAAATATTTCTAGCAAGGGGGACGGGTGGAAACCATCTACAATATTAAGGAGAGAGAATATGTAAAAACTTAATTAGTAAACCGTGCCTTCAGAAGTATCAAATGGAGATGGACATGCAACATGATACTGTAACGATACATGGCCACATGTCCCAAACCCAACAAACCAAGTATTAAACTGTTACTGCATTCCAAAAGCGATATTTTAAAATTTTAGCTTAGATCGCAGGTGGGCAATAATTTTTGCAAGGAGGGTGGCTTCATGACTTTTGGTACATGGTCACAGGCCCAACTCCCCCATCCCAGAAGGGGCTGAGCCTCAGGCAGAGAGATATTATGAGTGGAAGAGAGACACTACATGCGAGATCTACTTTGACAGATTGAATGTGTGTGGCACAGATACAGGAGAACGTGTGGCAGTGTGTGAGAGACTGTGTGTGTGTGTGTCGTCTGCCGCTGGTTAAGTTTGAGAGAAGCCATTTGGTATCTCAAACTAGAAAGCTGTCCTGCTCTGCTGTCGTCTCCGCCCCCCCCCCCCCGCTCTGCAGACATGGGTTACGTGGGGGAAGGAGGAGTGCATAAGCACTTAGAAACAGTAGTGCCTCTTAGGACAGACACTCACAAGTAGGGATGTGAGAGCTGGTATATCAATAGTTGTGTAAGTGCATGAAATCTTAGCAGTTACACGACTACTCGATAGTCTTTTGGGGGCAGCAGCTAGTGCGTTCCCAGTCCCACTCCTGGGGAACCCGCTGCCACCCTGTCCAGCTGCCTTTATCAGTGGGGTGACAGCAGGAGCCGGTCTGTGAGGGGAGCCAGTTTAAAAGCCAACTTCCCTTGCAGACCAGCTGCCTGCCACCCCGGGCAGCTGCCTCAAATAGAAGCATCAATGCAGGGTAGAAGCAGACCTTGTCCGTGGGGGAGGAGGGGTCCGAGCTCTTCATGGACAAAGGCTGCTCCGCATTTAACAGCGGGATAGCAACAGGGGTGGGGCCAGGTGTCACCACGGAGCTGGTGCTGTGTGGAACCAGCTTTTAAGCCCGCTCCTGCTCCCACCCCTTACTGCCTTTAATATAAAAGCAGAAGGGGGGGGGGGGGGAGAGAAATGTGAGTGGTCAACAAGATTAACTGATAAGCTGAAGCCTTATTGGTTAATCTAGTTGACATCCCTACTCTTCCTGTGCTTCCGATTGTTGCAGTTCCACTGTGTGTTTCCCTCTCCCTGACCTGTGCTCTGCAGAAATGGGTATAAATGGCGGGGGACACCCTGACTTCAGGAGACACCCCTCCATCTCGTTCTCTCCCCCAGGATCTGCATAGCTGACAGGAGATTCCTGGGAGCAGCTCAGCTTCAGGATGGAGCAAGGGAGGTAGAAGGGCAGCTGAATACACTTTGCTGGCTGTACGTATGCACAAACTGATAATCAGCTGAGCAGGCTGGAGAGAAATGCTTGGCAGACTGGATATAGCCCTCAGGCCTGACTTTACCCACCCCTGGCTTACATAACACCAATAGTGACCTTGGAGCTAGTTACTCTTTCGTGCTAAAGTGACTGGTTATGGAGAGGACAGTGCTCCCTCACCTGTGCTTCACTGTATCGGTCATTATGCCTAGGAAATGCTCGTCTCCAAAACCATTACTCTCAGGAATAGCAGAACACTTAATTTAAGAAAAAACAAGCTTCCATAATGACATTTCACATGCATTTACCCATTCATTTTTGAACAGCAGGGTCAAAAATGCAAAAACATCTCAACTTTAGTAGCAATTTAACTTAATTATATCCTACAGCCTTTATGCACCACAAAATCAAGTTTAAATAGACAACATGCTTGATTAGAGTGAGAAGAGATTCTCACACCTGAATATTCACCAATATGAAAAAGAAACACTTAGAAAACAAAATGTATATATAATGATGCCATTCATGTAGTTTGTTGGTAGAGGGACCAGAGGAAAGTGCCTCAATAGCAAGCCTTCTAATAGGGCTTTCTACCACCTTCAACGGTGTACAATAGTCAATATTACAAACCCACATTCTTACTGCTCAGATAAAAGCCAGACACTTATAGTTACATTTCCAAGTAGTCAGTTTTCCAAGAATGGTGTGTGTTGGCACACAAAATGCCAAAGTGAGATGTAGTGTAAAAGTTGGTATATTTTGTGAAAAATTTCTACATGCCATCACCTTAGAAAACAATGTTCCAAAGAATATGCCACTAGAAGGTACAGCTTTAACGGATACCATCAATACATTAATTTGATCATACACAGAAAAAAAGCACACGCCAGGTTCACTGTAACTTTGTGGCTTAAAACTAGCCTGTATCTGCTTTAACTTGACTTTGCTATAGTTCTATCAAATAAGCTACTATGATACAAGAAAAAAAGGTTGTTTTTTTGGTAAGAACTGACCTACTAAAGCTAACTTAACAACCCTATGAGGAAGTTATTTCAGAGCAAGGCCACCACAACATTTCAGAATATTGACATCAAATTTGTTCAGTGTCAAATAAAAAAAATATTTTCATTATTCATACCTGCTTTGCCAATCTGGACTGCTAGCTTTGTAAGTTTGCCTTGTAGAACTGATTTTTCTTTCTTTGGCAAGTTTGCTTTCTTTTTGTCTCTCTCATCACCATCTCCACCATCTTCACTTTTTAAGGGCTGCATTTCCATGGCTGCACCATCTTGAGCTTTGGCTAGATTTAGAAACATAGGGGATATATGAATGGATAACTGCATATGAATGAATAGTTAAGAGTTCAGACAGACTCAAATCACCAAAAATCAGTGTTGCTGAACACATGCATTCAGCTGCAACTTCCATCAGTTTTAGTGGTGTGCTTGAAGCCAGTCAGTCATTCCCCGTTGATCAATAATCCCCACTCCCTCAGTAATCTTTGATCAAGGAAAAACAGACTTCAAGGTAACCAGTAGTAATGAATGCTATATTACCTACAGGGACTCAGGGTCACTTCTATTTAGATTATTAGCTATGCCTTTCTGGATCTTAACATGGGCTACCATTTGAAAATTTGGGGTGAAGTTGAAAAATGTGGTTTTAATGTTTACAATTAAAGTCACAAGTTGAAAAGGACAATTTCATATTTAGGTTATGGCAACCTTTACCTATATAATATTTAAACAAACTACAGTAAAACTCCAATAGTCTGGCATCCAACTGTACAGTACTCCCGACAGTTTATAGTGCCTCCTGATAGTCCAGCATATCCGATAATCCGGCACCACCTAGGTCCCAAAAGTTCCAGATTATCTGAAGTCTACTGAACTTTGTACAGAAAAGGCAGATAAAGGTATGAGCACTTTATTAGACACCTATACGAAAATGTTTTTTCAGTGTATATTACAAGATTACCTTTGTTACGGTTCTCAACAGCTCCATCTTGTTTTTTACCTGTAAAACAAAGGAACTATAATTTAAAAGCCCTCTTTCTCTAACATACAAGCAATAAAAAATTAGGTCGCTCAAATCTTATTTCTGTTACCTATTGTTTCTCTCACAATCACCCTCAATTTAAAACGTAAGAAATGTGACTGGATAGTTAGGAGGAAAATAACTATTTATCTAATTTGTTTTATAGTGGCATATCAAACTACAGGTTAATAATTTAAGTATAAATATGCATGCTAGGATACACTAGGGCTGTAAGTGTTTAACTTACCTGTTAACTGAAAAGCTAATGTTTATGTTTCTGGGTAAACGCTTGTCTGCTCCCAGGGAGTAGGCTGCTGTCCCATGCTGCAGTCTCTATCAACCCCACTCCCAGGGAGCTAGCTGCCCCATGCTGTGGGCTCTAGGCTCCCAATATGTGTCAGGAACCTGCTGGCCGCAGAGTCCGCAGCGCGGAGCAGCCAGTGCCTCAGGGGCTGGGCATGCAGCCCGAAACTGGGGCTAGTAGAGCCTGCAGTGCAGGGTGGCAGCCGGTTTCCTGGGAGCAGGGCTAGCAGCCAAGAACCATTGCACTCAAGGAACAGATATTTGCAAAGCCCACACATTAGTAGTGGGGTCAGACATATTTTGATATTCAGAGCCACAAATACAGGAGTAGAAGGGATCTCAATTAGGATGTCAACGCCCATTTAATTGGTTAACCAGGTAACATTTATTTGCATATTCATTAAGCAAATGATGAATATTCAAATAAGTTGTTGCTGGGCCTCCCAAAGCCCCCGGTGCCAGCTTTAGTAAAGCTTTTGAAAAGGTCACCCACAATATTCTTGCCAGCAAGTTAAGGAATATGGATTGGATAAAAGGACTGTAAGATGGACAGAAAGCTGGCTAGACCAGGGTTTTCCAAACTTTTTACTTTAGTTGGAACCCGTTTTTTTCAGTACTGTTTTTTGCAACCCAAAAATATAACTGCATATTAACAAATGAATAAATGTTTACTGTTTCACTCGGATGCATCCTCCACCCAGCCCGGGACAGGGCTCGGGGGACCCAGCGCCACACAGGCACTCTGGGAGGCAGGAGCAGACTGGGGGGTAGGGTATCTGGCTAAGAAGGAGGGTGCAAGGAGGGGTAGGGTTGCCAGGTGTCCAGTTTTGTGCCAGACAGGGCTGGTATTTGAGGCTTCTGTCCGGGAAACAAATTGAGAATATACTGGACACATAAAATGTCTGGCATTTTCCTCATTAGGTAACTTTTATTATTAGGTGTATCAGTTTGTAGTTTCGAACTGCCTGGCAGGTAGATGTGCTCAGCCTGCATGAGTGTGTCTACCAGCCAGATAGTTCGCAACTACTCAAGGGGGCGTGTGGGAAGGGCCAATATGGAATCCCCAGGGCTGGACTCACTCCTGTTTTGCCAGGACCATGCGTGGGATGGCCAGTGCCCCAAGACCTGCGTGTGCCCGGGTCAGTCCCACTCCCCACCAGTCACTTTGTTCCCCCCCCCCCCCCCGCCTGCTGCCCCTCCAGCCAGCCCCACTTCCCCCAACCCTCTCCTGGCCAGCCGGCTCTCCCCCACTTCCCCTCTCCATCTCCCCCGGCCAGCCTCGCTGTCCATATGTCCAGCCCCGCTTCCGGCAGCCGGTTCTTCGCTCCCGTCTTCCCCAGCCAGCCCCGCTCTCCCCAACCCCCTCCCACCGCAGGTCGGTTCTCCCCCGCTTCTCCTCCCAATCTCCCCCGGCCAGCCCCCTACCCTGCCCCCTCCCCCCCCGCTGGCTCTCCTCTCCTCTCTCCCCCACCCCCCAAGCCAACCCCACTACCCCCGTACAGCATTGCTTCCGGTGGCCGGTTCTCCCCTCCTCCTCCCGACCTTCTCCGGCCAGCTCTGCTGCCCCCAACCTCCTGCCCAGCCCTGCTTCCCGATGTCCGGTCCCCAGTTCCTCCCAACCGGTCTCCCTCTGCCCCCATCTGAGATCAAGTGTGTCCTGCATTTTTTGGGGGGGGGGGGGGAACTCACCTCATAACCCTAGCTACGCCTCTGCCGGGAGCCTGGAACATCCGGCTGCAGACTCCGCCCAGCCTGGCCGAGGGCTTGGGGGACCTGGCACCAGACGGGTACTCTGGGAGCCTGGAATACCTCGGCAGCCATGCTGAGGCCCAGTATTTTTCCCCCTCCCACAGCCCAATACTAGGCCATGGCCCATAATTTGGGAAACACTGAGTTAACGTATTTAGATTAGGGATGTGAAAGGTTATCTTGTCTAATCCCATGCACTGTGGCAGGTCTAAGTATTATCCTTATAGACCACTTAACAGGTTTTTTTTTTTTCCCTAACCTGTTTTAAAACACTGACCTTTCCTTTTCAGATGCATCTGTAAGACAGTCCTATTGCTTAATGTCCTAGCTACACAAGTATGGCAGACTATACTTTTGACTAACATCTTTGTGGCTGACCATTTGCCATACAAGAGACTGCCAGAAACTTTAAGGGATACCCATTAATGATATACTGCAAAGTGAGCATCTGGACAAAAATGTAAAATCTGGCTAGCTTCACATCATGGTTTGTTTTAAGAAAACCACATTAGCCCTCCTAGAAGTCAGCTGTAACTGGGGTAAGATCAAGATTCTAAGATGCATTGTTGCAACTGCTATCTCTGCGGGGCCATGACTGCTGCCCCGCATGCCCTTTCTGGAAAGCTCCAGCAGCTCCTGCACCAGTTATTTGCTTTCAATCCTGCTTACACTCCCTACTCTCCTTTGTCCTAAGGGGAAGACTACATAGTTCCAGTTCTGAGAAGTGGCTCTCAATGAGCAGCAGCTCTGAGGCTTCTTTGCCCTTCACTCAATTTTGGGATGGGGGTAGCAGTCAGGAAACATGACTGCACATTTTATCATCACTTGCCCCAAAGGACCAAAATTTGGACACAGCTTAAGACAACCCATTTACAGACCTGAATTCAAGGTTGAACTACATTTCAACAGCTTTTTACACACAAAAATGTTTTATCGGGACAGTAGTTGATTTGTTTCCAAAGAAAAAGATTAACTGAAACTTGATATGCAACACCACCAAACCCATTACAAATCTGCTTCCAGTACAGAATAAGAAGTTATATTTTCTGCAGAGAAAATCCCATTGGTTACTTCAGTAATTCAGTAGTTTAATTCAACAGGCCACACAGCAGTAATTTCTCCTACAATCCTAAATTTATCTGGGTAGGAGAAAGACTCACCAAAACAGTCAGCATGTGCCAGACAAAGGCTAACATCCACTCCATGCTGTTTAGTTAATATGAATTCTAGGTCATTTCCTTGACTATTCTCTTTGCCCTGGAGGGAGCCATGGCTTTAGTCAAGTATACTTTTATTACCATAGCAAATGCTGTCTCAAATAGTTAGTGTCTGAAATTGGAAAGGTATCCACATTGACAACCTACAAAATAAATTTAGAGAGCACGTAGTCTTCATAATTTCTGGATCCTCATCTAGGCAGATTATTTCCCTGCAGTTTTGCACCGTAAATGCATTTGCAAAAGGCAGTTTCCAGATTTATGAGAAAGATGTTTTTAGTTTTTGAAAGAGTTTCAGATTATACATAGGGACAGGTCAATATTGAACAAAAAGAGTGTGATTGCAAAAAGGGCTGTCTTGTTCCATATCTGTTTTGGTTAATATGTAATATGAATTATATCAGAAAAAATGTGTTAAAACAGCATCGAAGGAGAAGGGACAGATGCATTAACTTATTTGTCCCACATTCAATTCCATGTCAATGGGTCACTGCTTGTTTGTTTTTTATTAAACAATTAGCCTGCATTACCTGAGGCTTTTGCTAAATTGTAATAGTAGTGAGAAAAGACAGGGTAATCAGAAGAAAAGATAGTGTGCTGAGCTACCATTAAAATTGCCCAAGGAACTAATTGCTCACTGTATCTTCAGCTACTGTTTTGTTTTAACAAAGAAGCAGCCTGGAGCACCTCAGATTAACCAATTTGAGCATAAACTGTCCTGCAACATATGACGTGTGTTTCATCCAGGAAAACTTATGTCCAAATGCATTTGTTAGTCTTTAAGTTGCCATGGGACTGCTCGTTTTTGCGGAAACAGACTAACATGGCTTTCCCTCAAACTTATTTTATTTACCATAGCAGTCTGGTCCTTGAGTTCAAGGGAAGTTTCTGGGCTCAGATATGGAGTTATGTACCTCAAAAGGAACATGGAATTTTAAGATAGGAACAAATGATTAGCTTTTTGGCAGAATTTAGCTTCTTAAAGCAAAATAATCCTCTCACAAGTCTTTCCTAACTACCTGAAAAGACATTTGTTAGTGAATGATAGCCTTAATCTCTTCTAGGAGTCCTCATGTTACTTAGCACCAATAGCCAGTTGCCAGAACTGAAGTCATATATAGGGTATAAGAATTAAACCAATTTTTCCAAAGAGCTGTTCTCCATTATTTGTCTTCTTGAGAAGGCAGGTGCCACATGGAAACATTTTTGGCTGCAAGAAATGACATGGGAATTGATGCTTTGTAGAGGCCATTTTAATCAGTCTGACCTTAACAGATGATACCAATAGGATAGAATAATATACATTTTAAAAATTCCTGGGCAACACACACAGATTTTAAGATATCAAGCAAATCATCCAGCCCAGTCTCCAATAAGGAGAGTTCACTGATAAGATGGGGAAACTCTGTAGTAAGATTCAAGGTTTTTTCCCCTGAACCCTATTTTCATGAGGTATTCATGCAACTAAAATTTCCAATTTTTGCGACTTGTACTATTGAACATACAACTGCAGAATTCACGACAGGGAAAACTCACTGGTTACTTTCTATATCTGGATACAGAGAGACTGCTCAGCTCTAACAATCAATATTGTGTGCTATCAGCATGCACTTCACTTCATATGCATGTCACTTTAGTAAAACAAGCAGGTAAAAAACCCCATGCAGATGGAAACCAGTAGAGTCTGGCAACCCTGCACATGGGCAACGGCAAAACAAAAACGTCCTGGGGTTCTGTGTGGCCCACAAGCTATGTCTGTTGGTTTTTGCGCAAAAACCAACAGAGTCCACAACTCAAGCGTGGTTTTGCGCAAGTAAATCGGCAGAACAGAGGACTTTTGCTGGTAGAGTTATTCCTTTTCCCACGAGAAATAACTCTTTTGCACTACAGCTCTTGTGCAAAAAGGCAGGTGTAGACACTTGGGAGGGGTTTTTGCACAAGAAACCCCTATCAGCAAAAGCACAGGTGATCTGATGGTCATTCTGTGTGGAGACACTTGTGTTTTTGCGATGCACTTTGAGGTCTGGACATGCTTTTGCACAAGAAGTTTTTGCGGAAGATCTCTTCCGCAAAAGGCTTCTTGCGCAAAAACCCTGCAGTGTGGACAAAGCCCCAGTGGGCCACATGCAGTCCCCAGGCTGCAGGTTGCCCACCACTGCTATAAGCCTCTCTCCTTGAATCCATCTACTATATTTAAAAAAATTGGACTACATAAGTATTCAGTTCTAGACTGGATTTAAAATTTCATTGTGCTATGCATTTAAGTTTGAAAAACAGCCCACTGAAAGAATAATGGCTTATTTAAAGAGATTATATAGGAGTAGCTCCTAATTTCTCTATTCAAAAAAAAGTTCAAACATTGCATGTGTCAGTCATTTAAAGTTTTAATGCCTACTTTTCTTGTCCTTTTTCTCCTTCTCTTCATCATCTCCTCCAGCCCCAAGTAAGGTAAATATAATTCCAGTTTGAGAGTTCACTCCTACAGCAGTAACCACCATCCTTCCAGAGCCTTCCATCACATGGGTACCTGAAAGAGTATACTTGTCTGTAAGCGTACAAGTAGCCAGCTAGGAAAGCAATACAATGAACGATTTTGTCTCTGATGTGAACAGTAAAACATTTCCTTTAACGATGGACGTTTTTCAAACTTAAGATTGTTGTAAAATTGATACTATTAAAGGTTCTTTGAAAGCATTTTCATAATTGTCAAATCAACTAAAATTATTCAGAAGAAAATACAAGGTAAGGAATAGGTACTGGCTTCAAGAATAAATGTTATGCTTGGTTTTGCTTAAGAAGAGTCAAATGCTTAAAATACAATTCCTTGGCTTGTATGTTCAATTTTAGGAAAGTTGACTGTTCTTAAGAGACTAATTTGATGCTAGGGCAATCTAAAGAAGCATCATCATATTTTCCTGCACTGTGTTCTGCTATTCCAACATGTTTTAAACCGAAATGCATCCCATCACAGGCCAGGCTTTCATTCTGCTTAATCCTGCAATTAATTTAGAGTTACATTATTATTTACAACTTAATTGGCAAATAGTTATGTTAAAAAGCTAGCATCAATATTACAACTGCACAAGCAGTAAGAAGGCAAGTTTTAAAGAGTAAGTACTGTATTGGCAGCAAAATAAATTCTAGTCTAAAAAAATATTAAGAAAAGGCTAAGAGTACATATATCAGCAGCTTAGAATAAAAGTACCATATAGGGATGTCATGGTTATTTCAAAGCCAGGCATTATGAAACTAAGTATCTTAAAGTTTGGACTAAATTTAAAAAAAAAATCTAAATTATGTTAAGGTATAGAAATACAGTTGGGGTATCCAACACAATTCTGACCAAGTTTAATGTGAATTGATTTTTAATGACAGATTAATCTGAAACTATATAAACATTTATAAAGTATAGTCTTTTCCATACCTTAAATTGTGTGAATCTCTAACTTATTCTAAATCCAGCAAATACATATTTAGTTAACATTTTAAGATAGTTATTACATCCTTCTCTCTCACTGCCAGGCTTAATCAGACAGTCTGACAAACTCAACCCCATTTGCACCCAGGAATTTCCAACTCCTCAGCAAATAGTTAAGTGTTCCATTAGCCCTGAGAGAAGCACAATTTGAGTTTTGTAAATAAGGAAAGCTGAAGCAGATATTGTGATTTGGCTACAGCAATGCTATAAACTGGCCAAGAATTTCTTCCTCTTCCCTTGTTTACAACTACAGGCAGTCCCCGAGTTACGCTGATCCGACTTACATCAGATCCGCAGTTACGAACGGGGATTTTCTCGCCCCGGAGGACTGGAGCAGCAGGATGCCTGGTCCCGCCGCCCGCCTCCTCCGGGGCCAGAAAAGCTGCTCCCTGTCTCCCTGGTCTGCTGGGGGAGCCAGCAGACCAGGGAGACGGGGAATAAAGGGGCGGAGGACCCGGGCCGGACCCACGGCGCTTCCAGCTGATCTGGAAGCACTGCGGGTCCGGCCCCAGGTCCTCCACGGCTTTGCTCAGTGTCTCCCTGGTCTGCTTGGGGGGTAGGAGGGGGAGGGAGAACGCAGCAAAGCCCGGGGTAGAGCAGGTGGGGCGCTGCCGGTTGGTCCCGCAGCACTGCTCCTTGGCGCTACTGGACCAACCCAGCAGCACCCCAGCTGCTCTGCCCCAGGAGTCCTGATTCAGCTGCTGATGATCAGTTTCAGCAGTGGCTGAATCAGGACGCCTGGGGCAGAGCAGCTGGGGTGCTGCCGGGTTGGTCCAGTAGCTCCGAGGAGCGGCCGCACTACTGGACCAACCCAGCAGCACCCGAGCTACTCTGCCCCAGGCACCCCCAAGTCAGCCGCTGCTGAAACTGACCAGCGGCTGACTACAGGAAGCCTGAGGCAGAGTTGCTCTGCCCCGGGCTTCCTGGAATCAGCTGCTGATCAGTTTCAGCAGCAGCTGACTTGGGGACGCCTGGGGTTCTTACGTTGAATCTGTATGTAAGTCGGAACTGGCGTCCAGATTCAGCCGCTGTTGAAACTGATCAGTTTCAGCAGCGGCTGAATCTGGATGCCAGTTCCGACTTACATACAGATTCAACTTAAGAACAAACCTACAGTCCCTATCTTGTACGTAACCCGGGGACTGCCTGTACTAGTAAAAAATTCTCCTTGGCCAGCTACCTTGTAAGAGACTGAAAAATGACTTTTTAAAACTAAGAGCAGAAATGGCTGAGATTTGATAAGTGGTGAGGTACAATGTTCTCTCCTTTACAGCTAAGAGGCTGAAATTACTTATGTAGAGCAGAGCTAAAAGATTCTACACACTCACTATACTTGTGCTTTGTATTAAGAGTTTCCTATTGGCTGCCCTGAGATTGAGAATGAAATACTCAAGCAATGACAAAATGGCATAAGACACAAAACTGAAGGCATTTTTAAAAAACTGTCTAGGTACTTTTAAAAAAAATTTAGCTTCCCTGGTTAATATTATGAATCGATAACACTGTTCATAAAGCTTCTATACTTCTCTTTCAATTCAGGTGCAAGGCATCACACACAATGAGCCATCCAACAAATCCTTCAACAAAATCAAGACTAGAGCAAACTTGATATTTCTGGTATTTCAAAGGTAAACCTTATGCTTGATTATCCAGCACATTGGGAAGTGCAGGGTGCTGGTTAGTCAAATATTCTGGTAAATTAAGTTTGGAGTACGTGTGGCGGGGGAGAGGAGAGGGGTGCCGAGCTGGAGTGTGGGTGGAGGTACAGACTCTGGGCTGGGAGTGCAGTATCCAGTGTAGGGCCAGAAATGAGGGATTCAAGGTGAGAAGGGGGATCTGGGCTGAAGCAGAGAATTAGTGTGGGAGGTGGTGTGGGGCTCAGGGAGGAAGTTTTATGCGAGGTGGCTCAGGGATGGGAGACTGTGCAGGCTCTGGGAGGATGTTTGCATGTGGGATGGGGTTAGATCTGCACAGTTCTCACCTGAGGCAGTTTTCAACAAGCAGTGACATGTCCCTGCTGCTCCTTGGCGGGGGTGCGTTTAGGCACCTCTGCATCCTGCCTGCGCCTGCAGTTGCCACCCCTCCCAGTTCCTATTGGCCAGAGTTCCTAGCTATTAGGAATTGCAGAGCATCACTTGGGGTAGAACGGGCAGCACACAGAGCTCCCCACAGCCATTCCTCCACCCAAGAGCAGTAGGGACCTGTTGCTGCTTCTCGGGAACCAAGTAGGAAACTTGCTGGCCTTGCATCAAGCAGACTAAGCCAGACTTTGAATGGAAATCAGAAGTGCTGGATTTAGAGAGCTTTCTGGTAGCTACAGGAATGGATAAACACAACTTTATTAAACTTTCACATCTGGTTTACATATAAAATGAGAACAGGGACAGCCCATTTTTAGTAGAGAGTCTTTCCGGTTAAAAAAACAGCTAACATATACAGACTTATTAGACATTGCCATTGAGGGAAGAGTCCTGATAGCACAAGCCCTCGGAACAAGGTCACTGGCAACGAAATACAGGCAGTCCCCGGGTTACGTACAAGATAGGGACTGTAGGTTTGTTCTTAAGTTGAATCTGTATGTAAGTCGGAACTGGCGTCCAGATTCAGCCGCTGCTGAAACTGACCGCCAGTTCTGACTTACATACAGAATCAACTTAAGAACCCCAGGCGTCCCCAAGTCAGCTGCTGCTGAAACTGATCAGCAGCTGATTCCAGGAAGCCCGGGGCAGAGCAACTCTGCCTCGGGCTTCCTGTAGTCAGTGCTGGTCAGTTTCAGCAGAAGCTGACTTGGGGACGCCTGGGGCAGAGCAGCTGGGGTGCTGCTGGGTTGGTCCAGTAGTGCCCAGAGCAGCACTGCAGGACCAATCGGCAGCCCCCCAGCTGCTCTGCCCCAGGGTCCAAAACAAAAGCCTGGTCTGCTGGGGGGGGGGGGGCACACTAGCTGCGCCCCCCCCCCCCCCCCCCCAGCAGACCAGGGACACGGGGAGCAGAGCCGCAGCCACAGCGGGGTGCCGCGCCTCTGAGGCTTTGCTCTGGCAAAGCCTCAGAAGCGCGGGAACCCGCCCAGTGCCCCTGGTCTGCTGGAGACGGTCTCCAGCAGACCAGGGGCACCGGAGCAGCTTACGAACGGGGCTCTCTCGCCCCGGAGCTCGCAGGTAGCAATCCGCCACCTCGACCTCCGGGGCGAGAAAGCCCCGTTCGTAAGTGCAGATCCGACATAAGTCGGATCCGCATAAGTCGGGGACTGCCTGTACTGTACAAGCCAGAATTCTAGAAATACACAAGTTCCAGGATCAGTTGTAGCCTAGTATCAACTACTCCATTCTATGGTTTAAATATATATATTTACCTGACAGCAGCATAGGATCTTTATCCAAAGTCTTCTTAACATGATCTGATTCTCCAGTCAATGAGCTTTCATCAATTTTAAGATCATTTCCTTGAATAAGTACACCATCAGCTGGCAGAAGATCACCTAAAATACAGAGCATTGAAAATTACCAACTCAAAGCACACTATTAAGGAAGTTAAATAATTGAGTAGAACATATATTCACCATATTTTACTTGTGCAATATCCCCAACAATTATGTCAGCTACTGGTATTTGGATGACTTGTCCACCTCTGATGACAGTGAACTTCTGTTCTTGTTCAATGCGGCTCTGCAGCCCCCTAAATTGTTTCTCTTTACTCCAGTCATTGAAAGCAGTTACCAATACCACACACACTACAGATAAGAGGATTGCAGCTCCTTCAATCCAACCTGTTTCACCTTCACCCTCTTCTTCACCGACAGTCACTGCTCCACATACTGTAAGAAAAAGACTTAAAAGGTCAGAAACAGACCCCTCTGTAATCCATATAGCTTTCACCAAGAGTAAATTTACATAGACTTAAGTCTGATAAATAATTTCCTAAGAAATACTTAAATTAACGCTAGTCAACATTTCATTCAGAGGTTACCAGAGAGAGAAGAAACAAGTAGGACCTTGAGAGGAGGAACAGCTTATTTCAGAAACTCAGAAAGGCAAAGGAGGATTTGATGGAATTCTAGATGCTCAGCAGTTTAAAAATCAGACCATTTATTTAGCTATCTGGAGTCAGGTGCTTAAGTTTGAAAATCTTTAGCATCCATATCAATGCAAAAGGTAACAGCTATCCTAATTTAATGTATGTCCTGGAGTAAGATCCAGCAAGTCTGTATTTTTCCACTTTTACCCAATAGCTGCTCAAATGACAAGATTTTGGTCAATTGCCCTTCTACTGTTTAGAACTCTGCCAATAATGAAACAGATTAGTGCCTTTTTCACTCTGTTGGCTGCTTGGAAAAAGCTATGAGCCACTGGAGGAAGATCCAGAGGAACAGGACCTTTCTCCCCCACATGAGAATGTGAAGTGGAGTAGCAGAATAGCCGGTATTTAATCTCCCCTTTCATTCTCCTCAAAACAATTAAGAGGAGGTTATGAGCAAGAAAGAAAACACTTTGCTGTCCCAGTAGCTAAAATGAGGGGGAGCTTTAAGTGTGCCGGTTAATTAGTAGCTAGAGGCTTATTCAAAAGATGAGCCTCAAGAAGATCCAACATCTTTATGACAAAAAACCCTAGTACTCTCCCAATCTCAACTGTTATGTGCCACACAGACACAGATTTCTCCCAAAAGTTGCTCTTAACTTTGCTAATGGGTTTTCACCATCTTATTTTATGTACCTTTGACTGAATACATTACCTGGTATATTTCTTCTCCAGTTCTTAACTGAATAAAGAGATATTAAACCACACACACACACACACACACACACACACACACACACACACACACACACACACACACACACACACACACACACACACACACACACACACACACACACACACACACACACACACACACACACACACACACACACACACACACACACACACACACACACACACACACACACACACACACACACACACACACACACACACACACACACACACACACACACACACACACACACACACACACACACACACACACACACACACACACACACACACACACACACACACACACACACACACACACACACGTTTCTAGTTATACTCTGGCAGACCCTCAAGACTTTCAGAGCAGACAATGCTTTTAACTTCTGTTTAAATGAATAAATGTTTTCCCCCATACCCAAATGTCACAGAGGAAAAATCTTCAACGATGATTTTCTCCAAAATATTAAAGCCACGCTTTGGCAAAAAAAAATTGAAATTTTCAAGAAACTACAACATCAATGTTAGTGCTTCTAAAACTGTAAAAAAGGTAGTTGTGAAACTGACAGCAGCAGGAGTATCTGCATGATGTACCAAGTTCTGGAAGACTGAACAAATGGTGAACTAGGTACAGTTCTTATAACTTCTGAAATAGTCTAAGTCAGAACAAAACCAAAATGAGTTACTCTTTTAAAGCTTTGATTTAACATCTACCATTAAATCAAAAGTATGAGGTATTGTGGATAAAAGCCATTTTAAAAAAATCCAGTTGGCTTTTTTAAAATTGGACTTAAATTTTGAATAGATTTTAGTAATACATACTTGTTTCTTTATTTAAAAAAAATTAATTTGAAATTGATAAATTAGGTTAAGCACTAAACTTGTAAAAATCTATTAAATACAAATGTTACTCTATGTTAATCAGTATACATGTATTTGTTGTCAGCTTGTAGAGAAAGCCAAATCACTGAGCTGATAGAAGGCACTGGCTAAGCACCTGGAACCAAAGTTTGTAGAAGTGCTATGCAAATTTTGTAGAAATTCTTGATAGCAGTAACCTCTTCTGAGGATACAGAGAAAGCTTTAATTTCAGTTTGATTAGGTCAGTTCAGTGGCTAGTATATTCAAAGTTAAGAAATTAATTGGGAATTGAAAAAGCAAGAAAAGTTCGTTTTGCTCTTCCAGCCTATGACTAAGAAAGTTAGGTGAGAAGATGAAATCTACTAGTTCTAAAGTCTTCAAGGATATGATGACCACAAATTATCAATTCTGATAACTACAGTTAACACTTTAGTTTTATAAATAATTTTTAAATGCAAATAGGGTTACCAGATGGCTTTAAAAAAACCCACCCACCCGACACACATGATCTCAGAAAAGGGGAGGGACGGGGAAGGGGACTGGCCAGCGGGAATCAGGGCTGGACAGGAGCGGGTTGGGGGGAGCGGAGCTGAGCTGTCCGGGGAAAGGAACCAGCCGGTGGGAAGCAGAGCTGGCCGGGACGGATTCGGGGAGAGCAGGGCTGGCCAGGGGAGAAACCGGTTGGCGGGGAGCAGGGCTGACCTGGGAGTATGAAGATTCCGGGGTGCTTCTCATCCCACCCGGGTGCACGGGTGAGTCTGGTCCCAGGATTCTATCCCTCCCCGGTCACCCTCCTTTCTACTGTGTAACTGTGTACTGCATGGCTGGTAGACACGTTCACACAGTATGCAACTACTTACTGATACTCATGATCAGGGCTCGCCAGCTGCACTGTCTAGCGATCTGCGCATGCGCAGATCGCCGGAACCCGGCTCTTACAGGTTACGATCTACTCGCCACGGAAGAATAGATTGTATAATTTGTCAAGCCCTGCTCATGGATAACAATAAAACTTAATTAGAAAATACTGGACATTTATGTGTCCAGTATTTTCTCAATTTGTTTCCTGGACAGAAAGCTCAAATACCGGACAGTCCGGTTAAAAACAAGACACCTGGCAACCCTAAATGCAAAACATGTTTGTTAAACTTGTTTTTTTCTTATGTAGCCACCACATTTGTTATATTTATCTAATACAAACATTTTCAAAGGCCTTTTTTAAATCCGAGTTTCCATCCAGAGTAACAGTTCAGATAAAAATCTAAGAATATTGTTCCGCACTTATGCTTAAATAAATGTGTACAAATCTATTGTAGCCTCCTAGTTCACAAAACACTAAATTTAGCGCAAAGGCTATAATTAATTGCTATCCACATTTAATTCTATCAACAAATGAAAATTAACTTTCAGAAAAAACTAAAAAAGTTCAAATGCAAAATAATAAAAAATCAATGTATCCTGCTGCTGATTTAAGTTATGATTTTTTAAACAGTGATTTTACTTTACATTACATTGCAAAGTGGAAGAAATCCACTTTGCTAGGACTATAGCTCAAGGATGGTTTCCTAAGAATTCTGTTTAGCTGATATTTATGCTAGTTTCTGAAACAGCAAAAGCCACTCAAATTCAATCACATAGGGTCTGAACAGTTTTAGAAGATTCCTTGACAGATACTGAAACAGATGGCTCAATTGAGAAAAAGGCTTGGTAATTCAGACCTGTGACCAGTCACAAGAACTAGTCTGTCTAAACGGAACTTGCGAAGAATAGCAGAGTTCTTAGCTATAAGTTACCTATGCAGAAAGGACAGGGTGGTCTTGATGGCTGGTGTCAACTTCTACTACCTCACAAAAGATGGCTGGGAATGGGATGAAAGAGCACTAGACTGGAAATAAATAATTGTACGCCTGCTTTTATTTAGACTTCTTTGCATTCTTGCTTAAACTTGTCAAAGCAAGAAAACCACCACTATATTGGTCAAGGGAAAAAAAACCCAATCAGCCGCTCCTCCTCCCCCCCCCCCCAAAAAAAACCCACAGAGATATTGAAGGCCTGATCAAAAGCAGGTGGCAAAGTTTTTAAACTGACAGTTGAGTGACTGCAAGAAACCCTTTTCATTTCTGAATTGGAGGATCAAAGATAGTGCTAGCTATCATTTACAAATGGGAAACAGAAGACTGCTAGACATGCCAACTCCCAGTGGAAAAAAAACTTGGTGAACACTATGTGGAAACAGTCTTGCTTATTCAGTCTCTTCGAGAGAGAAAAGCTAAATATTCATTTACATTTCATTGCATGAAAACAGGAACTGTGTGGGCTATTTGCTTTTGAAGAGTCCAGCAGCTCCTGCTACTTTTGCCCCACTTGAAGTATTCAAGCTTGCGTAGGACATCAGCTTCACAGTCAAGCGTCAATTTGAACACTGGATATTATGACCTAGGAAAATTGGTTACATTTTTAATAGCAATTCCAATGTGCCTGTTTTTATGCTAATGTTATCCCAGTAGGGAAATGAAATGGAAAGCAAAAATACTTTGAATTAGAAAGTTCTTGGGTCCCCACTGGCTGATTAAAATTGATCTTATGTAAAATTTAGAACTGAAACTTCACATCACCGCAATTTACATATATTAAATATTTTTTGCTTCAAGGTTTACTTACGTGCTTCATTTCCTCCAGGAGGCTGGTAAAAAGAAAGGCCCAACGATACTATGGCTGCAATTTCTAATATAATAAGGGTAACATCCTGTAGTGCTTCCCATACTAATTGAAGAAATGTTTTTGGCTTTTTAGGAGGTATAAAGTTCTTCCCAAACACTGCTTCTCTTCTTTCTATATCTGCTGGATTTCCACTTAGACCTAAAATATTTAAAAGAAGTAATTTCAGAGGCTTTTTTATATAATCATATGCATTTTCCATTCTTGAAACTGTATAAGCTAAAGTGTCACTTGATACAACCACAGTTAATCACGTAGAAATGCAGCCAGATACTGTATATTAAATACTTTTAAGGATCATTTTACATAATACAAAAGTAATCTTTAAATTCTTGAGGTTAAAAAATAGGGAACAATCTCAAACCCACCTAATTTAGGCTTTATCAATTCATCTTTTTATACTATTTCATAGAGAATTGTCATTTACAGCATGTGAACGTAATTTATGCTAGACAATAGAAAAGACTGAATTGGTAGGGGGTCAAGCTATCACACTGTGGGAGCACCGGGAAATTATCCTATATTACATAAGGCCGGGAAAGACTTCATGAGCTAGTCTGATCAATGCAACAGGCCATGGAACTTCCCCAAAATAATTGCTAGAGCAGATCTTTTAAAATCAAGAATGAATCTGTTTTTAAAATGATCAGTGTTGGAGAATCCACTATGACCTTTGGTACCTTATTCTAATGGTTAAATACTCTTATTTAGGGTTGCCAGATCGTTTAATCAAAAATACCAAACACCCCCGCCCTCCCCCCCAAAAAGGGGGGGGAAGTCTGTTGAGGAAAAAAGGGGGGGAACCAAAGTTGAACAAAAAACCGAACCCAACAAAAGATTAAGCAATAAAATAAAAATAAAAAATAAAGAATCAGTATGGCCCCTTTAAGAAAAGGCTTTTTTGCTAGCAGCCATTTTGTTTTTATTTCCAGCCACAAGACAAGCCCCTGCAGAACCAGGTAAGCGGAAGGGGGAGGGAGGGCTGGCAGGCGGGTGTGTCCAGTTGCTGAGTGTGTGTAGGGTTGCCAAGTCCAGTATTTTTCCCTCGGGGGGGGAGGGGAGGGGAAGGAATTAGAAAATACCAGACATTTTAGGTGTCCGGTATTTTCTGATTTTTTTTTTTAAAACCGGACAGGAGGCGAAAATACCAGACTGTCCAGGTCAATACCGGACATCTAGCAACCCTACTCTTATTAAAAATGTATACCTTACTTCCAGTTTAAATTTAACTTCAATTTAAGTCATTGGTTGTGTCATTCTCTTTTGGACTAAAGAACCCATTGTTAAATATTTGCTCCCAATATTGCTACACTAATCAATTCACTCCTTAAACTTCTCTTTGATGAATTAAATAGAGGGAGCTCCTTGAATCTTTAATTATAAAGTAGATGATATAATCCTTTAAATCATTCTCATTGTTCTTGTCTGAACTGTCTAAACATCCTTCTTGAATTGTGAACTAATCCATCTTTAGGGTTCCTTCTCTCCAAGTCAACATAGCTGTTGACTTTTAAGAGCCCTTACACAGATAACCTGCCCCTACTGAGGCTGTACCTGAGAATTCAGCAGACAGCTGGCTACTTATAAGTATTCGCACTAGATACTTAAAATGAGCCAAACCCTACTCCAAAAAGATTTCTGTGTGTTGCAACCTTTTCCATCCAGGCCCAGCCAAAGAGTGTGTGGGGCCCAAGGCAGCACACTGAGCCACATGACCCTGTGGCTTCTAGCTGGTTGGGCGGGGCCAGGAGCTGGGCAGCATGGAGCCACGGGGCCCTGAATGCACAGGGCCGAAGGTGACTGCCACGCTCACGTTGCCCAAAGGCCAGGCCTGGTCCCATCCCACTTTCTAAACTGATACCAGACTGTTGAGAACTATACAGGCAGTTAAGCTGTCTGGGTAGCGACTGTATTGTTGTTCCTAGCATTGGGTCACTCAGGCACACTCTTTAGTGAAACCCTGCAGTCTAAGCAACTAGTGAGCGAGACACGTTCCGTCCACAGTTTGCCTGAGTGATCTGGTTCCAAGTTACTTTACTTGGACACTGTCCTTGACAGGTGTAAGGGAACAGGCATACAAATACATTTCTCTCATTTTAATTTTAAGCATGAAATTTAAACATCAATGTTAACTCTTCAATACAATTCTTTCTGGTTGGGAGCTCTCACTTTTGCAAGTCCCTGAATTTTGTTTAAGTCCTTTGAGAGAATCCTGCCTCCCACTCTCTCTAAAGGTGTGCTCCACGGATGCAGTCACGAAGAACAGACGGCACAACTAAACAGTATATTTGGTAACATACAAAAAAACCCTGTCCTAGCCATATGAACAGAAAACTAGCCCCCACATCAATGAAGAGTTCATTGAAAAAGCAGATGCCCTGGAAGTAGCAAGCTCATTGTTTTGCCTAGGCATGACCTTCCAGCTTTGCTCATTGATTGAGAGCTTTCTGAGCACATCAAGGTCATACCACAATATGAATTACCTAATCCACTGTTTCATTTGGTATTGATAGAAATTTGTAAGTACAGTAAACTTCTGATAATCCGGCACCTTTAGGACCCAGGGGGTGCCAGATTATCAGATATGCCGGACTATCAGAAGGGGGGCTATGAGGGATCTGGAGTGGGGTGGGAGAGGATGCCACCCCAGACCTCTCAAAGCCCCCCCCTTACGATAGTCCGGCTCTACCCCAAGCGTCCCTGATTCAGCCGCTGCTGGTCAGTTTCAGCAGCAGCTGAATCGGGGATGCCTGTAATAGAGCAGCTGGGGTGCTGCCGGGTGGTCCCGCCCCAGCACCAACCCAGCAGCACTTCAGCTGCTCTTGGGGACGCCTGGGACAGAGCAGCTGGGGTACTGCCCGGTTGGTCCCGCAGCGCCCAGGGGCGGCGCTACGAGACCAACCCAGCAGCACCCCAGCTGCTCTGCTCCCGGCTTCCCCAATTCAGCTGCTGATCAGTTTCAGCAGCAGCTGAATAGGGGAAGCCTGTCCGGCTGCCCCAGCACTTCCGGGTTCCTGATGGTGCCGGACCATCAGGAGTCCCGGAGCACTGGATGCCAGACTAATGGAGTTTTACTGTAATTCCAAGTGGGACAGATTCGTTCACCTAGGATGTAGCTCAAAACCACTCTACAAACTTCAGCATCTGTACACTGATATAATTTGCTTCAACCAAAGTTTGTACATCACGGGCATACTGGGAGTGTTGATGAAAAATGCAGCACATCAAAGATAAGTATCCCAATGTGACATACCCTCTTCCTTATGGTGGGTGTGGCCAACCTGCGGCTCTTCCCCCTGTCAGTGCAGCTCAAAGCCACCTCTGAGGCCCCGGAACACAACCCATGCCTCCCAGGTCCCCTGTGCTCACCGGGGCAGAGCATCCAGATTAAAATGGCCATCCAAAAAGCCTTCTTAAAGGGACAGGTTTTTTTTTTTTTTTTTGGCTCTACAACTTTTCTGCCCCAGCTTTACATGCTGGTTCCAGCTGGATGTTGGCTCTTCGTCCAGAACGGGTTGGCCACCCCTGATCTGGAATAATACCCTTTCGGGAAATGTTTACAATATTCTGGGAGAGTAAGGAGGGCCAAGGATCTCTGGGACTAGGAGGTGAAGTTTCCAGCATTCAGTTTCTTCATCACGTAAAGTCACCCCTATCCCATAATCAAGGTTCCCTATAAGCTGCGTGTCTGCACAGCTCTTTTCTGAGCCCCACACAGAGGTTCATAGCTCCCCACACAGGCAAGGAGCTCAGCTGTTGGGCTGGGGAAGGTGAGGGGACAGGGCACTCACCCTCCAGGAAAAGCAGAAGCAGCAGCTGCTACCTGCTATAAATGGAGAAGCTGGCTCTAGCCTCTACTCCACAGCTAGGCAAAAAAAGGACAATCTGTGAGCTAGATCCAGCCACAAGAGCCTCAGCTGGCTCCCTGCCTGCCCCATTCCTGAGTGCCAAGCAGGTAAGTCGGCTTCAGGGCCACGTGGGTGTTTCTAAACACAGAGCCTGGAGGGAGGGGAGATAGGCTTCTCATACTGCCCTCACCCCCAGAAGCTCCCACTGGCTGGTTTCGGCCAATAGCAGTTGCATGTTTGCAGGACAAGCAGCATGTGAAGCGCCTCTCCTCCCTCATCCCCCAGGCTCACAGCATTCAGTTCAGAGCAATGAACATTGCTCCTACAGCTCCCCTGATATATACAGGGGCTGGAAGGCAGGGACCCTGGCTAAGGAACCTGCTGAGTTGCTGGCTGGGAGCCAAATAAGATTTCTCTAGCACTCCAGTCCCTCTGTCCCTCCTCCAACCCTCTACTCCTACCCCATGAAACCTAAACCTTCTGCATGCCTGCTCCAGCCCCCATATACCTTCCCAGACACTGCAGCTCCTCCCCAGGTCACAACCTCCTTCCAAGCCCTACACCCCCTCTTTGACCCAATCTGTTTGCCTGAGGTCATAATCTGCTACTTCACCCAAACTCCCTTGCAGATTCTACCCACCCCTTTACCCCAAGTACCCGTCTGCACCCAATCTCTAGCCCAGACTCTTGCACCTTCTCCATTAATACAATGGAAGAGTGTAGCCTTCAACCACTTACCAAATTCTTGGGAGTGACGCCCGCCCCAATGAACAATTACTGCCCACCCCATGTTAATGGTTTATGATAAGAAAGAAAAAGATTCTTTTAATAGATTTTTTTTTTGAGTGTTGCTGATATCTATAACTCTGATCTTACTTTTTTCATATCCTGTGTTACGAATACATACATGGTAAACTATATTGCATTAAGACCAGATCTTTGCTATCTGATAGGGTTCTGGCTCTTATGAGTCAGGAGTCAGAAGCAACAAGTACTAGGTGTGATGCTAGCTGTGTTGTAGAGTGAAGCCTTAGTTGCAAGATCTTCCAAACATGCATCTGTCTGTTAGAAAGGAGAATGATACATGTACTCCAAGGTCTAAGAGCAGTAGCCATCTTAGTTTAACTTAAACAACAGCATTCCCCAAACTATGGGTCATGGCACAGTACCAGTCCGCGGGAAGAAAGTACCGGGCCTCAGCATGGCTGCCAGAGTGTTCGGGGCTCCTGGAGTGCCCATGCTGTGCCAGGTCCCTCAAGCTTTGGACCAGGCTGGGCAGAGATGCAGCCAGGTGTTCTGGGCTCCTGGCAGAGGTGTAGCGAGGGGGGAAATAGGGGCACCAGGCTGGGCTCGGGGGGGGGGGGGGGGGGAGGAGTGCGGGGCACTGGGCTCACCTGAGCAGCACAGTTTGGGGGGGGGAGGGGGTGCATGGAAATGGAGTTCAGCTGGGCTGCAAGAGTGAAGAGGGCGGGGCTGGTCTGAGCTGGTCTGTGGCAGTGGGGAGGTGCAGAGCTAGAGCTCAGTTTGACTGCATGAGGAGGGAGGTGCAGGAAATCAGAGCTGAGCTCAGCAGTTTTGCAGGGCTTGGGGGGTGGTGCAGGGAAACAGGGCTCAGCTGTGCTATGGGGGGGGGGGGGGGAAATACATGCAGGGAACCAGTGCAGGGCTCAACTGGGCTGAGGTAAATGAGGGAAGGCATAGGGAACAGAAGGGCAGCTCAGCTGGGCTATGAGGGGCTGCAAAAAACTGTGCTGCACTCCCTTGGATTGTGGGGGATGGTTTTGGGGGAGGTTCTGGGAACCAGCAGGGGTGGGCAGCTCAGATGGGTTGCTGGAGAGGAGGTGCAAAGAAGCCGGGGGAGGGGGGAGGAGGAGACACCAAGAGCCCTGAAATGAACTCCCTTGGTCTAAAGGAAAAAAAAAAATCCCTCTTCTGGGACCAGTCAGGTCCAAGGGTGCCAGACCAGGGAGGTCCAACTCCTACCCAAGTCCCCTCCTTGCACCCACCCTCCTAGCCAGATACCCTACCCCCAATCTGCTCCCACTCCCGCCTCCCAGAGTACCCTTGCAGCACCGGGTTCCCCAAGCCCTGGCCTGGGCTGGGCAGAGGATGCAGCTGGGTGAAACAGTTAAAACAATTTTTTTTTAAATATGCGGTTACGTTTTTGGGTTGGGAAAAGAAAAACCAACACGGGTTCCAACTAAAGTAAAAAGTTTGGGAAACCCTGGTCTAGCCAGCTTTCTATCCATCTTATAGTCCATTTATCCAATCCACATTCCCTTAACTTGCTGGCAAGAATATTGTGGGTGACCATATCAAAAGCTTTGCTAAAGCTGGCACTGGAGGCTTTGGGAGGATCAGAAAGCTATTTGAATATTCATCATTTGCTTAATGAATATGCAAATGAACATTACTGGTCCTCCAAAAGCTCGTGAATGGATTTTTTGGTCTATGTCAAAAAGTTTGGGAACCTCTGCCTTAGACTAAAAAAATATAAATATAAATAAATACTATATACAGTATCATGAGTTTGTGAGCACAATAAATAAGCATTGCTCCTTGTTAATTATCCCTTGTTTTAATAGATTTTCTTCCACCCATATGGGACTATTTAGAATATATATTTATATCTACAGTTTGTTTGTACTGGTGGGTGCACATCCACACCACTACCTCATTATGTTGGTATTGCACATAAATTTCGACCCGCTCAAAAGAAAATTGAAGGATTAAAGATGGAAAATCTTAGCGGGAACACCGCTCATAACTTCTCTTAATACCACAAACTCACATGGAAATGCTCAGTCTTTGCTATTCCTGATAAGCATGGAACGTGTAGAGTTGAGCTATTCTATGAATGTTGCAAAGACAGGATGCATGATTCTCCTGTACTTGCAAACCTTCAGAAAGTACTGCAACAAATGGAGACATGAAGATTTTTTTTGTTAAACAGTTTGCATTCACAGAGCAGTTGCAGAAGGACCACCTCTTCTGGCTCTGAAAAGTGAGCACTAATGAGGGGAGTCCATTGTAATGCAGGATTAAGACTATGAACAACAGCGAGAATTTTCAGATGTAAAAAGGCCACACCAGGATTTGTACACTGAGCTCATGCAATAGCTTCCAGTGCCTGGATACTACCATGAGTGGCACTGAGGGAGAAGCAAGCAAGCAGCGGCAGCACTTTGTAAGTCTTCAATGCCAGACTGACTCCCCATTACCCAGTAGTATTTTGCAGTTGGAAAATTCACAGTGGGGAACACTTATGCAATATGCGTAGAGGCCATTAGTCATCTCCTACACACAGTACTCTTTCGGTAACCAGTGGATGGATTTGCAGCAATGGAGTTCCCAAATCGAGGTGGGGCAATAAATAGCATGTATATCCCAATACTCCTTGTCATAGACCACATCACCAGAAAGGGCTATTGGTCTTTGGTTATGGTAAGTGGATTACCAAGGATCTTCACAGAGATCAATGTGGGCTTAGCAGGTAAAGTGCACAATGCTTGCGTTTAGACCAGAGGACTGTTCAGAAAGCTGCAAGTAGGCATCTTTTCCCCCTCCCCAACCAGATGAATGCTTTTAACTTTATTAATGTGTCAATAGTGATTCTGAGGAACCTAGCTTATTCCCTTGACTTAAGGCCATACTCTGGCCACCTGGACAGCACAGAGGAAAGACTCAAGTACTGGCTCAGGCTTGTTACATGTGCTCTACATGAACCTATATGCATTTGAGGGAGAGCTTTTAAAAAAGCACTTTGATAATCATCTATAGTAGTGTTCTGTATTAGTGTTTTCTGGGTCTGTAGCTTTGACTAGTGCAAAATATGTCTTTATAAAAGATTGTTTTCCTGAAGCTATGCTTTCTGTGGTAGTTAGCATGCATTTGTAAGTTTTGAATGCTTTGGTTACCGCTACGCATGCTGCAATATTTGTTGTGAATTAAAGAGGATTTTCCAAAAATAATAAAAACCCTCAGGCAATGTTAAATTGTTATACAAAATTTTAACAGGGTAAATATGTATGCCCATTGAGTGCACAATGTAGTCCTTAGTAGATCCAAATACACAGGCCACATCTCTCATAGATGTCACAATGAAGCTGGGATTTTCCTTGCTATCCTTTGGTATGTAGTGGCAGTGGTAAGGATATACTCTACATCATGGCTATGTCTAGACTGCAAGCCTCTTTCGAAAGAGAGCGTCTAGACTGCACGTTGAACTTTCGAAAAAGCAGCTTGACTGCACGTTGAACTTTCGAAAAAGTGAGTCTGGATGCTCTTTCGAAGAAGCCCTATTTACATTGAGGAACGCCTTCTTTCGAAAGAGGAACTTTCGAAAGAAGGCGTTCTTCCTCGTGAAATGAGGTTTACCGCCATCGAAAGAAAAACCGCGTTCTTTCGATTTAATTTCGAAAGAACGCGGCTGCAGTCTAGACGCAGGTGAGGTTTTTTCGAAAAAAAAGGCTACTTTTTTCCGAAAAAACCCCTGAGTCTGGACACAGCCCATATGGCATGTTTTAGGATCCAGGAAGCAGCAACCATGGAAAGAAGACTTTGGGGCCTGAAGATCAACCAAGGTATGCAACCTATAAGTGACTTAAGAAAATGTTCCTTGCCTCATTATGACTCCTGGGCCTTTCCTGTCTCATCTCTCCCCGTGTTGTTCATCATATTGACTCTCCAAGTCCTTAGTTCATGATCTGATGCAACATTGCCTTGCGGATCCCTCAGAACCCAACCTCCCTTGCCTGTCTTCATCAGGGTCAGGCATTCTGCAGGTATGGAACCGATTTCCCTGAAAGCTGGAACTCCAGATGCAATGGATAAGCCAGACAGATGTGTCATTGGATTTACAGCCAGATGGGAAAGAATCTCAAAACTCACATTTTTCCTGTTCCTATAAACACTTTTTTTGTAAGAAATGCTTATTGACACTTCACTTTTGGAGCACATCAGCACAGCACTGCTCTCCAGCCCCAGCGATCACAGTCTGCCAAAGGCAAAGAGAATGGTGCGAAGAATTTTCTCTTATCTGAAGTTATAAAATACCAGTATGCCATAAGCATGAGTATATGGCAATGTGTACTAAATACAGGCATTATTTGCTGTAATTAGGCAATAGCACTGTAGTGCCCCTCCCTCCCAAATTTCTGCTCTCCTGTCCCTGCCTCCCACCAGTAATGGAGTGGGTCCCACCTTTCCTTGCTCCCCAGACTGTGGACTATCTGGCACTGTGGGGTTAGGATTTGTCCCCTGCTCTCAGCCTCCTGGGTGGGGGAGCGATGTGTTCGTTTCTCTCACTCCCAAAAAGGACAAAATACACAGAAGAAAGGCCTAGGTCTGCATGATGCTTACTTGCTGCAATGATGCCAGGTGAACTCACTCCTGAGTGATAAGGAAACATCTTCTACTTCAGGAAGAAAGCAGTCACCCCTAGAAACTTTTGGGAGACCAGTGTTCTTTAGCTTATTCCATAGATGGATGGAAACAATTGTGCGTGTGCACAGAGACATGTACAGATGGGAACCACCAACAGAAACATGCTGCTGGCTATGGGCGCTCTACTAATCAACAGGATAGCATTTGAATCTCTCCTGGGTAAGCCACTCAAGTGCTCATCTTACAGGGAACCCTGCAGTTTTCTCCAGTGTATCTCCATAAAAACTGTATCCAGATCTCTCATGAGAATAAAAGTTGCACCACCACATACACAAAAGATGTGCTCTCCATGCTGCCCTTTACCCTACTGCCTAATCCAATAGGGGAATAAAAGCAGATGCCAGTTTCACTTCTATTGTACAGCAAAAGGACAGACGTACAAGTAAAATAATGAAAATTTTTAAAAAAACCTTTTCTTAATTTGGAGGTGGGCCAAACACCACTTTAAAATTCACACAATGCAAAGGGAAAAAAAGGCATGCACACAGTTCAACTTGAATTCCATTCTGTCAGCATCATCTATGCTTGACTATTGGGACTGGCTACAATTTGGCAAAGTCTCAAATACATCCTGTTTTGCAGCATGGCATGAGTTCCCTGCCATGTCTCCTCCATCGTTCCCCTTACTGTTCATGATAGGGATCTCTGTCTGGGGCCCTTCCAAGGTATCCAAGGTGTGTGAGGTGTTGATGTGGTTTTTACCAAAGATGGCAAACACTTTCGTTGAAGCAGCAGGTCTGCAGCGCACCACCAGATCTACAGTGGTACTCTGATCTTGTGGTATCTTTGGCAAAGTTTCTTCAATTTCACTACGTACTGCTGTTATCTCATTGGACCCTTTTGCCTACATCTCCCATGCTATCTAGTTGTAGACAATCACATTTCTATAGCTGGTCTGTAATTGCCTCTGTACAGCTTTCCCCCCTAGAGGCCAGGGAATTCCCATACTTCCTGTGTTCTTGCCTGGAAGAGACATTTAGTACCAATTTGCCTAGAGCTAGCCTGTTCATTTGGGCAACTGCACATGAGGATGAGCTGCTAGGTGTGCTTACTGAGCTTAACTATCAGAAACAATCAGAAAAAGGCTTAAAAAACCCCACATGGTGATTTCTAGTCTCCAATTCCCTGGGCAACAGAAGTCAAAATTGTGACCAGAGCACTCACTTTCAGGGATAGCTGCTAGATGACTGTTAGGGCCAACATAGGCCATCCACCTGTACATTGTTAACAGCAGTCATCATCCATGACTGCCATTTGATGAGTTCCTTTTAAAAACAGGGTGCTTATCAGTTTGAGTGCAGACATCTACGGACAGGTTGATGCAAGATGACTTAATATGTAATATAGATCAGCCTTAGTCAAAAGGTAAATCCTTAATTCTGTAGATCAAAATGGCAAAAGAATAGCCAAATGGCTTCTTGAGCATAACTTAATGTGGTTTTTACTAAAATACCCAGTTTCTAGCCCACGTTTGGAGACTGTTTGAAAAAAAAAAATCAAATTGTATTCAATTTAATGTGGATTCACTCAACTGCTGATTGTTTTTAGTGTTCACTTTTACATGTACCAGAGCAAGTGGGACAATCTAATACTGAGTATGTAAAAAGTCTGCTCAATAGGCAACTGTTCAAACCTGAGATTTTCAGCAGTTAGACATGCTGCAGGTTCTACAGTATAAAGCTTAAACAAGCTTATGCTGTACAGCCCACAGGTAGGGTTGCCAGATGGTTGAAACAAAAATACCAACCCTCCCCCCCCCAAAAGGAAAAAATTCTGTTGAAGGGGAAAAAGGGGAGAGACTGAAGCTGTTCGGGGGGGGGGGGGAGGACTCTCCCAAATTAAAATAAAACTGCATGTCCCCTTTAAGAGTTAGTGCAGGGATAGGAACAGGGGAGCAATTGATCACTGAGACCCAGGGTAAAGCATGGTTTCCCCTTGGTCTTTTGGCTGGCAGCCATTTTGTGCCAGCAGCCTTGGGGAACCGGGTAAGCATGAGAGCTGTGGTCGGGGGACTGTGGTTTTCGGAAGCCAGGCGTGCTCAGCAGGGAGGCCGGGCACTGAGTGTTTGTAGGGTTGCCAGGTGCCCGGCCTTTTTGCCTCTTGGCCAGGGAAAAATTCAGAAAATTACCAGACACCTAAAATGTCTGATATTTTCTGAATTTTTTTTTAAACTGGACAGGAGCCAAAAATACCAGACTGTCCGGGTGAATACCAGACACCTGGCACCCCTACCTACAGGGAAGCCTCCTCAGGAGCAGGCCTGCCAGCCACTACTGGCCCCGCTCCTGGGAAGGAGGCTTCTCTACAACAGAGGTGTCGTCTCTCAGAGTAGAGACTTTGCAGCCGCAGCAAAACAGCGTAGCGGGCAATAAACTGTCAGCCCCAGGAGAAGGGAGGAGGCTTCATCACAAATTCTACAGCCAACTCCCTGGGATCTGCCAGCCCCGCTCCAGGGAAGCCAGCATGTAACCTGCATCAGGTGGGGCAGGCCAAGCCCACCACAGAGGCTACTCCAGCTGGCAGAAGCAGCCCCCACCTGCCAGGTGAGCCAAGGGGTGGAGCAGCTCTCTACCCAGAACTGGAACCAGTAAACACTACCTGTTTAGGATAGATACTCGCTGGTTAGCCTAACACCTCAAGTTTAATTTAATGACTAGATATACCTAAAGTATGTTAAGGAATTAATAGTTAAAGTTAGTTATAATTCAATCGTTTTTGAAGGCCAATATTCTCCTACACTGGAAGCAGAGCAAAGTTATAGGAAGATTTTAAAGTCTCTTGCCTGAGGTGGGTTTATGGTATGCTGTACACACATTCTAAAAACAGTCTTCAAAAAAGAAAAGTTGGCAGCAGTAAACAAGGTAATTGGCTCTGGAACTTTTAAATTGAAATCGGATATAGTTCATCTTCCATAAAAATTTAAAGACAACTTGGGCTCTAATAGTCTTCCATTTTTTGGCTGAAATTTGAAAAAGAAAAAACAAAAAACCCTTAGTTTCTTTCCCAAGTAGGGATGGTAAATTTTAAAGCACTATATGCCTCAAAGTAACTAATTACTATAACTTCATCTGTACTAGTCCTTACTTACAATTTGTACCAAGTAAACTCTCCCACTGCCCAGACACTGGCATCTGCATTGCCCCTGCCACCCAGAGCCCCAACCCACAGTTCCCCATCTCTCAAAGACCTTCCACCCCCAATCCCTAACCTGCTCCTGTGGCTCCTGCACCCTACTTCTTACCCCCAATCCACTCCTGAACCCCCACTCCAACTCCAGAACCCAGTCCCACTTTCCCACAGCCTCCCTCCCATGCACTAAACCCCCCATTTCTGGTCCCACCACAAAGCCATGGGAGCCCCACTAAATCTACTAGCTTGGGTGCCCCCTAAACTCAGATGTGAGAGGAATGTGGCGAGTGTCTCCCCTCAGTCAGGGGCCACATCAGTGAGGTGTGGTATAAGGATGTTAAAATGCGGTTAATTGACGGAATTTCTATCGACTAGTCAATGTACGTTTCAAAGGAAGAATGTGGAACTCTGTGGGGGCCAGCAGGAAGTCCTGCTGACTCCAGGCTGCACATGGGTGCCTGCTTTGAAATGCACAAGAGTCCCCAGCAGGGACTCTTGTGCATTTCAAAGCCATGTAGCCCAGGGTCAGCAGGGGTCTTAAGAGTCCCCTGCTCACCCTGGGCTCCATGCTATGCTGTATGCCACTAGGAGTCCGGGGTCAGCTGAGGACACCCCAGCTGGCCCCAGGCTATACGCGGCACTTCCCCCCAGGTTCTGGGGAAATACCACGTGGAGTCCGGGATCAGCAAGGGAGTCCCCAGCTGACTCCAGGATCCCCTGCCCTTTGAAACGCCACCTCTGCATGTTTCAAAGGCAAAGCAACATAGAACAGTAGGGCCAGGTGGAGTCAAAGAGTACAATTCACTAAAGAGTCAGGTAGTGAACTGGTTCTGGAACAAGCTGTTTGGGCACATATGGTAAATCCAAAACCCTTGATAACCTCAGAAGTTTGACACTCTCTACAAGCCATTGTTGTGTTTATGATATCACTGCGCCTTATTAAAAAGGGTTTACTCTGATCACAAAAAAGTTGAAATTGATAAATGAATCTTAATTAACAGGACACTCCTTATGGTACAGTTCCTTTCACAGAACAACACCCCCCCCCCCACAACTTTTCACCAGTAACTGAACTGAAGACAAACAATATCAACTGATCATTTCATCTATTGCCAGTGTCTACAACTTTGTCATCAACTACATGCGCTCTTCTAATGCTAGATGGTGGGTGTGTATATATGTAATATTTCAGTTCTCGCCCTCAAACCACTTTTATCCTCTGTATATACTCAAAATGTATCTCCTGTTTAGTCTACTACTCATGCTGTACCCTTACACTATACTAGTCTGACTGGCTAGGAATATTCTAGCCCTTAGCTAGCACAAAGTAAAAAAACCTCTATATCCCACCAACACCACAACATCTGTTGTTCTAAAATATCCCTGGGTCAGTACATGGGACTGCTGATTAGCCAGAGTAATAAAACTCTTACAAGGATTCTTGAACTGGTAATAACTATATGAAGCTTCATAAATGACCATTGTGTGGACTATAGCAGACTGAAATACAAAAAAACAACTTGTATCAACATTGTCATTCTCTCAGCTTAGAAAAAAAACACCCTGCATTTTTCTCATCACCACTAGTCATTTGTAATTCAGGATACTTTATTAGAGTAGTGAATAATAGTCATTTAATTCTTTTGCAGAATATGCAAGTCAGTGTGAAAACAAGCTCTTTTCTGGTCAGGCCTCGTGCCCATAGCCTTCCTAGCCCACGTTTACCTTCCCCTCAAACCAAAAATCCTGCACTATGTGACTTAAGATCAGTAAAAACCAGGAGTAAGACACCAGGCAGGTACGAGTCATACAAAGTTCGCGCCACTCAAGGGCCATCTCACTCCCTTCCCTTCCCCCTCAGCCTGTCACTAGGCTTAACAAATTCAGTCTGCCTATCACAACTAGGCGCAGGAAAGCTCTTGCTCTCTATAAAACAGCTACCTCTCCTGCAGGCAGTTGAGGGTTCCCGAACACTTGGAAGGCAGAACATAAGCCAGGTTCTGAGGGCTGATCACCCGAGGACCCCCTCCCGCTCACTGAATCTTTTGCAGAGCGTGACAAATAACGAATATGCTGTTGTCTCTGTTGTCTCTTGTATGTCTGATAATTGTGAGTATTTCTGTGTAAAGTTAGTTAAAGGGTTGATAAATAATAGTGTTAAGAGTAAGTTAGTTAGAAATTGTTAAATAGTACAGTTAAGAGTTAAATAGATGTTAAACCTTATGAGTAAAATTAATGTAAATATAACTGATAAAAATCCTTGGTGTTATTGATAATTACTTAGACTTAGAGAAACCCCAGGGCATCTTCCTCTATTGTACTGCAGTTTGTTTATTGTTACTGTTAATAGTTATCTGGCGCCCACGCATGTAAAAAGCTGATAAAAAAATATTCAACTATAACTTTTTATTTAACTTCTATTAAAATGCTTTTAATACAAGGCTGCCTGTTTCTGCACCTCTCTGGGGCTGGCCACATTCTCGAACCTTCCATTTTACTTTCCACAGTCAGCAAAGACAATCAACAGACAAAAAGTAGCATAGATACACCATAAGATTACATAATCCTCGGGTGTCTTTTAAAGTTACATAATTCATCCATTAAGATTTTTCACCATACTTTATCACTTTCACTACTGAACAAGCAATTTGCAGTTAACAGATCTGAAACAGTTAAACACAGAAGTTTTGAATAAATCTATAAACAATATGAAAGTATGCTAAAAAACCAACTGTCCTCAAACTTAGAGCAGGTCAAGTCAATCCTTACAAGATAAGCCTATTTGCTGCTCAGGCAAAACTAAATACTCATCAGGATTCAAACAATAATGAAGATGACAAGAAAAAAATATAAAAACCAGAACAATTTACAGTCATAATCCCCTCTACTAAGCTCTTATTTCAAATGATTCTGTAATCACCATGTTATATTAAAACAGCAGTATTAAGATACTCTCCTTAAATAGAGGTACAAAATGAAGACAAAGTTCAGTTTCAGATCCTTCAATTTCAAAAGAGCTGTCAATACCAAGTGCTTTAAAGTTAAAATTTTCAAAAGTAAATTAAACTGGAAACATTCATTGTTTGCCCTGCAACAGAAGAGGTCCATGCATTAAAACATTCCTCCTTCCCCTCCCCCATCATGGGCAACAGATGAGCTCATATTGCTAAAGTGAAATTGGGTAGCAATACATCAACTTAGTTGGTAAGCACAGCTTTAACATATATAGAATTTGTGCCTTAACTTAATAGTAGTTATACTGAAAAACAGTCAATGCAGTTCTTACAATCCTCAACTTACCTTACAGGCTAGAAACAAGTCTGAAGATGCTCAAAATGCAAGAAACAAATTTTCAAAGTTTATTTCAGCTCTGTGGAATAGACTTGTGTAACTTAATTGCTTCTGAAATCTTTAAATATGCTTACTTTCTGTAATTGTATACATCAGTCACAGAAGTTGGTCTAGTTAACAAATTTTGCTATTCATTGCCATGATAGGTGATCATAATTTTATTCTTACAGCAGCCTACACAAAATAGCATTCTGTTTGATTACTTATCACATTCAGAGCCAAAGTAACTGACTCAATTTAAAGAAAGATCATTTGGACACATACTGCCACAATACACTTACCTTCATTGGGTGAAGTTTTCAATCTTGTACAGATTCCATAGACATCTCCATAACATTGTTGTATTTTATGCAATGCATCTGTAGATCGTAGTTCCATAAGTTCACGGAGCTCTGCAAGTGTGATTCCAAAATCTCCATGATTAGATTCTTTTACAGCATTTTTTACGCCACTGTATGCAACTGAGTTGTTAGCCATATCACCCATGATGTATAGTCCTTAGTGTGAAGAAACAAGTTTCCAAAAAAATGAAACAATTTATTTGAAATACTTCCAAAAGTAAAATAAATCCTTTAGATATGAAGACAGTCAGACGAGCAGATACATCTCAGCCAAATAGAGTCTGATATCAGTAACCCTTTCCAGAGAGGAATCTTGAATGTCGTCCCATGGTGAGTTCCTTTTTTCAAGTTAGTCATAGAAGGTGTACAATCTAGGGAAAAATTAGAGCCATTTATAGCAGTATACATTTTCAAATCTATTAAACATTGTTAGAAAAACTTTAAATAAGCAACATAGCAAAAGTGGGACATTGGTGCAATATTAGATATATAAAGCTTCAACCCAGTCTTTCAAATCCCTCAAGCCCCTTGACGCATACCATAAACTGTCACGGTAGGCAACAGTAATAGCCAATCTTCTGGTCCTTACATCTTGAGTCTCCAAGTCTGTGAAACGCACACAAAGGCTATATAACAACCTTTCCTGATTTACACATTCCTGGTACTAGTCTCAATCATTCTTACACTTCCTCTATTTGTCACACTCACTTATTTCTTACATTAAACCCATCTGGGTAGAGACTGCCACTTTTTATATGTACAGTATTAATTCCATCTCACCATCGCCTCTAAGTGTTACTCTAATACAGGGATGGATAATTTTTGATCACTCCAAGATTTTGGAAAATGGTCCATGGCCACACTCTTCCATAATATTAATGGAGGAGGTGTGGGGTCAGATGGAGATTGGGTGCAGAAGGAAGCCTGGGGTAAGAGATTGGGGTGAGGTCTGGGAGGGAGTTTGGGTGAAGGAGGCAATTGTGACCTGAGGCCTAGGATTGAGGTGCAGGGGTTTGGGTAGTGATCTAGGGCAGGAGATTGTGGTGCAGGACCTGAGAGGAGGCATGGGTTTAAGAGGGGGCAGAGGGTTTGGCCTATGTGGGATAAAGGGGGCATGAGTGGGAGGGCAGAGGGGCTGGGGTCAGGGCAGGCTCTGGCCAAGAGACCTACCAGTCAGCAGCCCAGCATGCTTCTCAGGTAGGAGCCAACCCCAAACCTGCACAGACTGCAGAGCCTGAGAGGGGGGCACGGGGCAGCATGGGGAGGTGCTTCACCTGCTACCTATCTTAAATAGGATTGTGGTGCTTTATGGCTGCTCCTGCCCCCAGAACTCTCCCCACCCCTCTGCTCACAGTTTGTGAAAACTCAAACAACTCAGCAGCCACTTTACTGAGCTGTGTGTGGGGGCAGGGCAAGCAAGGGCAACTGCCTGAGGTTCCCTTCTGCATCTGCAGGCTGGATCAGGTGGCTTGGCAGGCCGGATTCAGCCCACAGGAGGTGTTTTTGCCCAAGCCTGCTCTAATATAAAACTAATAGTTACAGAAACATGAGAAAAGTTTCCACAGTATATCTAGCATCTTTGACGAATTACTGTGTTCAGAGTGTGTAAAACATGCCCAGAAATTCAGGGATTAGACTTCTCAGAGGAAACCTATGACTTAATGAGGCTTGTTCCTTCCAAAACTAATCACATAACCTGGTCTTCACCTCCACACCCACTTTGTGCATCTTTGTGCAGATCCATTCTATATTCAGGTAATACTGAATCACGATTTGGACAAACCTCAAGCCACCAGCCTCTGAAGGATCTTGGTTCTACTTCACCCAGAGTAGTTTCTAGTCACAATCCTATGTCTTCCTTGAAATATCACGAAAGGGCTTCCTACAAGCACGCCAGTTTATGTATTTACTTGATCCAGAAGAGTCTGGTTGCTTGTTCAGAATGTACTAAATAATTTCCTCCCCGCTGTTTTTTTTTTTTTTAAATAAAGTCTCATGCATTTAGACCAGGCCCGGGCAAAATACCATCTGCAGGCCAGATCCAGCCCACAGATGCAGCAGGGAGGCTCAGATTCCCCACCTGCCACTGAAAAAAAAGTTATCATTGTGGGGTTCTGAACAGTTGAGAGCCCAGGAGAGAAAAGAGAGGCTTCATGCACTGTCCTTGCCCCCCACACAATCCCATTAAACGGTTTCCAGCCAATGGGAGCTGCCTGTTGTCAGCAGGCAGCTTGCAAAGCACCCTCTCTCTCTCCACCATATAGTTACAGAGGCTGCACAGGCATAGATTCTGCTTCAGAAGGCTGGAGGCCAGGAGTTAGATATTTTGATGTTTTGTTACTTCTTTAGTAGAATACGCTAGCATTTCAGACTCTCTGTTGTGTGTTGGCAAAAATGTGTTTTTGTGGTGATACATTTAGTGATGATGCAAATATACCACAGCTGAAGAGTAAACATAGGGGCTGTGTCTACATTGGCGCAATCTTATGCAAAAGCAACTGCTTTTGCGCAAAAACTTGCTGCCTGTCTACACTGGCTGCTAGTTCTTGCGCAAGAACACTGACGTTCTAATGTGTGAAATCAGGGCTTCTTGCACAAGAACTCTGATGCTCCCTCTCAGAATAAGCCCTCTTGTGCAACTGTTCTTGCACAAGAGGCCAGTGTAGACAGGCAACATGAATTTCTTGTGCAATAAAGCCCTATGGTTAAAACGGCCATCAGAGCTTTCTTGCACAAGAGAGCGTCTACACTGGCCTGGATGCTCTTGCACAAAGGCACACGCCAGTGTAGACGCTCTCTTCTGGAAGAGTTTTTGCACAAGAACTTTTCTGCAAGAGTGTTCTCGCACAAAATCATACCAGTGTAGACGTAGCCCTAGACTTAAGGGACAGTATCAAGATAATTAGGCCTCTGATATGTCCTTTATTCCAGCTAACCAGGAAAAAGATGGACTTCAACTGGATATCAACTGAAACCAGCTGCATTTTGGGTACGTCTAGACTACATGCCTCTGGTGACAGAGGCATGTAGATTAGGCTATCCGGCATAGGAAAATGAAGCAATTTAAATAATCGCTGCTTCATTTAAATTTAAATGAATGCCATGCTGAGCTGGTCAGCTGTTTGTCGGCTCAGGGCGGTAGTCTGGACGCTCCATGGTTGACAAAGGCATTTGTCGACCTCCCAGGAAAACCTCATCCCAGGAGGCATACCTGGGAGGTCGACAAATGCCTTTGATGTCGACTGCAGAGCATCCAGACTACCGCGCTGAGCCGACAGACAGCTGATCGGCTCAGCACAGCATCCATTTAAATTTAAATCAAGCAGCAATTATTTAAATCACCGCTTCATTTTCCTATGCCGGGTAGCCTAATCTACATTCCTCTGTCAGAGGCATGTAGTCTAGACGTACCCTTTAAGTAGTCCAATTTTAATAAGGTCTCTAAACCATTAAGTTACGAAATTACAAAAATAGCACACTTACATTATACATTTTTTCATCCAACTTACAGTGCTTTTCAGAAACAGGCAAGTATCATTATGCCTTTGCCTCAGTTTCTCCAGTACAATGTGACTTTGGGGAATTCACAATCAAAGAACAGAAAACTCAGTTCACTCCTATTCCCCAAGGTGGAAAGAGATAGCATCTTAGGCCCAGCAAGTCAGCCTAGTTTAGAGCCATCTCTCAAGTGTTTTAATTCTCAGAACTTGCTTCTAGGAGTGAAATATGATTTTACAGCAACTAAACAGAGCAAAGAACAAAGGCAAGGTTGGCTCCTTCTATAATCTGGAGACATGTATAGGATAGTGTTAAATGACAATGCTCTCTTCTGAAATATAAGATGTGACAATCATGTCAATGCAAGACTGTTAGAATTAAGATAAATTTCATCCTACTTGCATCCAAGCTATATGACTGTTTTTATAACTACTGGAGGTGAAAATTAAGAATACATAATGCTGAGGAAAGATACCAGATTGATAATCCTAAAAACTGACTCATTTATTTATTCTCAAAAAGGAATACAACAGGGTATTAGAAGTAAGAAGCTCCCTACATGGCCTTCAGTAATGACCTCGAGGGACTATCTGTGCATGTCAGCTAGTAGTTCATTTTCTATGCTTAGCCTCTGAGGGCCAAAGCTGGGGCCTTGTTACTGTAAGCATCTCAATAAAGCAAACTTAAGCCACAAGGCCAAATGAAATCAAAATACTGAGTCATTCAAGAACAAACTGCATTTAAATTGTGCTTGAGAGAACTGTAGTTCTACCCTTCTTCTCAGTCAGTCAGACCCATTAACACAAGTCCTCCCCACCTCCCTTCCTTCAGGAGGGATTCTACCCTTTTCATACAGGTATGTATAAACAATGCTTTAAAACAGGGTTGGGGAACCTTTTCTGATTTAGGGCCACAGACCCACAGGAAAAATAAAATCAGTTGGCGGCAGCACAGATAAGAAAAAAAGACAAACACACACACTCGTCACCAGTGTGGTCTTTCCAATGCTGGAGGGAGCCCTGAGCCTCAGGAGCTGGTTCCAGGCAAGCCGGAGGCTGCATCCGGCCCCCAGGTCTTAGGTCCCCCAACCCTGCTTTAGAAAATAACAGTTAATAAAAGGAAGGAGCTATGTAAGTAAGGCTCATGTTTTGGATACCAATCCAAGAGGTCAGGCCTGGATAGTGTTACTTACATAAAATAGGACTAAAGTAATTGCCCTACAGGATTCAAAACAGAAGTCCATCTCATCCAGTAATTGGTGAGATGATGGCCTGTATTTGGATGATCGTTCAAGAATCCAACAATAGGCAGACAAGATGCAAATAACCCAATATACTACCACCACCACCACACTGGCGACTAACTCCATGACATACCATAGGAATTTTAGCTAAAATGTTTTGCCAAGTAATTCCTCACCTTTGAAATCACCATATATAACCTATGTGCAATACACAATTAGAATGAAGACAGATTTTTTCATGTGAACTTAACTAATCTTTAAAAGCATTCTGCCATGTTGAAAGTAAACACCCCTGCCCCACCCAGGAAAACAGTACTAGATTTCTCACATGTTCAGTTTACTCAAACTTTTCATGGACATTCAAAGAAAAAAAAAGTTTCACCAGTAAGGTATCCTTTTTAGCTGCAAGTTAGATTATAAACTATTAAAATAGTTCAAAGTTGCTTACAGATTAAGCCTTAGCTGATGTTCTTCTCTGTAAAGAATTTGACCTTCAACTGCACATTATCAGCAGCCCAGTTTTATTATGGGAAAAGACTCCCAAAGTGATTATCTTGGGAAAGCCTTGCTTAATCTAATTAGTTCAACAAAGAACCAATAAGTCTATGAACCCATAGTTGGCAATGAGAAAAGAATTGCCTGCAGATATTTGAATTTGCTTGTTATCTCCAAGTTTAAGTTTCACAGACTAAATTTTAAGGTAGCAGACATCCAACACAATTTTGGAAACAAGTTATTTGTATAAAATTAGGTTAAGATCCTTAGGGCAGGTATTGTTTTATTTCTTAAATTCCTAGCACACTACAAATCTACTGTATATTTGTGAAAGTTTGTGTGTCTGAGTGTCTGTTCAAGAACTCTTAAATGCTAAGGAGCACCAAATTTGCTACTCAGCTTCCTCTTCCAACTTAAAGCAAGGTCAGGGTTTGGTTGCACCAAAATAATGGGATGTGTATAGAATAAGATTTTCTGTTTGATGAGAAACAGGGAGGACTGTGATAACTGGGACAGTTTACTTCAAAATGACCACGTGGGAGCGGCTGGGCTGCCCAACCCCCACCAAGTGGGCTAGGTTGCCCAGCCCCTATGAGCAGCCAGGCCCATCTCCTGCTCTGAACCTCACCCTCCACTCCTTTGCCCTGAGCTCCTCCTCACCCTGACTCTTGTGCTCTCATGCGCCCAGCCCACTGCCCAGAGCTCAAGTCCCCCCCCCCCCCCACACTCCCAAGCTCCTGTCCTGACTTCTGCATGCCCTACAAGACAAGCTAATTTAATGTGACTAATTTACAAATGTAGGTTTTAAAATAAAACGATTAAGAAAAGGGTGCTTTCCTCTCTGTAATTAGATGAGTTTGGGGGCAGAACTGTCATACAGAAGCCCGTGTTTTGCATTTAGAGTGTAGCATAACAGGAATCCAATTTGTTAAGTCACATAAAATTGTTTATAGAAAGCTAAATTGGATCCAGATTTATACAAAATTCATGGGTTTACCTCAACTGATACTAGGATCATTAGATACTCCTGTAAAGGTTATAAGTTAGTACAAAAAGCAGAGGAAATCTGAAAACAAGTGTACAAGTAATCCTAGTTGGAGTAATTTGTGCTTGGATTGGGTATTTTTGGTGAAATAATGTTACTGCCCCTTTTGAAGGCATTTCTTCTGTATGTAACTTCGAGTCGACAGTAGAAAAAGCAGCTTTAAAAAGGAGTGAAACAGCATAGCTAAAAGTCTTCTATAAAGCAGCCTTAGTGACACCTATTTTTCAGCAATAAGTTTTTCATTTAATATACATCTGCAACAGAAAGAGGACAGGCTCTACCAATGTAAAGTCTTACTACTACGGGCTTGTGTACACTGAAAAAAATCCACTGCAGTGCTTCAGTAAAGGTATTACCCGCAGTGACAGAAGAGCTTCTCCCACCATTGTAAGTAACCCACCTTGCTTAGAGAAGTGGTAGTAAGGTCAACAGTCCTAGCACTGTCTGCAGCAGGGGGTTGGTCGGTTTAAATGCAGTCAGTCAGATGTGACTTTAAAAACATCCCTGTGCAACATAGTTATGACAATTTGCTAGAGTAGATCAGGCCTATCATTTCTGGGTTCCCAAGAATAAAAGGTAGCGGTCCCAAAATTTCATTTAATGAGATCTAGCTTACAACAGAATTTAGTTAGCAAGTGTTCCTTTTACTGAAAACAATGTGAATTGGCTGTTGCTCTAAGATCTTCTCTTCCCGGCATCGTGGAAGACTAGACATTGCTGGCATCTGCAGAGGCTGCTGCTGGCCTGAGACCACTTCCTGCTGCTGACAGCACCTGTTAAAGGCTCTTAAAACAGTTTACCAGCTGAAATTTAATGTACTGTTTGAGAAATCAAGACATCAGAAACTATTAGGCTATGCTATACTAAACTTAAGTAGAGACGACAAGGGCTATAGAGATCAATATACTCCAACAGTGTTTTCTGTCTCCCCCATTTAGTGTGTCCTGTTTAAACAGCGGATAAGGAAAGCATTACCTTAAAATATCTATTAACTTTACCATGAAAGATCAACTCGTTACCATTACCATTCCCTAAGTGTCAGGAGATCTATATCTGAGCAAAGATCAAACTGAAAAGAATATAATAGCTTTTAAAATATTCCCACACATTAGTACAAAGGCTATGTTGCAAGACAATCTGGAGACCCTGTGTTTATTCTCCAACCTGTGAATGAGATCCTGAAAGAGTGAAGGGAGATAATCCTATTATATTACAAAAGATACTAAATTAGTGGATGGAAGTTTGACACTGAACTGTCCATACAAAGACCCTTTGTTTATCTCCTTCCTGAAGGAACAGAACAGAAAAATGTTGAGAAAAAGATATTCATAGGACTTTTCCGCTGCTTTTAGCTTAACCCATGACTGAAAATAAGCTTTTCAAAAATTGTATCAAGGACATTCCACTATCTGATATTTCTTGAAAGACTGATTTAAATATCTTAATGTGCTTAAATTTGCTATATTCAATCCAACACAATTTTGCAATGACTCAAGTTTTCTGAAGCTTCTTTAAATTAGACCTAATCTAAAAAACACACACACACCCCCTTTCACTGAACTCATCCAGTAACTACTCAACTAGCAGTTTATAATCACTAGCAATTCAGGGTTTTATTTAGCCTTTCAAATCTGATTTAGAGAGTGATTACTAAATTAAAAATATTTGAATTGTTTACTATGCGAGAATTCTCTACCCCCTCCCCCCCGGAAATACCTTAATCATTTTGTTTTCCTCAGTCTGCATAGTAATTGTGGTTTAAATGTTCTATTTAAATATGTTGTGTACTGCCTACTGGTACTCGCCTAAAAAGATATAGAAGTCGAAATGAAGAATTCTAAAGATTCAAAGAAGGAAATTTAGTCATGTCATATAAAAATACCTTATTCAAGTCCTGCATATGAATCTCAGACTTCCCAGAGATACTGGAATTCTCTAACCACAGTACAGTAAAACTCCACTGGTCCGGCACTCCTGATGGTCCGGCACCATCAGGAACCCAGAAGTGCTCCGGGCAGCCAGACCGTTAGAGCTACTCTGCCCCCGGCTTCCCCAATTCAGCCGCTGCTGAAACTGACCAGTGGCTGAATCGGGGAAGCCAGGGGCAGAGCAGCTGGGATGCAGCCTTGTAGGTCCCGTAGTGCTGCCCCTCAGGGCTGCAGGACCAACCCAGCAGCACCCCAGCTGTCCCCATTCAGCCACTGCTGAAATTGACTATCGGCTGACGCCGGGAAACCCAGGGCAGAGCAGCTCTGCCTCGGGCTTCCTAGAATCAGCCGCTGATCAGTTTCAGCAGCAGCTGACTTGGGGACGCTTGGAGCAGAGCAGCTGGGGTGCTGCTGGGTTGGTCTTGCAGCACCAAGGAGCGGCACTACCAGACCAATCCAGCAGCACCCCAGCTGCTCTGCCCCAGGTGTCCCCAAGAGCAGCTGGGGTCCTGCTGGGTTGGTCAGTAGCACAGTCCCTTGGTGCTGTGAGGACCAACCCAGCAGCACACCTTAGCTGCTCTGAAACTGACCAGCAGCAGCTGAATTGGGGATGCCTGGGGCAGAGCCAGACTATCAGAAGGGGGGGGGCTATGAGGGGTCTGTGGTGGCATCCCACCCACATTACCCCAGACTCCTCATAGACCCCCTCTTCCAATAGTCTGGCATATCTGATAATCCGGCACCCCCTGGTTCCTAAAGGTGCCGGATTATCAGAAGTTTACTGTACTACAACAAAAACTGCAAGGTGTGTGTGTGTCAACTTAAAACTTGAATCCATTTGAAACTATAACACTTTATAATCAGACAGGTTACATGAAAGCAGCCAACTTCTAAGGAACAAAAGAAATGTAGGATACTTATAAATGTTGTAGTGTTAGACAAAGTAGACTCTGGATTAAGCTGGCTATTGTCAGGCCCCTTCACTGGAGGTTCCTTGTTGTAGACTCTGAAGAGAAGTAAGCTCTGTTTATTCACTTCCACAGCATAACAAGCAGCTTCTGTGACTTTTGTTGAAGGAATGGCAGATGTGCAGGTGGAAAAGCTAGAGTCATGGATGAAGGTCTTGTAATTCTGGCCCTGTGGCACTAGACATTTGTTGCATCAAACGGTGTACGTGCTCATGAAGAATTTGCAACAGTGCAGTTGTACACTGAAAACCCAGTGAGTCTATGTCTAGACTGCAGGCTTCTTTCAGAAGAACCTTTTCTCTGGAGAGACCTTCCAAAAAAAACTTCTAAAAGAGCTGGCTATTGTCAGCATACAAAAGCACATCGAAAAAGTGATCTGCTTTTTCAAGAGATAGCATCCACACTGAATGGATGCTCACATTTAATATGTGATTACTAGAGATGGAACAGCCACCAGGGCACCTGTACTTTTTCCTCCTCTTTCGAAAGAACTTTCCCGTCCACACGCTTTTTTCCAAAAGAGCTTTTTAGGAAAAAGGCTTCTTCCTCATGGAAAGATGACTACTAAATGCTGGAAAAACCCCTCTATCCTTTCTATTTACTTGCGACATAACTCAGGTTTTGTTGGAAAACCAGCCGTTTTTCGAACAAAACCTTGTAGTGCAGGCATACCCTGAGAGTAGGGTCAATTTTCAACCATCCAGTGATAAGATGCAAAGCAAGATTGAGCCTGGCTCTCCTGCAGATATGTTGCCTAGTTAAGTGGCTTACTATGGTGAAACTTTACTCTTTTTGCTGCCTTTCAAAGAATGAAGAACAGGAGTCTCAAACTCAGTTTACCTTGGCGCCAATGCAAGTCGTCAAATCCTCCTAGTCGGCCACCGGGCACCCCCTCTGGCAGTGGAAAGATTGAAGTGGAAAGATTGAGCTGGCCTGGGAGAGGGCAGAGCACAGGCTCCTGCACTGCTCCACTTTCCTGCATCTCCCACCAGCGTGGTGAGTGCAGTGGGATGCAACTCCTGCTGTAGTCCTGGGAAGCCCGGAGGCTGCGTCTCTCGGGAGAGAGGCTGGAGGTAAAGTGTGCTGTGGGTGGGAAGAGGTGGGATAGGGGCAGAGCAGAAGTTGGACTTGGGGAAGTGCAAGGACCCAAATGTTAGCAGCTGTGTGCAGGCCAGATTGTGGAACTTCTCGGGCTACAGATGGCCACCCAGGCTGTGGGTTTGAGACTCCCCCTCCCCCCCCCCGAAGTTTCAGAAGAGATGAGAGCCTGTCTCCATTCAAGGAAGCCTCTTCAGAGGAGGAGAGTTTAATCAAACCATCCCGCATGTACACCCATTTGAGAAGTCCGTAGATGGGCAGAGTCCCAATTTCCAGGGGAGAAGTAGTGACCAGTCAAGTTCCTACTTGACTACCCGAAAAGCATTTGCTTTTTATCCACTGGAAACATGTCCATAGTACAGCTCAGGGGAGAGGGGAGGCAATTTCTAGCAGGGTACGAAGATTCATACTAAGTCTACTTGAGCTATCATGCTAAAGATAGTGGTGTGGATGTTGCAGCACAGCCAGGAGCTTAGCCTAGACACCCAAGCCCACCTGACTCTTGCATTTCAGTTCAGGGCTCGCTTTAGCCATCATATATGCTACAATGTATTTGGTATGCTAATTAGAGAAGAGCTAGAACAACGGTCTCCTCACTTGGGAATCAATTTTCATTTATAGTGTAGGTCCATAGTACTAATTTTCAAAGTAATTAATGAATCAAAACTAGTAATGTCAGAGACAGCTTTGATTTATGAACCCTCATCTACAAGTGCACTCCTGAAACAAAGCACATCCCAAAGCCCAGAACAAAGCGCAAGAGGCAGTGACAAAAGTATTCTCTGGAAAGGGCTTCTGGCCTCAGAGCAACCTTTAAGACAAAGCTATTCAACACACAGCCTGTGAGCCACATGTGGCGGCCCACGACCTGTTTGGGGTTTGCGGAGGGCTCAACATGCAACCCACAGGTGGGATCCTTTGAACATAGCCTCCACTGGAAACATGCTCCATAATGATGAGTCAATATAATGGTCTTCTGTTGATATGTGTTTTAGTAGTTAAAATTCCTGTACTGTCATTGCTCATTAAAAGTGCTGTCATGAGTGGAAATCAAGTAAATATTGCATTTTATTAATATCAGCAGAACTGACTTAAATGGGGCCTGTGTGTTGTGTAGTCTTGCCTTAATCTTTGTATTCATGCCAGTCAGTGTGAAATAAGCTATCTGCATATATATTTGCATGTACATGCAACCACACTTAAGTTGTGGCCCTCGACATGTGTTGAGTATCATTGTGGCCCCCAGAGTTCTCAAAGTTGAGTGTAGTCGTCCTTTAACAGGAGAAAAAGTGAATTCCACATGTGACCACCTTTAGGAAAAAAGTCAAAACCTCTCTCAGAAGTCCTTTCCAGTATGACAATTCAAAAACAGCCCTCTTCTCCAAATGATCCCCCTTTCTGGAGTAAGAGTGCTAGGGATTTCATGAAACCCACTGGGGCTTGATTGTCCATGGGAAGGCTTTGATACAATGAGCGACAGTATAAGACTATAGGTTAGACAGAATCTTAAGCACACTGGATATTTCTTATGTAGGAAATATCCAAGAGTTTTACCTAACCACCTGGAGGGGCCACAATTTAAAGGATGCAAAGAGACAAATCAAAGGAGGAAAAGTTTAACACCCAACACATGCTCAAAAAAGCAGAAGAAAACAATCTTTTCTCCTTTGAAACAGTATGTATTACAGAAACAAGTGTGGACTGTTCACACAAACAAGTGCAGTCTATGGCCAAGTTACAATGATCTGAAGTTTAAAAAGAGAGTTTGACAGGTTAAAGGCTGACTCTCCATGAATGCAAGCTCCTGTGGAGCTGCCTGCCCCCTGCCTCTGTGGAAAGCACTGGGAAGGAAGAGGGCAGATGGCTCCCTATGTGTACTAGCTCCCGTCTATCAGAGACGGCAGCATGGGGAGGAGGGGACTCCACAGGAGCCAGTGCTCCTGGCTCCCAAGCACTGGCCCCTACCTGCCCTTTATGCTGCTGTCTCTGTAGAAGGCAGCAGCAGGAGAGAGGCAGGCAGCTCCACAGAAGCCTGCCTGTGTGGGGAGCCAGCTTGAAAGCCGGCTCCCCATGGTCACCCGCTGTGGCCTTCTCCCCCCCTTGCTGCAGGGAGGAGTTGCATGTAACCATTAAGACTAACTAATAAGCATGGACTTATTGTTTAATCATAAACATTTATATACACTAACATCCCTAGTCCAAACTAGTGTTTGCAGGAAGCATGTAGGGGACAATAAAACTGCTAATCTGCATATCCTTCTACACCCCACATCTTCTGAACACCAAATTTACAGCCATTAAAAAAATGCATTATGGACCATAAAATCTGGTCTCCAAGTGAAATCTGGTCTTCTGCATATTTCATGCTATACAGCCGGTACTAGAGTTGTGAATGGTCGACTTACGACCGTTCACATTTACAAGCGAAACGTTGGTAAATGGCAGACCCCGAGTTACAAAAGCGATCCGCTCTTACAAACAGTGTGGTTGCGTGTAACTCTATGGGGTCCAACTTACAAACAAACCGAATTACAACCAATTGCTTGGTCCGTAACCAGTTCGTAAGTCAGGGGGAGGCTGTACTATACTGATATATCACAGGGCAGACCAGTATTTCTCAAACTGGGTGTCCTGACTCAAAATGGAGTTGTGGGCAGAGATAGTCACAAGATTTTAGGGTGACTGCAATATTGCTACCATTAATTCTGTGTTGCCTTCAGAGCTGCAGCTATTGGCCAGGCCCCTGACAGAAGTGCCTTGTCAGCAGTGATTCAGAAGGGTAGCATTACCATAGCCTCTGCTTTACAATAACTTTACAACCTTCCCTCTCACCCCAATTCCTTCTGAGGTCAGGACCCTCTCAATTCAAGCAACTAATCAACAAATTGACTAGGCACAAAGAGGCAGCAAGGGGGAGGGGGAGGAAGGGGTGCTGAAGGAAGCTGGCTTAAAAGCATATTCCCTCCAACTCTGTGGGAGGGGGCAGGGGCACAGCAGCAGCCAACTTTGACATGTACAAGAGTCCCCGCTGGCCCCCACCTCTCTGTAAGCCCTAGGAGTCTGCAGCAGCCTTAGCAAAGAGCAATCAGGACAATCTGCTGCCTAGCAGCTGAGCCAGGACCACAGCAGCCCAAAAGTGGAAGTCTGGCTGGGCCACATCAGCCTGCGAGGCAGCAGCCAGAACGGCTATGAGAGTATGACTGGGGCTGCCTGCCACCTAGGGATGTTAAGGACTAGTCAACTAATCACTTCTATCAGATAGAGGCCGCAGGAAGCAGGGGGGGGGGGGGTGGTACTTAAAAGCAGCAGCACCACATGGAGCCAAGGGTAAGCGGGGAGCTCCAGCAGACCCCGAGCTAGTGTAGCACTGTCCCTTTGAAACGCTGCCGCAGCGTTTCAAAGGGGCAACACCACCGTGTTGACTAATCAAATAGTCAATGCAAAAAAAGGGTCAGTCTAGAGCAGGGGTTCCCAATGTGGGGTATGTGTACCCCAAGGAGATATGAGAAACTTGTCAAGGGGGTACGGGGAATATTTGGTAAATAACTAGATTATCCTAATTTAAATATTCCAAAAGTAGTAGTGTTAGTGAAAAAAGTTGTGGATTCTAGAGTCTAGAATTTATTTCCTTTCATATTGAATAGGGGGTATGGGAAGGTTTACTAAAAGCCAAGGGGGTACGGGGATCAAAAAAAGAGTTGGGAGCCCTTGGTCTAGAGGGTGCTAGACAAGAAAGGTCCACCTGTATTATAGGTACACCTTTGTGGGCCCCCTTTGTACTAGGCAGAGTAGAAAAAATAAAAATTTTAGCTCTTGCTCCAAACAGCTTTCAAACCAAACTATAGGTGAAAGATAGGGGAACCACAAAGAAATAATGTACACACTTTAGCTTTTGCGTATTATGAGAGTTGCAGGATTTTATGCGGGGGGGGGGGGGGGGAAGAGATCTGGAATGCTTCACATGCAGTTTACTGCAATTGCCTGGCATAAATCATGTATCATGTTTGCGTTCATCCTTCATGAACGTTTTTTTACAACAATTATTTAGATCCACATCCAAGATTCAGGAAGTGTTAAGCAGCTAGTATCACTCACCCAGAATCCTCTACTGGTTGAAAGAAGAGATTTCTCACCCACTCCTCAAAAACAGTGGTAAATACTACCAACTGCAGTAGCTGAAACATTTAGACTTTAGGTATGTATGTAATGGGTAACTTTTTAAAATAATAATAGATTTAGATCAAGTATCAAAAATCTGTGTATTTTCTGATCACAACACAGTTTGTTGAGTCCACATTTCAACTGAGTGGACTACATGTCTGACACGTCTGTTTATGAAGTTATATTTAATATTTTCTCAAATGTATCTATTTTCATTCTAGGTTTATCACACCATTATATTCAAATGGTACCATTATATTCATGGGGAAAAAAAGGCTTTCAAATAAAACCCAAACTGACCAATTTCTGGGAACATCAAATTTCCACCAGCTGGAGGACGTAGAATTGGGAGCAAGTCCTCACCTACCATATTATGGATGGTGATACCACCAAAATTAGATTTGTAAAAAACCTGCAGAATCATGATGCCAGCTGCTTAACATTCTATCATTAACTTGATCATGGAATTCAATGTTTCTAGACTTATTCCCAGTTAAGTTTTAATTAAAAGATAGCTAAAATACAATAAAAGCTTTTCTAGTAGTTTTCAGTGCAAGTACTACATTTGTCACACTGCTGTCATGCAATCACAAATGAAAAAGCTAGCATCTCAGACCAAAACTGTGCACTAAGAGATGCAGTACAGGATAACATACAAGACAATTAAGTTTGAACACTTCTTGCATTCTCACTCCTTCCTATAGGCAATTTCCCCACAGCATTCCACATTAATACCTTCTTCTGCCAGTCCAGTTTAATGGAAATTTGAGGGAAGAAGCTATTGTCCCTAAAAATTAGCAGCAACATCAAGTGATATGTGAAGCTTTGGCCAGTTACTGTATCAGTATAGTGATAATGGCTTGAATTTGCCTCCTCTCAGTTAAAATGTCTTATTCATTCACACTAGAAGTCAGTCCTTTTTTGGGACTAGGAATATTTTGCAATGTAACTCAACTAGCTACCTGCAGTAAATTGTACTGAGGAACCCCAAAGGGGTAAAAATCAAGTGTTCAAAATGTTGAACCGCATTAAACATTTTAAGTTAATACATTTGACTTCACCTTCATGACTGAGCTGTAAATACAAGCTTTTAGGTTCTCAAACTAAGTATTGTGCCTCCTTTTTTTAAATTAAAGCTGTGGCTGCCTCAGTTCCAGGTGACTGGGACTGATGCAGGACTGTATATACATCCAGAAAGCAGGGATAGAGAACAGGCCAAGCCCCACTCCTAGGCTCTTGTCCCATCCCTGCAATCCCTCACCTATCTAGGGATGTAAACAACTAGTCGAGTCTCTGATAAGCAAAAGCATATTGGATAGTCAACTAGTCACTAGTCCCTCAACTAGTCACTTTTCCCCCTTTGGAAAAAGCCTGCAGAATCATGACACCTGCTTACCTTCTATTATTAACTTGATCATGGAATTGAATGTTTCTAGACTGTTATTCCCAGTTAAGTTTTAATTAAAAAGGGGGGAGGAGCAGGAGCTAGTGCTGGGAGAAGGCAGCTTAAAAGTCTATTCTCCCCAGCACTGTCTCTGCAGGGTACTGGGGGTAGCAGGAACCAGGCACAAACTGGTAATCAGCTGATTCCCAGCTCACGGCTAGTCCCAGACAGGCCTCTTACATTTTAAATGAATCGTGTGCCCGGAGGGGCGGGGCACAGCAGAGGAGGGTAGAACCATGCACAAGCTGAGAATCAGCTGTCCTGCTCCCAGCCTTCTTGGTGGGAACCAAAGCAAACTTAAGCATTCTGCCATTTCCACATTTTCAGTTCTTGTTTCCTCCCTCTTCATTGAGCAATGGGCTTACCCTGTCTTTGATCTTCCTCTTATTTCCAATATGTTTGTAGAAAATTTGCTTGTTACCATGTATGTGTTTACCTAGACGTAGCTCATTTAGTCCCCTTGCCTTTCTAATTTTGCCCCTACATAATAGTATTTGTTTATAATCATCCTTTTTTACATTGACCTAGTTGCCACTAGGGATGTTAATGGTTAACTGTAACTGGTAACACCCCTTAACCTGTGAGGTTACAGGTTAGGGCTTGAGCAGCTCTTCCTCCCCTCCTCCCCCCGCCTGCCAAGGAGGGGGCAATACTCCAGCCCCATGGGGCCTGCCGTGCATAGGAGGGCTGCTCAAGCCCAGCCAGAACAGCACCTATCCGTGACAGGGAAGGGTCCACTCCAGCCTGATCCCTCATTTAATCAGTTTACTGGTTAATGAAGTAGGCTTTTTAATACAACTCTTTTTAGAACATTCAAGATCTCCCGATTAACAGAGGGTGGTCTCTTGCCATACTTCCTATTTTTCTATGCAGTGGAATGGTGTTCTCTTGCACCCTTAATAATATCCCTTCCCCCCCCCCCCAAAAAAAAACAAACCTGCCAGCTGTCCTTAATTGTTTTTCCTTAGTCTTGCTTCCCATGGGACCTTAGCTACCAGCTCCCTGAGTTTAGCAACAAAAGGTCTGGTAGCTCTTTATAGACTACTTCAGCTAACCCCTGAAGCTTCTGAGTTTAGCAGTTTGCCTTCCTGAAATACATTCTTTCATTCTCCATTCCTTAGAATGAAATATGAATAAGCAACATTTACGCTCCGCAACAAGCTTATAAAATAAGGAACAAACACACCAATGTGCAACAGATATGCTATATAATGTTAGCTATGCTATATAATGTTAGCTAACATCTGTTATACTACAAGCCTGATTATGTTTTAGTCAAGAAATAATTTTAGTCTTCCACTAGAATTAGCTGTCATTAATTTTCTTTGCGTATTTTACTCTAATAGAGCAACTTCTATTAAAAATGGTTTACGGTGAGGAAGAGGTTAGAATTTAACAGTGAGCGGATGATCATGTTCCACATCAGCAATGTGGTTGCACCCTTACATGCAATGGATTGTTAACTGATTTTTGCAGAGCCAGCAGAGGGAGCACAGACATTGTTTTTTTAATGGTTTTATATACAGTTGGTCCAAATATCAGTAGAGAAAAAAAACAAACAAAAAATCATTGAAAGAGACCCAGTAAAGAAAAAAAAAAAATCCACAAATTTTTTATCTAAATGACAGGGGGGTTTTGTAAATGAACATTTGAAAATGGAGCAGGGTGTTACCTCATGCACCAATATCCAGTTTATTCAAACTGACAGCAATTTTTTCTAGCCAAAAATTAAACCTTAGAAAATAAGTTGCATAATGAGTACACTGACCCGACCTTAACAGAAGTAGCATGAATGAGTCCTATAAAATAAGCAGAGTTGTTGTGTCTTAAATGGAGATCAATAGATTAATCGGCTCTAACAGTTAACAACTTTGGCTGTTCCTTTATAAAAAAGGCCCTGAAGAATTCCCCCATTACAATCAAGTGTATGTAACTCGCCCCCAACTTTAAGATTATATATTTGAATTTCTAAATAGAAAATAGTATACTTACAAAATTCATTTTCCTACATACTTCAGTATAATCCTAGGAATCTGTCTCACTTTTTATCCAAAACCCCTTGCTATCTACAGTGTTCCTATCCCTCTCCCCACTCTCACTCTTTGTTAACAGCACTTCTGTTTATCTACATGCACAGTTATCCAAAACTTTCAGATGTCTTCTGGTCGTTTGGATAATACTTTACTAAGTCTTACAGGATGGTCCACATTAGAAGTATTGCACTGGAGTAAACACATAAGTTTTAAAGTCAATTACTACAAAGCAACTCTTAATGTAAAGAAGCATTGAACTGCATTTTGTATTGCTTTAGTTGTTGGCTATGTAGCCAACTGACCCTGCCAGGAAACGCATATAACTTAACAGATGAGTTCACAGGATTGAGACCTAAGACACTTATGTCTCAACTTCACTAGGAAAAAAGTATTAACTCAAGTCAGCACAATGTAAAATCCTAATAAATGTGAGGCAATTATGTCATTTTCAGCCTGCTAACTTGTATAAATGACTAATGCTTCATCTTCACTGGTTAACTTGAAGCAACACACCTTCTCACCCACCCCCAATGAAGACAGGACAAGTGAAATCATTTGCTAAGACACTTCACGGCCACTAAGGACACAATGGTTATTTACCGTATCGTAACTAATTCAAAATGCAGTGATCAGTGAGAATGCTACCATAGGTGCATGTGCACATACTGGGGATGCAAGCAATTCATTGAGTAGTAGACTGACAAGCATATTACTTATCAGGTAGTCAAATGACATCACTTGTTGCTTCTCACCCTTGCTGCCTTTATCAGAAAGTCACTTAAAAGCTGGTTCCATCCAGCACTGTGTCCCTGGGGGCCAAGGGAGGCAGAGGCACAGCAGGGGACTGAGCACAAGCTACATTCAAAAGTCATCCAGGAGTTAACCCTGCTGCAGCTCTTCAGTTTCCTCCTTTATTGAAAAGTCAATGAAAATTCCTGGTTGATTATTCAATTAGGTGATTAAATGAGGTTCAACATCTCTAGCACATACACCTCAGGTATGTGAGAACAGAACCTCAAATAGCATCCTTTGGGGCTGCACATTCTGTATGTCTCTTCATGCTCCCATGAAGCCATAAGGGCACAGCAGCAAGCAACAACTATCCTCAGGTCTGTTGCAATTCAAACCCTGTTTTGCTCATTCCTTTGAAAAGCAATGATGGAGAACAGGTCATGGGATTCACATCAAATGTGTTTAAGGACTATAATTAATATAGATCAGTTAATCTCAGTATATCTATACAGGGTAGCCAACTAGCAAGCCATATCCCCCAGATGGTGGTAATAAGGAGTTCTACATGTATCCATCAAAACACCACAGCTGTAGTACTGTTCTCCCATATATAGCAGCAGCTGAGTCCAAGGCAGAGGGTTTGACCAAGCTAAGCAGGATATTCCAAACTGCAGATCCCAGATATATGCATACTGAAAGAAAAGGATGTGAGATCTTCCCTTCTCCAAAAAAGAAACATGTACTGCCAACAGGTCATGTATAAGACATTGTGTCATCTCTTATGATGTCCATTGATGAAGTCGCCTGGCCTCTGGAATTCCTGGCTATAGGTACAAATAACTAAGGAGACAAATTTGAACTGCTTGGTTTTGTTGATGCAATAAAGAAAAGCTCTAGAGACAGTATGAAGTTTCTTCTCTTTGCGTTTGGTGGGGGTTGGGGAAGAATTGAAGTTAATTGTTTCTGGTGACACTCAGATGGCTTGTCATGTCCCAAATGAACAACCCATCTCAGCAACTCATTAGTTTTCTGAGGGAATCCAGCCACTGGGTCCATGGGTGTTATAAGCTTTCGAGGCCTCAGCAGGCTGCAGCACTGTTTCCTGCCCTGGTCTCTATAGTACATTTCCCCAGGCAAGAACCCTCCACAAAAGTGGAGACCCTCAATCCACATGCCTCTGGCTACCAGAAGCCACTGTTCATTCCTGTTTCCCCCAATCCCACAGATGTCCCAGTAGCTTTAACAAGTTCTCACATTTGGATGGAATTCAGGGAAGCCCTCTGGTTTACATTTAACTGTCCAAGGAGACAAATTTATCACATAACACACTTGGCACAAGATTTTAACATTGATCCTTTACTTAACATCTAAAGCATGAGAATACAGATCACAACCTAAACACAAGTGCCCCTCACTAGACCTCCTTTCCCATGAAATTCCTTGAATGCGGGTCATTTCCAAGCTCCAAGAAGGTGGACAGCTAGCATGGCAGCTATAAACAGGATGTCAGTGTGGAATCTTATTTTCTGGGGACCACCAGGTTCCTTATATCTGTTCTGAGTAGTATCTTGGAACTTGTGCTCAATTTACTTCATTCATGCCAAAGCACAGCCAAGAATGTTACTCTTCTTTGCATGATTTGGAGGTCTAGATACCAATTCAGCTTTGAAAGGCTATTCAGTGGAACTCTTTCCAAAGCTTCACTTGATGCTACTATTCCCCAAACTTTATTAAGTAACTTCAACACTATTGAAAAGAAGAATGTTTGCTAACAGATCTAGCCTTGCACACCAGTGTCCACTTAACTTCTGTTTGGGAAACCTGTGATGCTAACAGCGGACAACAGACTTCCAGGGTCAGTGTTAAGTCTGAAATAGACAGTCAACGTAGGGATGGTAACTATGATGTGTGTAAAATGTAACTGCTGGGATTTTTAGCAGTTACATGTTCACATGCAGGAGGAGCAGACGGGAGCTAGTGCTCCCTACATATTGATTCTTGCGTCATCCCTCCCTTCCTCCCCCCCCCCCAAACCGCTGCTGCCTCGGTGGGAAGCAGCATGGGGTGGTGTAGCCAGACAGAAACCCTCCCCCCCGCCTCCTCTCCTCCCTGACATCCTTGGGAGAGAGAATCCTTGAGAACGAAACACTGTCTTCAAAGGCTCCAGGGCCTCCAGAGGTGCTGGAACAACAGTGGCCCTGGATGCTAGACAGGAACCAGATAACAGCGGCAATTGGGCCAGCAGACGATGGGGGCCTCAAGCTGCCCTTGGCTGGTACCAGTATTGATACATCTACACCCCGTCCCAGAAGAGGAATCTGCCACCCCATCAGAAAAAGGATGTCCGACCCTAATGACTTAGTTACCTCCACCTCATAGGTGCAAATTAAGCTTTGGACCCCCTGTGGGAATGGGCATCACAAAGATGTTCCAACTTAATTGGCATTTTAATGACAAGAGAAGAGTCTATGTGACCACAGGGGTATAAAGTGGGGCCCTGTGCCCCACTCTAATTGGAGATCCACCCATATACCTGCTGCTCAGGCGGTCTTGGACCCCCGAGACTTTAGGGATGCCTTCGTCTCGTATCGACTGCTTCCCATCGGGACTGAGAGAAACACTGGCTTCACCGGAGTAAGGATCGCAGGGGTGAGAATATACCTGCTAGGTGTCTATTTTTGCACGCATTCAATAAGAGCTCAGAGAACCAAAAAGGTTTCATGGTACCTTTAAGTGGCTTTTCATTGTATTTTCTGTCTTGTCTTTTGTAGTGGCTGTGTTATCTGTAACACAGCAGTAACATTTAACAGCTACACCTGCCTTGTAACAATAAAATAGTAACTGTTTAAGCTTTAACCTGACTCCTCCTGTTGCTGTAACAGAACCAAAAAAATCAAAGAGAACCATAGCCAGTTTGGCTATCTTGCCATGGTCAGGGGTAAACGCAATAAGAGCTGAGCATAGAGTCGTGCCACCTCCACAGGGCAGACTCTTAGGGCGCCCGTCAGCCTCCCTGGCTGCCCACTGTGAAGGGACTCTGTCCTAGCAGTCGAAGACTCGGGTGTGATAGGGCTCGCAGACCACTCACTACCCCGGCCACCAGCTAACAGGTGGAGAAAGCAAGCAATCGATAGAGGCAGTGGGGGAGTTGCATGGAGTCTGCAAGATTAAATAATAAGACCAGGCTTATCAGTCAACCATGTAACTGACTGCATGCTAACATCCCCAAGTTAATCCATAGGAATCTGGGGACTATCATACCAAAAAGCCACTCAGCAGCATTTTGCTGTCAATTATGCTAAATGCCCACTGCTGAACCTTATGAACCTAGACAAATGCAGGGACTTGTGTGTCTCTTACCCTAGTGGTTATGCGCCTCCCATAAGCCGTTCTTTGGTTTCCAGTAAACAGTGCCAGACACCCCATACAATCCATACTTGCTACACTTCAGCAGTCAGAAAGACCTGGGGAGTGGCCTCAAATGCTTCTCCTTTTATATTCTGGGAACCCTGTATTTGAGGGTAGAGTGGCTACAAATCTTGCTATAGATCAATTGGAATTTCATTCCATTAGTGAAAACATGCAGAGGCTACTTGGGGAAAAAAAAGCCAGCTAAATATTTAGTTAACTCCTTATATGATGGACTGTCAAAGACGTTCAGACAAAATTTTCGAAAATGACTGGTGATGTGTGTCAAGTTGCACTCCTCACATTATCCCTTAAAAATGAGACTTTGCTAGTTTCTCAATGTCTAGAAACCAAGGCCCACTTAAGACATTTAAAACAAAGTCCCTAGTCACTTTGGAGAAGTCTGAGTTTAAAAGTATATACAATATTTTCCGTTTTCAGGTAGTTTAGTCCCAAAAATCAGTGTGAAAATGTCAAATCATTCATTGTGGAACAGATACTATGGTAATAGTTACAAGCAGTGCTTTTTTTGGAGGGGGAGGGAGAAAAACGGTGACGGTACTCCAGGCTCAAACTTTGAGGGGCGGGGGGGGGGGGAACATGCGAGGAGCCAAAATGCAGTTGCGGCCCCTTTAAGAGCAAAAACGCCATGCTAGGATCCCGGTGGGGGGAGGGGGGAACCCCAGGAAAACAGGTGCCGGTACGCCATTCCTTTACTGTGTGCTGGGAAAATAGGTGACAGTACACTGTTCCGGGCCATACAGTCAAAAAAAAGCACTGGTTACAACTTTCTTTGGTCAAATGAGAATGTATATCTTAGAAGCTGTAGTGTACTGTACACCTGACCAGAGTTGTGGTACCAGAATCATAAAACTGAGGAATAGGCAAATGTGAGCTGGAGATACACACACCATTCCATTTTAGTACAGATAGGATCAGCAAACCAGACCACACAAGCCAGTTGCTTAACTGGAGACATTACATATGTAAACTATTGGAGACAAGAACAATTCAGGCTTAAGAGATCCTAGAATTTCACAAGAATGCTACTGAAATTGAGGTCACAAAAAATGTTTATGCTCTAACTTTTGATGGAGACATGTATGCAGTCGGTTAGCCTGTTTATATAGCTCTGGTAAACAGCATCAATGAAGAGAAATTGCATACTGCATCAAAGTGGAAACTAAAAGTAGTTTAGATGAAAGTATTACTAAATTCCATTTTAGCAATATTCCTTTATTACAGTTAAGTAACGTTCACCTAGGGTTTTCAACCACACCACTAGCCCAGTAGCTCATGTCCTCTTCAGGTAACCGTCATGCATTATGGATGAGTAAGAAGTTACCTTTATTAAATGAAGACAGGTTCCTTACAAGCTTCTGCAAGATATCTTTACCGAAGACAAACAGAATTATCCCACTACTGGACAAGAAAATGACACAGGAGATTTGTGTCACAATTAATCTGTATTTTATCAAGGGCAGTGTAATGTACTGATCTGACTGGCACTTAAATACTGCACACCTTATTTGGATATCACTTCCAACTTGGGTGAGAAAGAATTGCTGCCTTCCATTTCCTCATAATAAATGAGTGGTCCCCAAACTTTGGAGGTTGCCAGGCGCCAGGGGGCAGGGCCCTCCCATATCCACGCGCCCAGGGGCAGGGCCACCTCCAAGAGCCGGTGTCCTCCCCCCCCCCCCCAGCACTGTGCACCTGGGGCCGGAGCTCCCCCCCTCCAAGAGCACAGGCGGCCAATTCGCGGCACTCCCGGGGCTGGCGCTCACCGTGCACCATGCGCCCAGGGCCGGCTCTGGCACCATGCGTGCGCCACGTGCCCAGGGCCAGGCCAGCCCTGAGCACTTGGCGGGCGCACACGAATGCCCCCGTGTTGGGGACCACTGTAATAAATACTTCCATTTGCCAGTCCTGTTCTATTTTAGACAATGCACACACGTGTTCATAGCTTCTCCCTAGCATATGGCACAGTGACTTGATGAACCACAACAGAACTTAAAATAATAGATCAGTGTCGCAAACAATTGATTTTTAACACTGATTTCCAGCATACAATAGGGTTTCTAAATAAATACGTTTCTCCATATTGGTGCTGCTGTTCAGACTAGGGATGTAAATGTCACTTTAAAAGTAACCATTTAAACAGTTAAAATATCATTTAACTAGTAACTGATACTAGAGAGAGTGCCCCACCCTGGCCCGCTGGCTCTGGGCAGCCAGTGAGACTTACGGGGGGGGGGGGGGGGGGAACAACAGTAAGCTCAATGCTTACTGGTTAACATTTTACATTCCTAATTCAGACTGCTAAGAGCATTCTGGGAGATGCTCCTGTAACAGAAGGAACAGAATATTAGAAATCAGAATGTTACATAGCAGTTTGAGTGAGACAGAAGGAATGTAAAAGAAAGCAAAAGCAGCAGAACTGCCAGAAGGAAAGGAAAAAAAAAAAAAAAGAATGAGGAGAAAGCTTATCCTTATGACTTCATGTGAAATAGGAGTAACAGTATTAAATGCAAGTGAGCTGTCAAAAATAATGCAAAAAAATGGTAGCCAAAGCAACCCAGGATAAAGATGAAAGCTGATCACAAAAGTTCTTGATTTATTTTACAGCAAAGACTGAAGTTTATGCTTCTGCCTCTAAGTTAAAAATACTTAGATTTTTTTCCATAAATCTATCCTCAAATCAGTAACAAATATCCTTAAGGAAGTTCCGGTACCAAAATATTGTTAATGGCTAAGCAGGTAATGATCAGAGACTGCAACATACTACGTTGAGCATGCTCATTCCACTATTTTATTTTGTCATCCCACCCTATTTAAGTTATTTGGTGCATCTTGTTAGATACTTAAAGCTATCTGGGGCAGGAAGCATCTTCCTGTTTGCTCAGCAAGAAAAACAGGGTCCCCAATGCTTGATGGTTTAAATACAGTTGTAACAATAGAGTTAGGAAACTGAGAACAAGTATTTGTGCAACATGGAGTGAAAATCTGGGGTTACAGCCACTATGACAGAATAGTGGATGCCAGCTCACCCATCTGTAATTACAGTTGCACTCAAAATTGTAAGTATAGGTCAGCAGTTTGCACCCAGTGAGCAGTAAGTAAGATGGTGTGTTTTTCTTGGGGTGACAGCCGATAGTCTTCATAAAGTAACTTGCTGCCTTTCTCTTTTTGAAAGGTAAAGCAAGTTAGGAAAACTATCATGTTAAGAACATTAATTCTCAAATTGGGGGAGGTGACTGCTTAGGAGGTCAGCAATGTGGGAGTTTGTGAACCATTAGCTCCACAGGTTTGACAATCCCAAGCCCTCATTAAATTTTTTTTGAAAGCCACTATGTTGAAAGTAGTTTTAAAAGCCCTTGAGTTTACACATTAGATTATACATGCAGGACTCAGACATAAGTATTTATGCTTTCCTCCCCTTCCAGCCTGCAAACTTTCATATCCTGATTCTCTTACATTACAGCCACTCTTCGAGTTACGAACAAGTTACGGACCAACACTTGATCCGTAACTCGAACTGTTCGTAACTTGGACCCCATTGAGTTACACGCGACCGCGCTGTTCGTAAGCGCGGGTCGCGTTCGTAACTCGGGGACCGCCTTTACGACCGCTCCATGGGAGCTTTGGTCGTAAGTGCGAACGGTCGTAACTCGACTGTTCGCAACTTGGGGAGTGGCTGTACTGTTCTGTAGCATTCAAGGCAGCAAAAAGCAGAGGAAATTTGAATTAGACTGTATCCTTTATGTTTTTTCAGGAAATTAATTATAGTTTTGTATTAAAATACAGCTCCTTTTCAAATATGAAGATCTACGCCCTTGTGGTGTTTCTCCAAATTAGTGCTTTGAGAAGGGTGAGGACCACAGAAAAAGTTGATGCCACAAAGGCCTTTATACATATAGGGATAAGTTATGTGTTGTCATTCACTCCCGTCTCCACCCCCCTTTTCAGGAGTTAAGACAATATTGTCGAAAGTATTTTTTTAATTAGAATTGCAACAACAAATTACTCTTGAAAACTTGTGCTCACGAAAGCTCATGATACCATCTAAATGTTTTGTTAGTCTTTAAAGTGCTGTCAGACTAAGTTTTTCTTGTTACAGACTAACTCAGGTACTACCCCTCTGAAATCCTTGAAACTTATCTATTCTCTTGTCCCATTCCTCAAGAACACAAGAGTTACAGAAATTTAAACTTTAGAACTACACTTTAAACTGGTACAATTTTGTATTTAGACAACACCAGAACATTCATGCTGATCTCTGTACTTGTTTAAACTTACAATTATATAAGATTAACTAAAACCAGTTGAAGTCAACTTCTGCATTTAGACAAAATGACTGTAGCTCACAGTACAGATAATGGTTGTTACTGCAAGTTCTTCACGTAACATTAAGCACATGTGTGTCTAGTGATAGAAATGTAGCCGTGTTAGTCCTGTTTGTTTCAGCTACACCAGACTATGGAGCACTTTAAAGACTAACAAGATGGTTTATTAGGTGATGAGCTTTCGTGGGCCAGACCCACTTCCTCAGATCAAATAGTGGAAGACAATTTTCTTCCACTATTTGATCTGAGGAAGTGGGTCTGGCCCATGAAAGCTCATCACCTAATAAACCATCTTGTTAGTCTTTAAAGTGCTACATAGTCCTGTTTCATGTTTGTATAGGGCAGTGTTTCCCAAATGGTGTTCCACAGAACTCTAGGGTTCCGTGCAGTGACAAACAAGGGTTCAGCAAGAAAATTCCACTACAATAACATTTTATGTTTTAAAAAATTGATATGTGATTTGTTTTTAAATATGTGCAATTGAACTAAATGTTGATCTCACTACCTTGTTTAGCATTTCTTTATTATTATTCTTACTTATCAGTGGTCTACTTTTTCAGCTCCATACATTAGACTATTAGGGGTTCCGCGAAATTCTTTTGCGTTTAAAAGGGTTCCGGGGCCAAATAAAATTGGGAAACACTGGTCTAGGGGAAAGGTGATAAAGGAATATATGGATGTTAAGTAGAAAAGCAGATCAACTTTTGCATTCAAAGTGGCTAAATGTTATAATAAAAAAACCCACAAATACTTTTTGTACTTTCAGAGAAGCTTACCTGCAAGTTTTTTCACTGTTTTGATTGCATAGAAACAGAAGTTCTAAGTAAATGTGAAGCTAAATTATTGTTTACGTCTAATAATTTTCAGTACAAGGAGAATGGATAACAGTGACTAAGTTCACGAACACCTAAGTGACAGAGGTAAACCTATTTATTCAGTTAATTGAATTAATCAGTTTGGCAGACAGTATTAAGACAACAGAAATCAGCACACTTTGGTTATATTTCACCTGGTAAGAGTGATCATATAAGCAAATACCTGCTGGCCTTACTAAATGACGTTTTGGGAACTTCTCAAAGATGAATTTCCATATTTATCTGCTATTGGTAGCAATTCACAAAGTGCTATTCTAAGTTCTCACTTGAAAGCATTAATATTTGAAGTATCCAAGACTACACTCCAAGTACAGTTTGTGCTGCACTGTTTTATGAGTAATCACCCACAGGTTAGTAAAAATCACAAGAAAACTTTTCTAACCACATGGTCTTCACTGCTAGTTAGATGTTTAATCCAAAAAACACAGTAGCCCTTAAATTAATGTCTAGGACTATTACTAAGGTCTATGCCATTAGATTAGCAGCTGCACACCAAAACCCCTCTTAGACACTTGGACCATAAAGGAAGGGTTAAAACAAATTTTAAGAAAAGCAAAGCCCTACAATGTGCACAATATTTTAAAATTCTGCAAAATACCATAAATTATCTCAAATAAGTGTGGCTCCAGCATGACAGGGGGAGTATAGGCCACTGGCTGCCTTGAAGTGGAAGATTACACTGAAGTCTAACTGGTAAGAAATTCAGAAATGGGTCCGAGTATGGGAAGCTCTATGAAGGCCTGGGTGCTGGGGGAGTGAGCTAGTGAGGGTCGGGGTCCAAGTGCAACTGCTTGGGGATCAGTGAGATAAAGGGCTTAGAGGGGTCCAAGTGTAGAGGATAGAGCTTGTCAGACTGAAAATGCAACGGGCCTGTTTAACAAGGAACCTCAGCTACCGTCAAGATGATGCCACATGCTGGGAGCCTGCTCCTCCTCCACCCTCTCTCCCCAACCAAGATTCTCCTATTCCCTTTTCTTCTCCATCCATTTCTCACACCCATATTCCTCTCTTCCTCCCATCCTCTTACATGGCCCATTGCCTCATTACCCCACCCCTTCTATACTCAGCTCCACTGTTGGGCCTGGCACTCACTGTTGCACAAAAAAAGAGAAAAGCTCCCAGAACAGAGTGATCTTGACTAGTTCTAGGGTCCAAGAGGCAACAATCAACCTCTTTCAGCTTGGCAGCTCTCTGTTTGCAGAAATGGGGGAAGGAAGAGGGAAAACCAGTGGCATAACCCTATCTGCTTTCCATACCTTGCCTTTGGGGAATGCACACACATATACAGGTTCCCTGCAGAAAAGCATAGGAATTCAGGTGAGGGAGGTTTTTTCTGCAGGCCCAATCAGACAGAATCCCCTCAGGAGTGAGTGGCATATTTAGTTGCTCAGCTACTTTTACCTAGTTGTGAAGAGCTTGAAGTAGGTTTCTCAATGAAACAGCTGTCCAACTCAGACTTTGTCTACTACTACAAACTTATGTCAGGATAAACTGCATTGCTCAGGGGTGTGAAAAATTATACTAACCGATCCCTTGGATTAGACAGTGCTATGTTGATGGGAGGGCATCTCCTGTCAACATAGCTACTACCTTTCAAGGAGATGGAATACCTACGCCCACCGGAAGCTTCCTGTCACCATAGGTGACATCTTCACTATTCCAACATCACTGTAATTGTAAACAAATCCTAACTTACAAGAAGGTAGCATTGTAGTAATTTGATTAAACCTAGTAAATACCAGAATCTACTCTTAGTTTTATTTCTCCAATGCATTGCATTTTATCAGACATTCAATATGCTTACAAACTTATTGTCTTACCTCTCTACGTTTTAACTCTGATGTTCAGAAAAGCAGCATTTTTTAAAGATTCCTCAAATACAAAGATACTCAAGTTGTGTTAGTTTTAGACTAACCAGGCTGCATGCTAAAATGGTATTTTAATACCATTTTAGAAGCTCAAAACCCCTCAGGTCCCCATCAGTAGCACTTCAGGCACTGGAAATCAGTTTGATAAAGAAGGTAGCTGAAGTTAGCATAGTATTTTTTGTAGAAAAGTCGCAGACAACCTTAGATTGTTTGAGTACGATTACCAAGTTCCTAACCAAGGTTCCCTTTAAACTAGCATTATGACAGCACTCGATAGATCACAGTGAAACAAAAGAGCCTTAAAAGTCAATTGCTCACTTGCAAAAACGTACTACCACCACAAATACCAATCCATCCCTTAATCCTAGGGAGAGATACAGGCTTCGTAGATGAATGATCAGAGTTACTTTAAACTAAGGGGGGGGGGAGAGAGGAAAGGTGCTCAGTGATAAAAGGAGTATCAAAAGTGAGTGCCAGCAGTTCTCTTCCGCCCCTCTTTTCTTTCAGTGTCTTGGGCCTCCAGCTGAGTGCCTCTGCTGACAATGCAAGAGCAGGAAGAATCTCTTACACATGCTAGGTCTTCTATAATTACTGAATGATCAATCAAAAAACTAATTTCTTAAAAACTCATCTCAAGAGACTGGTACAGATTTAAAAAACTAGTGTCATCATACCTACGGTGAGACACTCCTAGGCAAGCAGGATTTATAATCCACGCCATCTTCAATTTAAAAAGTTAAGATGCAAGTTCCTAGTTATTCGCATTCACTTAGCTATTTGATATACCCCTTAGCAAATACAAGCTTTTGGTTTGAGTTTCCAAAACTTATGGTTACACAGGGAAAAAAGTTAGATATTACTGACTTGGCCAAGACCTTGTCTAGTCTATAAGAGTGTTGAAAAATGTAACAGATTTAACCTTGCTTAAATTGGTTTAGCATGTTCAATAAGGGTTAAATTTGTTTAAGTTCACACTTATTTAACTAGATCAATTTAAATAATTGACCAGTAAGACCAGTTAAACAGTTCTGCATGCCTGAAAAGGCTTGTTTATTTTGAAAAGGTGTTACTCTAAATCAGTTTAGTTAAACCAAAGCAAAGCCATGTGGATACACTTTAGTTTAAACCTCATTTACTATATTTTAAACTTATACCCGTTTTTCCATCTATTTAAACTGAAGTACACTTCATTTTATCCAGAGAAAGACTATGAATGGTGTTTTCTCCAGTTTAAAAAAAGAAGCTGGAGACACTCCATTGGTTTTAGACAGTTTAAGTGTGAAAGCAGCCTGCAACAATTGCTAAAATATTAACTGCTGACTTCATTTTTTTTTAATTCCACAATATAGAATATGCATGTTTGATCAACTTTTTTTTTAAAAACAGATTTTTAACATCCAGCCTTTTCTCAAACTGAAAGTTGCTTCCCACATCTCCCCAGCTTTTAAAAGCCTTAACTACCCCTTATACAGAAGAGTGGTGCTGTAGCACCTTGACTGAAAAAATGAATATAGTATCATGAGCCTTCATGAGCACAACCCACTTCTTAGATCAGTGGTCCCCAACGCAGTGCCCACGGGTGCCATGGCGCCCGCCGGGGCATTTGTGCGCGCCCGCCTAGTGACCAGAGCCGGCCCGGGTGCGCACAGCGCATGCACGGCCCCTGCCCCCAGGCATGCGGCAGCCCCAAAAGGTTGGGGACCACTGTCTTGAATGGAGCAACCACTCAAACTTCTGTAAATGCTATGTATCAGTAAAATTGTTCAGTACATAGATTGGGGCAATGTACAAATTAGAATTGAGTTATGTGAAACTTATGATCCCTCTCCCCCTCACACACCTCTTTCTTTAGGCATTCCTTTGTAACAATACAGCAGCATGCTCTAGAGACCATTTCATGCCTGATTTAATACCAATAAAAATTTAAGTTTGAAAATGAGGCAACCCCATTCTACCCAAGAATATTAAAGGCAAGAATGGGGAACTTTTTTGCTTCTGGGGCACCCACCCACAGAAAAAAAAAATCAGTTGCAAGCCACACACAATTGAGAAGCAAACGAAAACAAACCCTCACCAATATGGCCCTGACTGAGAAGGAGAAAGACACTCCCCACAGTCCCTTCTCACTCCAGAGCCTGGGGGGAGGGGTCCCAGCCTAATAAAGGCAGTTCTCACTAATACCAAGATATGTTTTTTTTTAAAACTGTGGACTTAAAAAGAACTTGAAGCGGGGAACTTCTCCCCACTGCTTACTTCCATTTGTGCAAAAAAAAATTTTTGTGCAACTGAAGAGCAGGGAATGGGAGGACTTAGAATACAATTTCCTACAAGCGTCCATGACTTTAGTGCAGAACAGTTATATACCAGGGTGACTTATAGCAGGAATGCCCTGTAGATTGCGCGCTCCAACCGCAAGGTGTGGTAGTGCGGAGGGGTGGGGGGAGGAGAGAAGAGGGGAAGATAGGGGAAGCTGGAGCACCAATGTGGGCTCCCCAATGCTGGGCCCTACCTGCCATGAGCCTCAGGGGCTGGATCCAGGCAAGGTGTGGGCCACCTCTGGCCGTTGGAGTTCCCCATTCCTGATTAAAGGAATCAGACTTATGGACACTGCACTAGCTCAATAATGAAGGGCCCACAGGATTGAACACTGTAAAAGCAGTTCCCTTGAGAAAATAACTCTTGGACACATGTATATTAAGTTACTCAGCGCTGTGTTTTACTTAATATATCTACCCTCTCAAGATAGGTAACTGTAGAAAAGGGTATTGGCAACTTGCTCTATCTTCCACTTGCTTCCCTATCCTATTAGTGCTAGCAAACTTCTCTAGACTGACCCATTACCAAGATAGCTTCCCCAATTATCATCTCTAATACCATTAGCTCACAGACATCTAACTCTCCCCACCTCTAATATAATTAATTCACAGACACTTACCTTCCTTCCCCCCCCCCCCCCCCCCCATCCCGCTCCTGTTGTGAAATGTGATTTGTCCTTTTCATATTTGTTCATTTTTTAAATTGTATCCTTTGGTATATATGGTTGTGACTATTTTCTTCCACTACTTGATCTGAGGAAGTGGGTCTGGCCCACGAAAGCTCATCATCTAATAAACCATCTTGTTAGTCTTTAAAGTGCTACATAGTCCTGTATTTTGCTTCAGCTACACCAGACTAACACAGCTACATTTCTATTACTATTCAGACAGCAAGACCTTATTACATATACCCAAATGTCTATCATTTTAGAAATCATTTGATAGCTAACAGGATAAGGTACAGAGTGGCACTTCAAACTACTTAAAACCATATTTAATGCCTCTACCAATACAGCTGGGTGAAGTTTTTCAACAAGTGGTTTATTGGCTGGAAGAAGTGTCAAACTCACTAATGTTATGTTTACTCCTTTTGGGGCAGTTTGATCAAGATTTTGAGTGTCAAAACGTTGACTTTCTGGCCTGCAATCACCAAGTGATTTGCTAAGTAGATGCAGAGCTAAAACTCACAAAACTAGCTCCAATGGTTGGGTGACTTACCAGGAATATGGAGGCCCAGGTTAGATTCCTTTGTTTCTCCAATAATGGATATTTGAACTTGGTCTCCCTGGCTGCAGGAAAATCCCATAGGCATCAAGCTATATGAGTTATGGAGAGGGGAGGGAGGATGGAAGGGTGGGCAAACAGTGGTCCTCCATCCCTCATGAGACACTCTTTCACAGAATATATAGCCAATGGTGATGATCATACATATGGGCAATTTGTAGTATTTGTCACAACAGTGATGAATCATTGAGACAAGGAAAGAAAAGCCAACTGAAGTAGCTCTGTAGCTAGGGTAGTCTCTTACACTGTGGAAAACCCAAGCTCAAATGCCTTCTCCACATCAAGTACAGGGGAAGGGGAGGGCAAAAACTACTCCGCCCTCCCCCCCACCTACACCACAGGTGAATACCCTAAATGATAGGCTAACACATAAAGTCATCTTTTTACCCTCCAGCCATCTGAGGAATCTAATAGAGATGTAACATTAGAACTGTTTGAAAAGTTAACCAATAAGCCTGAGCTTATTGGTTACCATGAAGAGCTACATGCAAGCTCCTGCCCCTTCCCGGGGAGCCAGCTGCCACTACATTGCAGGCTTTGTACCAGAACAAGCAGCACGTGAGAGCAGGAAGCTCTCTGGGAGTGAGGCTACAGGCAGGAGCCAGCTGCCACCCCACACTGCGAGTACATGTAAATGTGGAACCACTGAGATTTCAGTAGTTACCCAACTGCCCCCTTTAACATCCCTAGAATCTAATCTTTTGCTTTAGGAGGAGCACCTGAAATTGAAACAAGAAATGTCTAGGTCTGCTCAAACTAGATGTTTTCTGATTTACTGGAAATTTTAAGAAGTGGTTTTGATACAACCCCCCCCCCCTCCAAAAATTGGAATTGCCAGCAAACTGAAAAAAAAGTGTATTAGTATAGGTCTACTTACTAATGTTCCTAATGGATATTTGCCCACAGGAGAGAAGGAAAAAGAGCACCCTGGAGAACTTCATGAGAGCCCTTTGGCAGAAGATTAGAAAGTTTTTTGGTAACTATAGAGATTTAAGATTGCATTTAAATGTCTTAATTCTAATTCTATTTACAGACTCAAGCATTTGCAGACAAAGGAACTCTCATCAACAATGACACCTGATCAATACATTGGCACAAGAGGATTAACCAACACTACCAGTGCCGTGATCAGTGCTATAGGGAAATCAGAATTTTTGCCTTATTGATCAAGATCAAGTAGATGAAAGCATCCAAACAGATATTTAACACATTCTCACTCCAGCCTTCAACTCAAGGGGGAAATTATGTAAAGTGTTTGTACACCAGCTTCAAAACTCTGAGAAAAACACCATTATTATTGAGGAAAGCCAAGAATCACTGGGGGGGGGGGGGGGGGGGGGGGGGGGGGGGGAGAGAAGCATAGCCTATCTTTATTTTAACTGGAGATATTAGGAGCAAGGCTGCATTAATTCATCACTGGGCCCTATTCAACTTAACCTCTCTGCTGCACTGGGCTGGAAAAAGCGTAAGGCAGTAAGTGGGAAGTGAGTCCACTTTGCACCTCATGCTGCAGCAGCAACTTCTCCATCAGACAGCACTACTCACTCAATTATAGCCTGGCTGCACTTCTATCATTGCATGCTTTTATGCACTCCAAGTCACCTATGCACCAAGGTTCTTCAAGGTATTAATCACAAACCCCTATATTTAAGTTGTGTAAGACTTCAGAAGTGATGTCTGACAAGCCAACTGGAATATTTCAGTAAAAAAGGCATATGAAGCGAAGATGACAAAAGATCAACATGACCATTCAGCATCTCGATTCTAACAACCTGAGAAGCATATAGCAACAGTGGCTAAATAACCCCCTCTTTTTAGATATTAAGAGTAGTGAAAAGTTTGTCGGTCAAGTATTTCTGTTCAGCACTGTTGGAATCTGAGGCAAATAGAGTCCCTGCTCCATAGATCAGACACTGTACACCAGGTGATCAGAACTGAATAATGTAGTATTTTCTCTTGCCATCTTATCTTGAAGTGAAGGTGTAAGGTCACAAGCAATGGTAACGGATTATAGGCTCCATCTATGCGTATTTGGGGGTGGTGAATATTTTCTATGCCTATCTGGGGATTATTGTATTCATAACTGTGATATAACAAAGTATTCCACCTGTAAGTAACAACTTGGAAGGTATCAGGTTCTTGACACATCTGCATGGATGAAGGGCTATGTCTCAGTTCATCTGAAAGCACAAGTAACATCCAATCTATAAAGGACTGTATACATACAAGATTTTGTATGAATATAATGTGTATATTACACACACTGTATATTTAAAAATCCTCAAAACATCACTGTAGGGTTCAAAGTGATACTATAAACTTTATATTTAGCCTTCCCAAGTAGTGAAGTAAGCAGTCTCAGGTGCTTCAGAAAGTAGTATTCTTCCAAGTCAGTGTAAAGCCAATATGCCTGGGAGTCACCGATGCTGGGAGTCACCGATAAAAAAAAAAAAAAAAATCTAATTTTCAAAATGGATTTTAAGCAAGCTCCTAACAAATGGGGTCCAGCAGGAATGTCAAATATTTGGAAGCAAGAATGGAAGTTTAATTATGGACTGTAAATCATGGCACAACTTCAGAACTAAAAGCCTCAAACATAATGGAATGCCAACTGATATCAGGAAGAAGTTTGAACAGAAATGAAGGGGAGGAGATGGTATCCATTTAGAAAAAAAAAAAAAAATCTAGCTATTGTTTCTTCTGTACTATGCCACATTCATCAGTAGATATACATCCTTATTTCTACCCTCTCTTCCCATCACTCTTCCTTATTCTTTAGACTACTATACTCTTCCCTGCAGGAACTTCCAACTCTTAATCTAGTGAGTTCCACTCCTACATGCTATCACCCATGAAATCATTAAGAAGTTAACACTGACATTTTGTACCACCATTTGGCATAAAAAGTCAGACTTATCAAGGGCAGCAGAATTCATTCCTACAGACATCCTCAAACAATTACTTAGGCAGATATAACATTAGTTTCACTCAGTTCAAGTTGGGAAGGGTGTCTGCAGTCAAAGGGCTAGCAACTCAAATGTTAGTTCTTGTATTTTGGAAAAAACCTACTACTGTTAGGAAAGCTACACAAAAACATCATGGGGACCAGTCCCTGCCTATTGTTTGGCATCTGATGTAAGAGTTAATGATCTCATGTATAAACATGCTATCCCAGGTACAAGGCAAGTTAGATGACTGAGTCTTCCTAAGTTCTGTCACCATAATGCATTCATTGTATAATCCTTCCCCCCCACCACAATTTTATGTCATCTAAACTGCTGTATAATGTTGCCGTGAATTGCTGTTCCATGTTCCACAGAGATACTGAATCCATTCTTATTCTAGAGACAGACACAAGTAGATTGAAGATTGAGTTAGTAGTGCTCAGGTCCCCTTACTATAAGTTGCGTGGTTTAAAAAAAAAAAAAAAAAAGTAGGCCACAGCAACTTTTGTCTTCTCCCGTCCCCCAGAATTATTGTTTGGCAAAGACAGAGGAATGGCGAATAAGAAAATAATCCTAACAGCTTATTTTAAAAATCATGGTCCAAGTTTCAAGAGTGTGTCACCCATACAATATTTCATCACTCAAGGAAATAAGTAACAAAAGTGATCTCATGTAGAATTTTCAGTGTTAATAATTCTAAACAAGCCACCTGATTTTTAGATTGAAGCACTGGGCTTTCAATAAGCAGCAGTATTTATTTCATTGTAAAGCCAGAGGGATAAAACAGGATAAGCAGTAGATATTTCCCCTTATTTTAACATTAACCAATAGTGTAACAAAATGAAAGAACCTGGTATCTTCAAAGGTGAAGTTATTCAGTATGGTAAATCAGTTTAAGGTTATAGCTCTCAAACGCATTCTAAGATGAGCAAGTTCTGGGACCAGCACAGTAGATTACTAGAAACTGCTAATCTCAATTCATAAACAAAAAACCACAGTGATCTAGTTGATTTAAAAACACACACAAGGATAGAAAGATGTTTGGTTATGGGATGTTAATTCAACAGTTTAATTTATCCATCTGCTTCTTTTACAATGGATTTATAGAAGCAAGTTCTTAAGATTAGTAGAGCCCAGCTGTTATAAAATTTTAATTTAATACGGTACTGGATCTCTTTTTTGGAGCAAATTTGTTGCCAATCTCTTCAGTTAGCACATGAGAAATTCTCTTGTCATATCGTTTGGCATTTATAATCCTAGAGACAAACAGTCTGCTTACCCTCCTCTGTTAATTTACTTTGAGCTGGAACCTGTTTCAGTTAACAAAATAAAATACATTTAAGAATATGCATCCTTTTTACATTTCATCATTTTAAGGAAAAACAGTAAAGTACAATAATGTATTCCCTGAAAAAAATCTATTTAGAAATATTCATTATATGAAACAAGATTGAGAATTTCTTAGCTCACTTTTGTAAATTTACTAAATTAGTGGGTAAGCATTTTAATGCTGGTTTACTGTAATACTATACATTTTTGAACAATGTAGGTATCACTTCTTGTTTGTTGCATGTTTTTATTGAGATTAATATTCACCAAAAATTTGCACCCCCAAATATCTGAAGTTTAATATACTGAAGTCAGTGACATTTCAGTTGTCTAATAGAGTAAATATTAATAGCATTAAGCATTTGTTAATGAGAAAATTCTGAGCTTGAGAAGACTACAGATTATCTTGTACATCTATGCCCCAACACAGAAGACTATGCCATAGGAAATACTTGACTGTTTTACCCAATCCAAGCAGTGTAATTTCTAGCACATCCCTTAGGTATACTGCTCCCAAGTCCTGTAGTTCCTTAATTATATGGGGTGGGCTTTGTGCTAATTTTAAAGCTTTTCCTTCACTCTTATCTCAGTTCTCTAGATCATATTACAGACTCACCTCAATTTCTTCTCCTTCCTTATCATTCCCATCTTTTGAATACTGGTAGGTTCTCTCTGCCTTTTTGTCTAGCCAAATTGTACATGTGTTGTGTATGTTTACAATAGGAAGAGCTTCAAATGCAACACAACTCTAAACATAATGAACTTACAAATTTACCTTAGCGGGGTCTTACAGCATTTTTCCAAAGTTCAGCCAAAAAAACCTATTAAACCATAATGCAACAACTGAAATCCCCAAATGTAACAGCTGACCGGTTCTACCTATATTGCCTATGAATTAAGAGATAGTGACACGAGATAAGACTCCACTTTAAATTTCTAAGCACATTTTAGGTAACCGATGAAGATCATGGTAATACTCAGAAAAATAGTAATAATCAGGTAGAGCACAATTTCCTATAAATTATAGCTCACTTGCATCAAAAGTGAAGATCAGTTTGTAGTCTCAATTATTCACAACAAAAGCAGCATATTTGATGGTCTGCTCAATAGGAATTTAACTAGAATAGTAAGGTGTTGCTGTTAAGAACTGGGATACAATGGCATACTGCATAGGGGGGAAAGGTGTTTTTCCTCACATTAGTGGTGGTTTGGCCATATTAGTCCCCTACTACTTGAGCACAACTGGAAATTTTACTCATGTGAAAAGCCCCAACTACCATCACAGTAGCCCTCTACAAGTAAAGGGAAACGAGTAAGCACCCCACAGTGCTGGCTCAAAGTCTACACTTTCACATACAGTATTAAAGGCAGGGATTGTTTTTAAAAAGCTATTTTTGTGCTCTACTATTCAGTGAATACCTCTACTTATGCACTAAAAAAGTTTCCATTCATTATGCCACAAGTATTAAGGTTTAGTATGATGGAAGCCATTTCTGCCGAGACTGTCACAATGGTTTAAGGATATACAAAAAGTTTCACTTATTCCAAATATCATAAATACAAAATGTGAACAAGTTTCTGAAAAACTTTCTAAATAGTGATAAGTTGTGCAGAACTAGCTATAAGATAGCACTAAGATGACAGTAACTTTCTAAATGCAACAGAAAAAAAATTGCAAATAAAACTATTATGGTCATTTAAATTTTTTAAACTCTCAACTACAGAACCTGCAAACATTAACTGAAAGATACTGTGTTTTAAGATAAGCTCCCCCCCCACACACACACTGCTGCATTTCATGTGTGAGTACAAGTATTCTGTTTAAAATGAGATATTAATTTTGAAAGGGTCAATCTTATTTGGATTTCACTCCCAAAATATGCTTTATAATTTTGCTGAGAGACTTGAAGAGTCTACCAGAACACATTTTTGGGCCCAGCTACTAGTTACCCCTTCCCTTAAGCTAAAGGGCAAGATCTTTGAATATAATTAAAGCAATCCAGGTTCACTTAATGCTTTGTTTACAAGATAAGCTTTTGAGTTCGATAAGTAGCTTTTGAAAAAAATTACCCAAAGTTTAGTTTTATGCTGAAGGCACCACACAACTCATTTTTAGGGTTGGTTCTTTTGTCTGTTTTGTAGGGGAGGGAGGGTTAAGTCAACCTAAAATACTTCCAGCAATTGTTACTGTAGATCTTTCACCTTTCTTAAAGTTTACAAAAAATGAAACAAAAGACTGAACACTGAAACTTATTACGCTGTAACAATTTATGTTGAGTTTAGAACACTGTCCTTAAATTCACACTCACGATGGCTGTGTAGAGCATATTAAAACTGGCAACTATTCAGAGACCTTACATTAATAGCTAGTCAAACAGACATCAGGGACATTTCTTAGCCTCAAATGTCCTAGTTTTGTCAAATTAAAGAAGACACTGCTAGTTATTTTAATAATCACTTACATTGCTAGGGAAAACTGTGATAAATGAAATGCCTCCCAAGGTCATGGGAACAAGCTTTAGCAGCTAGGTTTCCAGACAAGCTTCTTCCTGAAATCCTATCAGGCTTCCAAATCAGTAAGGAAAATAAAATTGCTCAGATATGAGTGACAATATTTTCAGTCACCATCTTCTGAATGCCCCACATCACCTCCAACTCCAGAATGAAAAGCAGTCCCTTCTGCTACAGGCAGCAATCATCCTCCAGTATTAAGGCCTCTTCATAAACTCACGTGGTATAACATCCAAAGGTGACATACATATAATAACCATTTGGGCTGAAGATGATAGTGTCATACAAGCACCACCGTTAGAGGCACTTCCCGCTACTAACTGGGACAAGCACGACACCACCGTGCTCATACAAACGCCCGCCCGCAGGCTGCTAAAAGCAGCCTGACTGGTCCTCCCTCTATTTCAGAGGCGCTGCACAGATGTCTTCATCTTTGTCCAGAATCGATATACACAGACCATCTAGCCATTAATAAATGAGAACAGCGAAACGGCGGGTGGGGGAGTCTGCCTCTTTGCCTGCTCTCAACTAGCCCGGACTGGGGAGTCGCTTACGAGACAAAGCTGCGGAAGGCAGGGGAAGAGGAGTTTGCGGGTGTAACTGCAAAGGCAGAGACCCCCTCGGCTACAGACTCCGTCTCCCTCACCCCTGGCCAGCGGAGGCTAGCTGGCTCCGTGCAGGGCTGGCAAGCAGGCTGGCTGGGGATGATCATGCTGTGCAACAGCAGACGACTAATCCCAACTACTTAACCCGGCAGGGAACCAGGGGCTAAGCACCACCTATGGTGTGTGGACGAGGGAGGGGGAAAGAGACTCACGGTGCCAAAAGCACCTCTGGCCGCACGCGGGGGGGGAGAGGGAGGGCGTCTGGGCACCGCCTTGCTGCCGGGGGCAGGGGCAGCCGCGCCAATCACCCCACCCAGCATGATATGTCACAGCAACGCCGGCGCTTACCCCAAGCCCTCCCTAGGGCAGCCCGAGAGGCAGCCACGCCCGCCCCGCGCGGGCGCCCTGGCCGGGGGGAGACCCCCGCATCGGCCGCCTCAAGGTCACGGCGCGCCCCGCATACAGCTCGGCAGCAGTGTCGAGCGGCCGAAAGGCAGCCCCGGTTCCGCGCCCATCAGCAGCTCAGCCCCAGCCCCCGGTGGCTGCAGGGGCGCTCCCCCGCCGGGGGCCGGGCCGGCTGATGCTCCAGCTGCTTACCTCGGCCGCTGCCGAGCCGCGGGACTCACCGGGAATCTGCCGCTACCACCCGCTCGGCGCACAAGGTGCCCGCGGTCCCCCGCCCTGCTCCAGCGAGCCGCCCCCGCCCTGCGGCGCCCTCCAGACTGCGGGGGAACAAGAGGGGCTCCCGGCCCCACCCCGGCAGCGGCTCCTCACAGGGAAGGAGCCAACACTCCACGCTGCGGCTCGGCCCCCGCCAGCACCGGCTCAGCAGCACGCGCCGCGCCGCGGAGCCCCAGCCCCACAGAGTAACCGCTACCGTCTCCTAGCGGGGCAGCCGCAGGGCGGAGCGGCCGGGCCCCCGCCACTCACTCACTCACTCACTCACGCGCTCGCTCGCTCCTCGCCGAGCCGCCCCCTCCCCACGCTGCAACCGCCGCTTCCTACCCCCTGTCCCGGCGGTCACATGACGGGGTCTCGCTCGGGTGAAGGGGCTCCAGACGTGCGGCGCCTTCAATGGGGGAGGAGAGGGAGGAGCCTCCGGCGGGAACGGGGAGGCGTGGGCGGGGCCAGTCGCTCTCCCCGCCTCCGCCTGTCCGATTGGCTGCTGGGGGCTGACGTGCTTGTTTCCATGACGTGTGTGGGCCGGGCCGAGGCGTTTGATGGGGCCCGGCGGGCTCGGGTCGGTGACTTTGCCGTGAGCCTCTCTCCCGGGAGGAGGTGGGTGTGGGGCGCTGCGCTCCTCTAAGCCCCTCCGTCGTCCCCGTGCCTGGGGGCGGGGGGAGCAGCTCGGGCACGGGGGTAGCTCCCTGCGCAGGGCCGGTGGGCAGTGGAGGTGCTGATCGCGCAGGTAGCTTGTTGCACGCAGGGGCAGATGGGGGAGCTCACCGGGCAGACGGGGAGGAGGGCAGAGGGGGGGGGAGCTCCTTGCACTGGGGAGGGAAGCAGCAAGGGGGAGCTCCCTGCACAGGCGGGGCAGAGAGGAGTAGACACTCTCAAGGGGAGCGGGTTATGCAAGGCGTGCGGAGGAATTGTGCGGCTCCCCAGTTTCAGGGCGTCGAAGAGTAGAGGGGATACCCTTGTGGGGATTGAGAACAGGCCGACTACCAGCGCCAGCCCTCCTTCCCCCTTTGTTTCCAGCCGAGGGTGAAATAAAAGTACAATGAAGACCACACTCCAGAAAGTAGCTAGTTAAATATCCGGTCGCCCCTGCTGCTGCCTCGACCGCATGAATGAGGGACGCTTCAAACCAGGCTGAGGACGATTGATTGTACATAAATGTCTCTGAAACACAAAATCTCTCCCCTCCCACCCCCAGCCCTAGAGGGCGAGGACTGATTTAAATTTCATTCTCGGTGAGGCAGCTTTCCTCCTCTCTCCTTCCTCCCCCCCAAGGCAGGTCTGCAAATCTTTTCTCTGTTCCATCGCAGCAAAACCAGAGGAGGTGCCTGGTGTCTATCCATTTATCGTTCTTTATGTGTAATTTTACAAAGAAATGCTCCAAGCTACCGTAGCCTTATTTGTATTCTATTTCTTAAGGGAAATTTTAGATATGATTTAAGTAATCTGACTGGCCGTTTCAGAAGGCATTAATTACCTAATGCTCTGCCTCTACCAGTTTGTTTCTTAATAATGCTACTGTATATATTTTTTTAGGATCTAAAAGCACTGTAAACATTAAGGAAGTCTCTTAAAACCTCTTCTCTATAATATAATATAATATATCCATCCTTACCTCTATTTTTCAGATGTGAAAATTGTGTGGAATTTATATCAACATTTTCAAACATATGGTAATTCTGACTGCTCAATCTGAGTGCCCAATTTCCAGTACCTCAATTTTAACTTTCAGTGTTGTAGATCATTATCCATAGTGCTTGCTGAAGACATTTTGGAAGGTGTGTATATTCAACACTTTTCTATGACAAGCTCCGGAACTCACAGGACAAGGAATATTAGTGGAGACTTGAAAATCTGGGCCTAATGATGCCACTAAAGAACACAGGAAGTTGAGGCAGCACAGCAGTGGGAACAAGCTCCCAGAAGTCCTGACTTCTCCGTCTCTAACTCTAACTCCGTGAGAATGATCAATAAAACACAATTATTGCTATATTTTCTAGCTTGTGTTATTTGAATTTTCATTTTCTTTTGGACACAGTATCAACCTCTCTCCTGGGCACATAAGTGGAATGAATGGCCAGCTGTGTAGTCCATCAGATTCTTTTAACCAACCATGAATACCCCATCGCTTCATAGTTATTGCTTAAATCCCACAGCTATTCAAAATTCAATGTTGAAAAAGAAATTAAATGTAGAAGCTTATGTAATGCTAGGGGTGAGGGCCTGAGAGGTGTAACAGAATCTAGAGGGTTAAAGCAACCCTCATACAAACAAAATCTAGTTCATATAAACCAGCCTACAAGGACCAGAAAATAAATAAATCATTCTGACTACATTATCAACATTTGCTTGGTTATGCTTCATTGTCTGTTATTCTTCCTTACCTGAATCTGTGAAGCAGCTGCAAAAGGGCTGCTAACAGTAATTTGCCTCTGTCCATGTTGAAGGCTGCTAAAAATATTACTTTACCCCACATCTCTTGAGGTCAATAGAAAAATCAAAACAATGAAAAAGACAAATTTTGCAGACTAATAGGTCTTTTTTTTTCTTGCATTTCTTCCTAGAAGAAGAAAATATAAACACATAAATAATAAGAAATGCTGTTGCATTCCATCTGCAACTCACTGTTCTCATATGTACTGATCATTGTGGCTCAGCAAGACTTCCCCCAGACACCTGAAAATTGCATTTCTAGATACAGTTTTATGAGGCTTGCAAATGTGTCCTGCGCACCTCTGCCATGTCTCCTAGCTCTTAGCAAGAGAAGAAGAAAAAAGCTAAGCAAGCATGTTCTTATGATTAAGAGACTGAGTTCTGGTTTCTTCACAGACTGACGTGTGAAACGTAGTGTATGTCGCTTCAATCTCTATGATTCTGTTGTCCACCCATAAAATGGAAGTAATTCCCATTTCCCAGGGATCATATGACATTACTTAATTTTTACAAGATAATGAAAGCCATAGATTTTTCATAAACACAAAATATTAGGCTCAGTCACTGTACCATTATTGTAGCGCTAATATGTATTTTATAGTAAAGTACAAGGATAATGTATACAAAATATAACATGAAGAGTGGTGGGGAAAAGCTTTTAGTGCTTCTATGTTCCTGCCTGTTTTCCTGAGATACATTACATTTAAAAATACACACCTGCAGTCCCCCTTCACCTGTTTCTACCACGCTAACACTAAAATTTTCCAAAGATGCCACTATTTTTAGTGCCTGAATTTTTGAAGCCTCAACTTCAAATAAGACTTGTAAATGCATAGACCTACACTGATTCATGTTCAACAATTTCTGTGGTAATGCCAAAATAAAGCATTGGCATTTGTTTTCAATTGATTTTCTCAGCACAGTCCCACAAATGTTCCTGACCACTTTTTGCAGACTACTCTAGATTAGACTCCTGTTCTCTCTGTGCTCCTGCTTGGAGTATCCCATACAGCAATTTTCCTGTAAGTCTTTTACCTATATATAATTCCTCTATCTCGCTGCCAGGCATTATTGTATGTGATGTGTGGTAGCCATGTTAGTCACAGGATATTAGAGAGACAAGGTGGGTGATTGACCAACTTCTGTTGGTGAGCAAGACAAGCTTGAAAACTACAGAAAGCTTTCCTTCAGTACTAATATTTCCCTTGCAGTACTCAGAAACTTGTGTCTCAAAAACTTGTGCCTCTCTCCAACAGAATCTGGTCCAATAAAAGACCACCTTGTGGTCACCCACCTTGTGTCTCAGAAATTAACAGCATACAACCTGTCAGAAGTATCCAATTCACGAGAGCAAGGTATTTACATACAAACTATTCTCTGCTTTTGATTCTGAAACAGATTGATTTCTTTCATAAACAAACAAGAATAACTCTCCCTTTTGTTGAAATTTTAAATGAAAATGTAATTAAAGAACTGAACTTCAGAAAACTGATCAATTCTAGATTTTTTTCTTTTATTTTCTGTTTTATTTCTGTCTTTCCTTCCTCCCATCATTTTCCTCTGCTTGTTTCTCTGATTCTATGGTATCGTCTACATCAGGCTTTTTGCTAAAAAATGTTTCCCACCATTGTTACCCTACCTCCACTAGGGATAAAATGGCAGGAAAACTAGTGCCATCTCTAGTTACCAATGTTTTAACCAGTGTACAACCTGTTCCATTTAGACCTGCTCTTAAGCTGTATAAAACTACAGTGCATGCCTGGAAGCCTGTCTGTGCTGGCACTTTCACCACTGTGAACTCTGAACTGCTGGTAGCAACAGTGGAACATTTTGAAAGACAAGGCCAATGTGGATACAACCCAACTATAACTCATTGTGCATGAGGAGAAATGTTGATTCAATGGGAAGAAGGAGGCAAGGGCATGTTAGCAACATATAACAAATCCAGTACATATGTACTCAGTGAACCTGATGTCAGTTTTAGACCAATGGCTCTGACTCTGGAGGCCAGTGGCATTTTTAAGTGGCCAAATCTGTAAGGGTTAATAAAAAATCAGAAGTAAGCCTTAAAAATAACCAGACAATGACACTTTGTTCATGAAAACATCCAGGATTCCCCAACTCTGGTAGTGTGCTGTAAGGACAGCAAAAGTAAGAGACATTCAGTGATGATGGGGACAAAGGTGAGGAACAGGGAATATTTTTTAATTCTGAGGGGCTATTCCCACACTACTCCAGAAGACAGTGTCAGAATCACCAAGCAGCTGCTGAGACAAGCACAGATACAGGCTGGAGCAAAGGCTCACTAGTGTGGGAAAAGCAGGGGCAGGAGTAGTGTGTTGAAACTACTGGCAATAGAAACATTTCCTAACAAGTAGTGACATCAAGGAAACCAGAAAGATTGCTTCCCTTAGCTTAAGAGTTATATACATGTGCTCTGGGATCATTTGGGTGAGTCTTCATTTGTGGATGGGCTGAACCCTGGTTGAATGGGGTGGAGCTTATAACAAGATTTGCAGGAGATGGCTCATCAAGTTAAACAGGCTCCTGCTCAGCGATAATATCATGCACAGGAGATGAGAGACCCTCTGCATAAGGGATAGTACTCTTTATTATGAGTGATGTGAGTGGATTGGATTGGGTAAAAGGAAAATGAGATCTGTGAACCGGGTCGAGTGATTTAAAAGGCACAAGCATTGTTGTAAGGATTTATACAAGTAACTTGAAAGTTTGTGTATTTCCCCTCTTCCCCTTGTCAACCTAAGCTCTTTCTGGTTAGCAATGAATTAATACGGTGTGGAATGCAACCCAGTAGCTGAACAACTTCTGAAAAACCAAAGACCTGCTTCCTTCTCAAAGTGAACAAACCCACAATCTCATATTCCACTAGAACCATTATGACGGGATTCCCACTTCTGCTGCATAGTTCACTCTAGGTCATTTGTTATTATGTTGGTGAATAAAGGATGGACATTCTTAAGCTTCTATGAATCCCACAACTGCCCAATATCATTATGATCTACAACAAAATCTGTACTGTTATAAAAGGGGAGGGTCCATCATGCTGTCTGTCACAGGGAACATTTGAGAAGGCTTGAGAAGTTTCTAGGGGGAGGCAGGCCCTTTGCCCCACCTACAGCCCCATCTTCTCTGCTGAGGTCCCACCCCCACTACGAGGAGAGGAGGAGCAGCACACTGAGCATGTGTCCCCCCCATTGGGAGGGGAAGAGCACGTGAGAACTCCAGTATCCCCAGAGCAGTGGGGAGGGAAGTGGACACAAGAGCCCAACCCCCCTCCTCACCTCCAAGAGTAGTGTGGAGGGAAAAGGATACAGGGGCCCAATCTCTTGCCTCCTCCCCGAGAGCAGCGGGAAGGGAAAAGTCTGCATGGGCTGAACCTCCCTCCCCACCAAGAGCAGTGGGAAGGGAGGACGCCATATGTGTGCGCCTCCACCATCATGGGGAGGGGAAGAGCACATGCGCCCCAGCATCCCCGGAGCAGTGGAAGAGGACATAGGAACAGTTTTATTACCATTTTAAAAGCCATGTCTATTTACCACACTAAGCTACTTATATCTAGTAATAGTTAATTAATTCATGGGCCAATCAGTCTTTTTACTAGCAGGAACCTATCTAGTTGGCTTTTGTAACAGTTTCTTTCCCTGTGTCTTGAAGGTATCATGAGCAATGTATTGCTCTCTCGACCCTGGTATATACTAGGGATTTATTTCAAAATAACTCCCCTTATTTTGAAATAACAAGCAGAGCATCTATACTACCAAGCCAATTATTTCAAAATAACGGGCTGATTATTTCAAAATAATAATTCCTGCTTTCCACAAGGAATCAGACTTATTTCAAAATAGCAGTTGTGTGGATGCTCCTCTGCTGGTATTTTGAAATAACTACTCCCCAGAGTCATTCAAAGTAATTGCTCCCCAGTGCTTCCTGAGGCTCTAATTTGAGGTAGCGCATCCACATTGATAGAGCCTGGCTTGGACTAATTTCAAGGCTTCCCTGTAGTCTGAACACTCTATTTTGAAATAGTTATTTCAGGAGTTATTATTTCGAAAGAAGCTATTTTGAAATAATTTCCTGGTATAGACATGCCCTCAACCACTCCTGCAATTTAACAATGAAGCTTTCCTCTAATATGGACAGGGCCCCTCTACCGAGGAAAGGTGCTCAGCAGTGATCCTCTATCCCTATAACTCCAATGCAAATTTATCAGGGTATTACTAAAATATTGTAAACAAGACTTCTGGGACTTTGGCTGGTATGTTCAGAAGCCCAATGTCCACCTGTAGGCCTACATATAAATGTTTGTTTCCCCTACAAATGCCTGAAATAAAAGAAGGTCTTTAATGCTTTGTTCTGACCTGTCCCATTCCATCTTCCACCCAAATGGTAAATTTTAACTTTCTTTTAAAAATATTTTGATGAGGTTTGATATTCCTTTGTGTAGTAATGTGCAGCCTTCAAACAAGAAATGAAAAAGAAATTGTAGAAATAAAGGAAACAGTGCATGAGCCACCTTTATCTACATCCATGTTACATTTTTAAAACTCCGGAAAAATACTTTATTCTCATTAACCCTTTCTTCTTTAGTTTCCTTTTCAGATACTGCTACAACACAGCTTCAGAACAAAAAGAGCACAAAGAAAAGTACTTAATGTAGCTCAAAACCTACATACAAAGGAAAAAAAGTGAAGGACATTATTCTCTTGGAACTAAAGGAGATAAAGAGGAAGACTCCATTGCGGAGAACTTGAAGCAGGAGTGAAAGAGGAAAGGAGACTGGAGGAGAAGGAGGATTACTTCAGACTGCTATCAAGAGCAGCAAAGAATACATATAGACTGCACCGCAGGACAGAACAAAAATAAGAGAGTGAAGGAAAGCATTGAACATGAAAAGGAAATGAGACAGTTGAAAATGAAGCAACACTGGACAGCCATCTGTCAGATGATTAAAAATGTTTGGAGAATACATGTTAGCCAGTACACTGGAAACAAAGTGTCAGTGCAGCCAGGCATTGCCTACCACCAACACATTAAGCCAAGCCACACCACATGACAGATATGGCATTATTCTCAACAAACTTTATGGAGTTAAGATAAAGTATCTTAGGAGGTCATTATAGTAACAAATACAAATGTGTATGTATTATCAAGGGGTGGTATATAACTTTTAAGGGGGATGCAAGACTAATCTAAACATTGGGAAATGTTATCCGCTTCAAACAACTTTTACAACAGTAGAAAAGATAAGCTTGAACTTTTAGTTGAGTGGTATTCTTAGGAAATACTTGGGAAGAGAGAGAATGTAAATTACTCACTTCTAGAACTATGCTTTTGAAGCTGCAGTTTGAAGAAAAACTTATTATCTGCCTGATTGCCTATTCACAGTCTTTTCAAAGGCCCAAATTGGGTAATAGAAGGACTCACAGGGGAGGTAGTTCTAATGTGGATAGGAGATAGCAGCTGGTGACCTCAGGAAAAAAACCTGTGTGGGGTTTGAAGAACTAATCACCAGCCAGACCCATTGTAGGAATGAGAGTAATCTCTGGTAAGCTTATTAGCATGTATGTAGGTTCTTACTGTTTTGATATGTTTTCTCTGTAAGACTTTTACCTTAAGAATAAAAATGCTTGCTTAGAAAGAATTGTTTGATAACTTTTAATTGTTGGCATTAACACTGTCTACCATCTCTGAGGAGGAAAAATAAAGCAGGCTAGCTTAGGTAACAGGACTTTGCTGGGGAGGTCACAGTATAGGCAGAGAGTTGTGCTATCTAGAAATATCCCTAGTCAGCAGGAAGAGAGATGTGTTGCTACCTAAAAGAGGTGATGACAGAGGAGATTAGAACCACAGAGTGGGTGTAGAACCACAGAACCTTATGACCGTAGAAGGGGAATACAGATGTGCAGTTGCCAATGCTAATGACGTCTCCTGTGTGAATTTAATCATTTTGGAATGCTCTTCTATCTGTCTCATAGCCAACTCCCTAATCTCTTAATAAATGCCTCCAAAAGGACAGTAAAAGCCCACCCTACACCCTAATACTTCCAATTATATTTGTCAGTTTACAAAAACAATTTTGGTGCCTGTGATTTTTAGTAATCCATCTAGCGATAAAGCAATGCATTATACCCAGATGGGATGGTTTTATTTTGCACCAATGCTGCTGTTTTTTCTTTGCTGGTTTTTAAGCCTTTTTCACATGTTACTTTTTTCTAGTTAACAAAATGAACCTGGTATTCTCATTTTTAAGATCGGGTTCTCAGGTGGAGTAAATTGGTGTAAGTCTGTTGACTTTGCTCATTGCATGCCAGCTGAGGATCTGGCCCTGGAAGCTCAATACTAACTGTGATAGTCTGTTCTATGGTCAGTTTACAAATATTAATTCACTGTCTCCTGACCTCCCCCCTTACAAAAAACACAGCAGAAGCAACTGTAGCATTCTCTCTCCAGCTAGCATCAACATCACTGCTCATTCTGAGTCATTCTCTTGACTCACAGATATTAGTATTAGAATAAATATAGCCTGCTCTCTCTTTCTTCTGTGTAGGGTAACTGTCTTGAGATGCTATTGTACTGCTGCAGTGCTTGAGCATAGACACTCCCTATGCCAATGAGAGGTTCTCTATCTCCTTTGAGAAGTGGTAGGAAAAGTGATGGAAGAATTCTGTCAACCTAGCAATTTCTACACATAGACTTAGGTTGGCTTAGCAAGGCATCTCAAAGATGTAGACCAGGCCTGAATTTGCTTTTGCGAAAGTTAGCATATCTATCTAGACCAGTAGTTAAAGACAGCTCTGAAACATTTAAGAAATACTGTAGCTAATGGTTCTCATCGGCTGTGTCTAGACTGGCCAGTTTTTCCGGAAAATCAGCCACTTTTCCAGAAAAACTTGCCAGCTGTCTACACTGGCCGCTTGAATTTCCGCAAAAGCACTGACTTCCTACTGTAAGAAATCAGTGCTTCTTGTGGAAATACTATGTTGCTCCCATTCGGGCAAAAGTCCCTTTTGCGCAAAACTTTTGCGCAAAAGGGCCAGTGTAGACAGCTGAGATTTGTTTTGTGCAAAAAAGCCCCGATCGTGAAAATGGCGATTGCGGCTTTTTTGCGCAAAAGTGCGTCTCGATTGGCCATGGACGCTTTTCCGCAAAAAAGTGCTTTTGAGGAAAAGCGTCCGTGCCAATCTAGATGCTCTTTTCCGAAAATGCTTTTAACGGAAAACTTTTCCATTAAAAGCATTTCTGGAAAATCATGCCAGTCTAGACGTAGCCATCCTGTTTTATTTTTCTCTCCAAGGAAAGGTAGCATTCCACTTAATTCTTGATTAATCACTCTAACATCATAAATGCTTTGTCTTTTTTTGTTGGCCAGTTGCAGCTCCAAGTCATGACATCTGTTTTTAAATACTGAGGTAATGGTAGAGAGGGCAAAATTTCACATCACAGTTTTTAAGTTCAATAATCACAAATTTTGTAAGCAATTTAAAACTTGATCCTGGCCCAGCAAATCTTACAGGAGTGAGGATTACAAATTGGACCACTCCTGTTATATTACATAGATTCCCAATCAGAACTCACAAACCATACAGATGAAATGTAGCTTGTGCTGCCCTGTACACCCTCCCATTCTACCAGAGTGCAGGGACAGAGCCTGGGGCTTTTGCTCTGTGGCAAGAGGGTGGTGCTAGACACAGGCTTCTACCAGATGACTGGTGCCTGGTGGGAGGAGGCATTATTTAAAGGTTTGCCCCTCTCCCCAACATGTTCCCTCAAGCATGCCCTAATCTTATCCTCCGCATTACTTCCCTGTCATTTCTAGCAAAATGCAGGACAATGTAGCACTTTAAAGACTAACAAGATGGTTTATTAGATGATGAGCTTTCGTGGGCCAGACCCACTTCCTCAGATCAAATAGTGGAAGAAAATAGTCACAACCATATATACCAAAGGATACAATTAAAAAAAATGAACACATATGAAAAGGACAAATCACATTTCAGAACAGGAGGGGGATGCAGCCGGGGGGGGAGGGGAGCAAGGAAGGAAGGTAAGTGTCTGTGAATTGATTATATTAAAGGTAGGGAGAGTGGGATGTTTGTGAGTTAATGGTATTAGAGGTGATAATTGGGGAAACTGTCTTGGTAATGGGTGAGATAGTTCAAATGTTTGTTGAGTCCTTGTTGGAAAGTGTCGAATTTTAACATGAATGACAGTTCAGAGGATTCCCTTTCAAGTGCAGATGTAAAAGGTCTTTGTAGCAGAATGCAGGTGGTTAAGTCATTGAGAGAGTGTCCTTTCTGGTTAAAAGGGCAAGAAACTAGTTTTTCTTTGTGATCTTGTCTGATATCTGTTTTGTGGGCATTAATCCTTTGGCGAAGTGTCATTTCTAGGCATTAGTTGTGTATGGAGAGGAAGTAGCAAACAGCAAGGCTACGTCTACACTGGCCCCTTTTCCGAAAGGGGCATGCTAATTTCACAGGTCGTAATAGGGAAATCCGTGGGGGATTTAAATATCCCCCGCGGCATTTAAATAAAAATGTCCGCCGCTTTTTTCCGGCTTTTAGAAAAGCCGGAAAAGAGCATCTACACTGGCCCCGATCCTCCGGAAAAAAGCCCTTTTCCGGAGGATCTCTTATTCCTACTTTGAAGTCAGTAGCCAGAAGTCGGGGCCAGTGTAGACACTCTTTTCCGGCTTTTCTAAAAGCCGGAAAAAAGCGGCGGACATTTTTATTTAAATGCCGTGGGGGATATTTAAATCCCCGCGGATTTCCCTATTACAACCTGTGAAATTAGCATGCCCCTTTCGGAAAAGGGGCCAGTGTAGACGAGCCCCAAGAGCTGCAGAAAGGGGCCACTGTTTTGGCTGCAGGGAGATATGCAGCAGCAAAAGCAGAGGTTCTCCCTGCTGTTGCCTCACCCTAGAGTCACAGTTCCCAACTTGCTAGCTCCAGCAGCTGTCGTGACTGAGTGGGATCTGCAAACCCCAGCAAAAATCCAGAGGGGTCATGACCCTATGCCCCCCTCGCACATCTTGTCTGTGGCATCTGCTCAGCAGGGAGTGGGGGCTAGGGACTGAAGCCCTGGCAGCAGCTCCTCAGTTCTTGGTCTTTTTCAGATTCTCATATATAGCTCAGAGGGTCAGTAAATTTGGCCATCCCTGTAGTATAATAGTAAACCTTATAATAAACTATTACTTTTACATTATGTTTGTGACAAAGGAGGTTAGTGTTGACTTGAGCTGATTTCATCAGATAACCCTACAAAAATAATGTATTTAGGAACAAACTTTTTGGAATCACTTAAAGTTTTTTTAAATGTCACCACTTAATAAATATGAGGCCTCATAGCATCAAATGTATTCATTGTTTTTGAATAGGATGATTCAGGATTTTCCTTTGCTTAAATTCTCCTCTGTAGATTACATAACATGGCAGTCACGCACAGAACCCACTAAGTTTAAATGTCATTTTATGAATACATTTAGTAATAAATATCCTCCAGTTTTCCTAGGAATGACTTAGTTTGGGGATATGAAATACTGCATCCAGTAAAGACACTCTTCCAGCACTGCATCAGATTAACACAAATATTTAAAAAATTGCCAGATGTGGAGAGATGTCGAGCACCTGCAGCTTTCATTGACTGCAATAATCCTTGCAGTCAGTCAGTGAGTGCTTTTTAGGACTGGCACCTCTGTTACCAATTATATCTTGCATTATTAAAAGTAATTGTTTTTACACATTTCTAATTTCTCTCTGTTTAGCTTGGTAGTAAAAACAGCCAAATCTGTTTCACTACATTCAGTTTGTAGCCAATTTCACTTTCTTATTCTTGTGACCTAGCACTTTTCTGTAATATTTAGATTCTTAGTATTACAGAGAAATAATTTTGTTTTATTAAACTTATTCCAACAGGAATCTGTGCTCCAATTGGTAGAAGCATCTGAAACAAGGACTGCTATACTGTGTAAAAGTGGGCCTAGACACTGTCTTTTCTCCCCTACTCCAGGGGGCCACCAACTCCCAGGCAAGCAGATTGTATGTGCCAGCCCCATGGTGGGATAGTGGGGGAGAGATGGCTGGAGTGCCAGCGCAGGCTCCCCAATACTGGGAGGGGAGGAGCCTCAAACCTTGGGGGCTGGATCCAGGCAAGCTGGGATCCACAGGTTCCCCACCTCTGCCCTACTCCTCCTCTGGTCCCAGAACTGCCAAGGGAAACCACCCCACACACATTGGCTACGTCTACACTGGCCCCTTTTCCGGAAGGGGCATGTAAATTTCACGAGTCGTCGTAGGGAAATCCGCGGGGGATTTAAATATCCCCCGCGGCATTTAAATAAAAATGTCCGCCGCTTTTTTCCGGCTTTTAAAAAAGCCGGAAAAGAGCGTCTAGACTGGCCCCGATCCTCCGGAAAAAGCGCCCTTTTCCGGAGGGTCTTATTCCTACTTCAAAGTAGGAATAAGACCCTCCGGAAAAGGGCACTTTTTCCGGAGGATCGGGGCCAGTGTAGACGCTCTTTTCCGGCTTTTTTAAAAGCCGGAAAAAAGCGGCGGACATTTTTATTTAAATGCCGCGGGGGATATTTAAATCCCCCGTGGATTTCCCTACGACGACTCGTGAAATTTACATGCCCCTTCCGGAAAAGGGGCCAGTGTAGACGTAGCCATTCTGTGGACACTCGGAGCCATAGTAGTTAAAGTGCCAAGACAGTGTTGAAATTCCCACTGGGCATGTATCTACATTTTTAAGGTGCCTAGGTATATTTCAAATGTCTGACCCTAAAAGCTTGATCCAGAGCCTACTGAAATCACTGGAAGGACTCCTATTAACTGCTGAAGTCTCTGAATTGGGCTTCACATGCAAAATCATTCTCTTCACCGTTACTTTTCTTGAACAACTAACACAGTGGTCACCAACCAGCAGATTGGGATCCACTAGTAGATCTTAGAGCCTCTGACAGGTGATCTTGACTGGTTTGGCCAGAAAGCGCTGGCACTTCAGTTGCCCCTCCCCCCACTGTCATGCTGCTCCTGCCCTCTGCCTTGGAGCTGCCCCCCTGGGAGCCTCCTGCGTGCTGTGCAGGATATGGGAGGGAGAAGAGGGGGGCACTGATGTCACTGATTCCTTGCAAGTAGGAAGGAATAAGAGATCCTCCGGAATAGGGCTTTATTCTGGAGGATCGCGCCAGTCTGGACGCTCTTTTCCGGCTTTTCCCCAAGCCGGAAAAAAGCGGCGGCCATGTTTATTTAAATCCCGCGGGGGATATTTAAATCCCCCGCGCATTTCCCTATTCTGACTTCTCTCATTTCCATAGCTATTATGGGTTATGTGGCCAGTGTAGACAGTTCCACACTGTCCTTCACTCTCATCTCCCAACCCAGCACATACATGGGTTGTTGTTACTCCTTTTACTGCTGTGTTATTTTGGGGTGGTGACTGATCTGTGCATTTTATCATTTTAAATTTTCTCTTATGCTTAAATGTAATTCTTTGAGGAGTGAGTTTTAAAATGCCTGACCTGTGGCTGGAGTCATTATCTCTGTGGTAACTACTGCTCCTGGAAGGGGTTGGCATGTCTCCTCATCCCCTGTGAGAGACAAAGCAGAAGCTCTCCACACGCTGTCCTTGCCTGCAGACACCACTCCTGCAAGCTCACATTGATCAATATTGGGAAACCGTGGCCGGTAGAAGCTGTGGGCTCAGTGCCTGTTGATGAGGGGCAGCATATAGTGCCATGTATTGCTGTACATGCCAGGTGCTTTCAGGAGTGGGGCAGGACCAGGGTAGGAGTAAACCTGCCTTAACCCCACTGCTCCATCACCAGGAAGCCATCTCAGTTAAACGGTGCCCAGCCAGAGCCTGCTTCCTGAATCCCTGTGCCAGTCCTGAACCTCCTCTTGCCCCTAACCTCCTGCTTCAGACATGAGTCCTACTGACCCCAAACTCCTTCCCAGAGCTTGTACCCTGAAACTCCTCCTGGACCCCAATACCCCACTCTGGGATAAGCCTGGAGCCCCTCCAACACTCCACACCCCTTGGTCCAAGACCAGAGCCTGCACCCCACTCCCCCACCCCAGCCTAGTGAAAGTGAGTGAGGATGGGGAAGAAGGGTGGATGGAGTAGGGTGAGGCCTCGGGGAAGGGGTGCAGCAGGGACAGGGCCTCAAAGAAGGGGCGGGAAGGAAGTGGGGCAGGGTGTTGATTTGAGGTAGATTTTCCATTGCACTTAAATTGAAAAAGTGATCTTGTGGTAAAAAAGGTTGGAGACCACTGAATTAACACAATAGCACCACTAAATTGGTGCTACAGTTGACAGGTACCTGTTATATATATCTTGGATTCTATTATTTCTACTCCAACTCATCTGATGAAGTGGGTCTTACCCACAAAAGCCCGTGAGACTATATATTTTTGTTAGTCTTTAAGGTGCCACAGGTCAACTCATTGTTTTTAAAGTTATGGACTACCATGACTACCCCCAGAGACTAATTAAATAAAAGAGTGTGATTGCCCATTTAAAAAAAAAACCTGCTGTCCCGGTGACTGATAATCAAATAGTTGTTTTTCTGATTCACCAGCAGACTTTTATTAAAAGTTAACTCAACGAAAGCCTTGAAATATAAATACAAATTAATAGTCCTTTTGAAAGTAGCCAAAATTACATCAAAAGAACTGATGTTTATTTGACTCTGATGAAACTATTTGGATGAAAAAAGATATTCACATTAATAATGGTTGCAGGACCATATCAGATCCTTAGTTTGAATTCCATAGAATGGGTGATGTGAGTTTCTAATTAAATGGTATTTACACCACACAAAACATCAACACAATTACCAGAGCTGTTGGTAGAATTAATAGAGAGAGAGAGAGAGAGACAAAAGAGTAAATGGGCATGGGCTGTACTCCAGCACTTGTAGACGTGGTTCCTGTAGGATTTGACACAGGGTGGGGAAACTGCCATTGCCACTGCTTTTGATGTACCTACTTTGTGGGTTGTGAAGAATTGGAGGGAGGTAATAGTCTTTTCTGGACATTCTAGCCATTCAGTTAACTTCTGAGGAAGACTTTAGTTAACTCCTGGGACCTATCCCTAATTGTCTTGCCTGTAAGGATTAAAACCATAGATTGTGGGACCTAGAGAATGCCCTAGAATGCTAGGAAAGTAGAAAGTGAGTTGGTAGGATGCCAGGAAAGCCAATGAAACAGAGTGTATGCTTTTGAATTGAAGTCAGTGGCTTTCTTGGTCCTGCTGTTGTGTAACCTGAGCAGAGCTAGATGGATATGAATTAAGCCAGAAAGCCAGGCATGGAGTATCCAGCAACATCCATGTCTAGGGAACAATTAAATCTTGAAACAGCTACGTGAGTAGAACAAGGAATGTTTAGTCAGACACGATCAGGTTATTTTCTTTATTCTCAGTGCTGAGCACATGTAACAACCCATTTACACTATAACTCTCCAAACTGAATCCCAGGAAAGCAAGGCTCTATGTTTTAATCCTTTTTTTAGTTGCTCTGAATCACCTGGCAATCAAGTAATGTTTCACCAGGTACGTTTTTGTTTTATTAATAAAAATCATCCTCTTAAGACCATGATCTGATTCCTGTGTCCTAGAAGGCAGGAGGTTTTGTGTGCACGTGCCTAAGGGTGCAAATCCAAACTACTAAGAGACATTAGTTTTCAAGTTCACTGCACAGGAAGGAATTCCCAAGTGTGCCTTCCTGGGTTCTCAAAGGGGTTTCTTGCATTTGCGTGGTGGCAGCAATACCAAGCCAAGGTCAGGAAATCTGTGATCTAGGGGAGTTTTAACACAAGACTTTAGGGCAAGGTGTTTTAAAGTCTCTTGCAGGTCCGCACCTTCTGCCCTCAAAGTGCCAGAGAGGGAAAACAACCCTAACATGGGTAGTGGAAGAATTCCTGGTCTTTTTGCATTCTGGAACTGTGACATAGTGGGGGTGCTGTCTACTCCTGTAATCCTATGTTTCTGCCTGGTTGTATTGTGTTAGGTGTGATTTCTGATGACTCACTCCAGGTGTGTATTGGGCCCAGACACCCGGGGGGTGGGAGGCAGACATAGAAGATAACAACGCTTTCCCAGGAAGCGAGACAAAGGATATAGGTGGGGGCTGCCACGAGGCTGGGAACTAGGCCTTGGGAGGTAGGTCAGTCTCGGCTGGGCTAGGATGAATGAGGAGGTTTCAGAGCAGGGAAGGGAGTGAAGAGCTCAGGAGCTCCTTCCCCCCAAGAGGAATAAGGCTGTCTGCTCTCGGTGCCTGTGCTAACATTAATCCTGTGCTACGCTGTGTCCCTGAGAACCAATAAAACCTTCTACTCAACTGGCTGGCGGAGAGTCACATCTGGCTGTGAATGGGGGTGCAGAGTTGGGAACCCCCTGACGTACCGTCACAGGATCTTTTTCACTGAAATCAGCTTGCGAGGTGAGGGTGAGAAGTCCTGTAATTCTTAAATGTTAGTAAATCAGCCTCAGCAACTCAGACCCTGCTCCTGCATTTCCCTAAACGTTGGTGCACTGTCATACTCCATGGAGTCCCTTCGAAGTCGATAGGGCTCTTCACAAGTGCTGGGCTCACCATAAATTACAGGACCATGTCCTAAGTATTTCTCTTTTTTTTTTAAAGAAAGTATTGCATATACCTATATCAAGGGCCCTACCAAATTCACAGCCATGAAAAATGCATCACAGACTCTGAAATATGGTGCCCAGCCAGGGGTTCCAGTCTGTGCAGAACTCCAGTTGCCAGTCCCAGCAATGATGGGGAAGGATATGACTTCCTCTTCCCAAGAAGGGGCTGTTCCCAGGACACATCAGACAGAGCTCTGGTAGCTTCCCCTGCCTGCAGGAAGCTGCGCCTGCACGGCTTGAGCTGTGCCCTTCCTGTGCAGAGCTGTGGCACTCTCTCTCACACACACACCTATGAAGAGAGGTTTCAGCTCTGAACACTGCTAGGAAAACTGAAGATAGAATAACCCACCCCCCACTCTCTCTGCACCATGCAACTCTTACTTCTCTGCTGCTGGTGGTGGTGGCCCTGGCTTTAGAACTGGGTGACTTGATCAACTCTGAAAGCAGCATCCCTGCCAGGAGCAGAGCAGAAGTATGGGTGACAAGCCTATGACTTGCTCCCCTCCCACCCCACAAAGTAGCCTTGTAACGCTCCCCTTTGTTTAATCAAAGACTGTAAGTGACTCACTAACTACAGAAGCAGCTTCTGCTCTCTTGGAATTCACACCTCCAGATCAGCTACTAGAAGTGGGCCTCATCCTCCCTGATTGGATCCACCTCATCATCTCCAGCCTGATTCTGGCCTGCATATTTACACCTGCCTCTGGAAATTTCCACTACATGCATCTGACGAAGTGGGTCTTTGCCCACAAAAGTTATGCTCCAACACTTCAGTTAGTCTATAAGGTGCCACAGGACTCCTCGCCGTCATTGCTCACTGTCACTCTACCTGATTGACACAACTCATCCAGCCGTAACTTTACTCACTAAATCTTACAAACACATATGCAACTGACAAAAAATTACCTAGTAGGGCCTGTCGGATAGCTTTGTGTTGCAACTGTGCAAAACTCAGAATCTTTGGCTTAGTTTTATTTTGAAGTTTTCGGGTTCCTTGGAACCCATAACTCAAAATGAAACTCAGTAGACGTGAACATGTGAGAACTGAAACCAAAAATAGTTAAATAAGCACTGTGCAAACTGAAACCACTGAGCTTTGTAATGATCTAGCCAAGAGAAGGAAAGGAAGAAAACACAAGAAAAACTAAATTAACATGAAAATGAAATTAATAGATGAGCTAAACTGAGATAAGGCAGCTGTCTTAAACTGACAAAGCCAGGCAACTGAGATTTAAAGCTGGAATGTTATTCTTATCCCATCCTGCAGCACTTCTGGTATTTTGAAACACTATTGAAAGCGTAGACATAATTAAACAGGATTGGGCCTAAGTTTTAGCCTTACCTTCAAATTTCTTTGATTTTTAAAGTCATTTTATTCTGGTTAATCTTCTGTGCGCTCTCATTTTAGTCTATTTTTTTCCTGGCCAGACAATAAATAAAAAGTGGGAGGGGAGGTATAATAATATTATATAAATGTCTATTAGATTTTGACTGTACTTTTTGTATTTTTCTTTTGTACACAGTATATATACCCATAACCCCAAATGGGCATATTAAGATCCTGTTTATGGCATTTGTTGGGATATGTCTACACTGCAACTGAAAACCCAGGCCTGCCTATGTCAGCAGGAGAGGCTCAAGCTATGGACTGTTACATTTCAGTGTAGATGTTTATGCTCAGGCTGGAGCCCAAGCTCCAAGACTTCATGAGGTGGGAAGGTCCCAGAGCCCAGGCATTAGCCTGAGCATCTACATAATACTTTTGCAGCTTGAGCCCTGCACTGGCTGATAGAGACTACCTATGAGTATTTAATAGCAGAGTAGACATACCCACAGTCATTCTTACAAGTTGGGGCAGTACAGAGTGACTACATATCTCCCTTCAAATATCCTGTTCACTTACTTTTCCTGGCTAGCACTGTCAGGTTCTGTGAAGGTATAGGTGGGAGAGGTACTTTCTCTTCTAGATACTTAATGCCTTGGGAAAGCATTAGCTCATGCATATCTTGCAAATGTGCAATGGCCAGGGAAGGGAAATGTGTTTAGGCCCTGGTGTTGTACATATTGATGCAAATGTTTAACTTACATAAGACTAGCAGGACTGTTGTAGGGTTTAAATAAAGTTAAGCATATGCATAAGTCTTTGAAGGGCTGGGATCTAAATAGATCCATTAAGCAAACAGGTGAAGTGGGTTGTACTCACAAAAGCTTTTATATATATATATATACAGGCAGTCCCCGGGTTACATACAAGATAGGGACTGTAGGTTTGTTCTTAAGTTGAATTTGTATGTAAGTCGGAACTGGTACATATTGTAGGGGAAACTCTAGCCAAACATTTCTCCAGAGCTCAGTTTTATTCTCCCACCCCTCACTTCCCTCAGGGTATGTCTACACTACCCCGCTAGTTCGAACTAGCGGGGTAATGTATGCATACCGCACTTGCTAATGAAGCCCGGGATTTGAATTTCCCGGGCTTCATTAGCATAAGCGGGGAGCCGCCATTTTTAAATCCCCGCTGCTTCGAACCCCGTGTAGCGCGGCTACACGGGGCTCGAACTAGGTAGTTCGGACTAGGGTGCCTATTCCGAACTACCGGTACACCTCGTTTCACGAGGAGTACCGGTAGTTCGGAATAGGACCCTAGTCCGAACTACCTAGTTCGAGCCCCGTGTAGCCGCGCTACACGGGGTTCGAAGCAGCGGGGATTTAAAAATGGCGGCTCCCCGCTTATGCTAATGAAGCCCGGGAAATTCAAATCCCGGGCTTCATTAGCAAGTGCGGTATGCATACATTACCCCGCTAGTTCGAACTAGCGGGGTAGTGTAGACATACCCCCAGTCCTTTATTCTCAAGCTGAGGTGTCTGCTGAGAAAAGCCGCTCCGCATCTCCCTGGTCTGCTGGGGGGAAGCAGCTAGTGCGGGGTTGCCTTACCCCGTTTGTAAGTAGGGATCCGATGTAAGTCGGATCCATGTAACCCGGGGACTGCCTGTGTGTTTGTATATATATATATATATATAAAATTAGTTTCTAAGGTGCCACGGGACCACTCTGTTTTTTAAGTTAGTTACAGACTAATACTGCTACCCCCCTGAAAAGGTCTCTGGTTACTGTCAGGGGCGGCCCATGAGCCTAGGCAGACTGGGCCGTCACCCAGTGCGCTACCGGCCCGGGGCACCTGATGATGATGTTATGGGGCACCCGGGCACCCAATGATTACATTATGGCCATTGACTGCTGTGCAGGCAGGGGCGCCAATTGTGCCTTCTGCCTGGGGCGCCAGCTGCTGCAGCCGGCCTCGGACTGCTCCTGATTACTGTGCTTACATAATAAGGTTGGCAACTTTGTATAGACCTTCCTCTGTATTTTCATTGCTTTAAACATAAAATAGTTAATAATTTAATTTCAACATATGTAGCTATTTTTAAGCAGATGAGCACAAGAAAGTCTCTGCTGCTAATACCTTTCATCTTAAGTGCACTCTTTAGGCTGTCTGATTTACAGTGTTAAAATACATGATATTTTTAGCCAGGATACAAACATCTGGAAATAGAATTTCACAGGGAATGCTTACAAGGCCCACCTTGCTGTCCTGCTCAGTCCTGTTCAGATTTTGACTCTGATCATGGTAAAGAGAGGAGCAGGGAGTGGGAGCAGTCCTGGGTCTTACACTCCCCTTACTTATTAGGCAGATTATCTAGCCAGGGGTTTGATAGTGTTTATGGATTGCTCCTTTGCAATGGTGAAAGCCAACAGTGAATCTAGGAATGGAAATTTGAATGGGTACCCTCTTATGTTGGACAGACAATGATAAAGCTAACCTGCTAAAAATAACGAAATGGACTTTGCAGCGATACTGGCTAGCCGCCTGACTCCAAGTCTGCCTGACTCGCTGGGTTGGAGGCAGCAAGAAGCAGGAGAAATTAAACTGCCTAAAGTGTGTGTGTTGGTGGGAGGGACAACCTTCAGGTGCAAAACACAGGTTGTAAGATGTAGTCTGCTCCCTTGTGGTTTGGAATCTGCCTGACACCCACACAGGGGGTATGTCTACACAAGGAAATTATTTTGAAATAACTTATTTTGAAATAATAACTCCTGAAATCACTATTTTGAAATATCATTTACACCCTATAAAGACACCTCGAAATTAGTCCAAGGCAGGCTCCTTTAATGTGGACTTGCGACCTCAACTTAGAACTCCAGGAAGCATTGGGGAATAATTACTTTGAATGATTCTGGGGAGTAGTTATCTCAAAATAGCAGCAGTGGAGCGTCCACACTACCACTATTTGGATATGTCTACACAGCAACATTTCAAAATAACTTAGTCTGCACCTACACAGCAGGCAGTTATTTCAAAATAATGTCAAAATACTGTCAAGCTAGAGGTCTTCTTACTCTGACTCCTGTAACCCTCATAGTATGAGGAGTAAGGGAAGTCAGAGGAAGAGTGCTCTATTTCAAAATGAGTGTTGGGTAGACGCTCTCAATTTTGAAATAAGCTATTTTGAAATAAGCTACACAATTGATGTAGCTCAATTTGCGTTGCTTATTTCGAGTTAAGTCGTGCTATGTAGACACACCCTTTCAATATGAATATTTTGAAATAAGTGTTATTCCTTGTGGAAAGTGGGAGTTATTCTTTCGAAATAACCAGCCTATTATTTTAAAACAACGGGGTTTGTAATGTGGATGCTCCACTTGTGTAGCTCCCCAGTGTAGACCAGGGCAGGTAGAGCTGTGCTGTGAGGGCTCTGCTCATTGTGAGGATGGTTCTTAACTGGGACAGAGAGAGTGACAAGGCTCCCAGCTCTGTGGGGAAGGGCTCTCAAGAGGCATTGGGATGGGGAGGTCCCTATGCCTGTGCACACATGTGAAAAGCTTGTTGTTGGATGAAGGGGAAACAGGTCCTGTTCTCCAGTGTGTGGGGTTGCTGTGCAGCAATAATGACCATGGCTTGGGGTGGAGGGAAGGAACCAGGAGTTAGAAAGTAAGCCAATTCCCACTCATCCTGCAGCAGATATCCCTTTTTTACCGGGCTGGGCTCGGATCTCCACTCAAGCCTACTGGTGATTGGTGACCACAGGTTCGGAGGATCCCACTGCAGTATCACTTGATGGGTGCCTCTGTGTGCAGGTGGACCCTCCTCTTCGATGCCCTGTGCCTGAGTACCACCAGATATGAGCTTCACCTGTAAAACTGGACACATGTGATGTCTCGGAATACGACAAGGTAGAGTTTCCAGAGCATAGCTTTATATAGTGCCATACTGTAGCTCTGTGATGTTTTCTCAGGTCCTGGAGTGCACTAAGCTACTCTAGCTCCACTATCCTGCTCACATTTGAATGGTAGGTGTTAATTAGATGGCCTATGGCCCACATTGGCCCACCCCTGTCTGAGCCCCTAATGAAGGCCCAGCTCCTCAAAGATATTTAGATTTTTAAGTTTCATTGAAATCAATGGGAGTGTTAGGTGCCTAAATTCTTTTGTGGCTCTAGGCTGAAGAAACTTACTTCTTTGCCAGAACTAAGGGGATACAAAGCTGGAACTTACAGTTGTGTCTCTGAGGCAAAGTGCTTCCCAGGGCTGTCCCCAAGGTGGTGTAATTTATTCCTCTTCCTTTGCAAGATCTAGCCCTAAATTTACAAACAATACAGGCTACAGGAAGTAAAAATGATTTGTGCATGAAAAGATACATGACGAATTATATAAGGTGCATGTTATCTTTACTTTAGTATCTGTACCCCATACTTAGATGTCATGCACTGACTGTGAAATAACAGATGCTGCAAAAATGGGAAATTAATCTCAAAATATATTTCAAAATGTATTATTTGTGTTTAAGAGAACTACATTTTAGTTCACTGTTAATTATGAAAGGTGGATATGAAATGCTGTTTTTCCACATTGCCTTTAGTCACATGTAGAGTTTTGGATTTCTTTTTTTAAATCACAGATTCATGAGGTTTCTCTATATTTGTTGTGCAGTTTTTTCCTTCCTGACAATGCCTATTTGTTCTCTATTTTTGGCTTGTTTTTGCACTGTTATCTCTAAAGTACAGCATTTTTGCTGTTGACTGAAGGGACTGTTTAATTAAAGCAACGATTTCAGTATAAATAAGGTATATTTCTGTATTATATATATATATATATATATATATTCAATCTTTAGTTACCATAGATTATTGATTGGTGTCAGAGGTAAATTCTGATGTTTGATGTCTGATGCATTTCATGTTTTTCTTGAGAATTTACTTTCCAAAGTAAGTAAACACATGCCACCCATTTGGTACAATTGATATGATTCCAGTGACTACTGAACCATAACGTCCATATATCTGTTAAAATCAAGATTTGAAGGAGATATAAACATATCATAAAAACCTATGCCACTGTTGACCAAAATTGGCACCCTCTGTCTCTCTCAACAGATGCCTCAAAGATTCACAGCGATGGAGATTAAATTAAAGTACCCTTTCCCTTTTGGAATTGGCCTTTCCATGTCATTGTTACAGCACATTGGTGGGGCATCATGGGGAAATTCACTGTGCTGCTAGCCATGCTGATCCTATACCATGAATAAATAGATGACTTCAGTCTCAAGGACTAGTGATTAAGCTTCTTTCACAAACACTACGGCTATGTCTACACTCGCGGCTTCTTGTGCAAGAACATCTTGCACAAGGGTTCTTGTGCAAGAAGTCTTGCGCAAGAAAACGTCCACACTGCCATGTGCACGCTGTGCTTTTGCGCAAGAGCTCCCATGGCAGTGTGGAGGCTCTCTTGTGGAAGAAAGCTCTGATGGCCATGTTAGACATAGGGCTTTCTTGTGCAAGAAACCCCTGCCGAGTGTCCACACTGTCCTCTTGCGCAAGAGCTCCTGCGCAAGAGGGCTTACACTTGTTAAAAAAAAGCGTAGCTCTTGTGCAAGAAGCCCTCTCTTACCACGCTGTACTGTAAATTTCCTTGCGCAAGAGCGGGCGGGCAGTGTAGATGCTCTGCGGATTCTTGCGCAAGAACGGCCATACTTGCGCAAGAAGCCGCGAGTGTAGACATAGCCTACGTGTGCTAACAGTCAGCTTAGACCAATTCAGTAAAAGTACCCAACAAATAAATTTTGACACCATCAGTTTAGGATTTGCAAATTTGTTGATGGTGTCAAATTTGCAGATTTGACACCATCAATTTAGGATTAAACAAACACTGCGAGTGGCTAGTCAACTACAAAAGCAGTTTCTCCTCTCTTGGTGGTCACACCTCCAGATCAGCTGCTAGAAGTGGGCCTCACCCTCCCTGACTGAATTAACCTCATTATCTCTAGCTTTATTCTGGCATGCATATTTATATCTGCTTCTGGAAATTTCCATTACATGCATCTGACAAAGTGGGTCTTTACCCATGAAAGCTTATGCTCCAATACATCTGTTAGTCTATGAGGGTATGTCTACACTACCACCCTAGTTCGAAGTAGGGTGGTAATGTAGTCAACTGGAGTTGCAAATGAAGCCCGGGATTTGAATTTCCCGGGCTTCATTTGCATGTTGCTGGGCGCCGCCATTTTTAAATGTCCGCTAGTTTGGACTCCGTGCCCCGCGGCTACACGTGGCACGAACTAGGTAGTTCGGACTAGGCTTCCTATTCCGAACTACCTAGTTCGTGCCGCGTGTAGCCGCGGGGCACGGAGTCCGAACTAGCGGACATCTAAAAATGGTGGCGCCCGGCAACATGCAAATGAAGCCTGGGAAATTCAAATCCCGGGCTTCATTTGCAACTCCGGTTGACTACTTTACCACCCTAGTTCGAACTAGGATGGTAGCGTAGACATACCCTGAGGTACCACAGGATTCCTTGTCGCTTCAATAAATAAAGTGCTACTCTACATCACAAGGATGGCAGGATCTGACTCTGACTCAGTTAAAGGAATATTGGAGGAAAGTTTTCAGTTGTTTTCTGTCTATATGGTAATTGCTTCCCTTTGAAATTTGTTTTTACCTTTAAGGCTAGCTTTTATTTTGGAAATACATTATACCATGGAAGAAGAGTAATTTCCCCTCTATCAAATTAATTGGCATTCTATTCTTTTAAAAATCTAATTTTCTTCATAAACTTTCATTGCCATTATTTTGAAATGGCAAAGTCAAATCCCTGAGGAGAGTAAGTTATACTTTAAGGTTCCTATTATAAAGCATTAATTTGATTTATTTTTAAAAAATATAACAGGGATATGTATTATAGGAATACAAAGTAATGTTTTACAATTGATATTTGCTTAATAATAGTAATATCTTACACTTAAAACAGCATATTTAATTCATCTGATAAAGACTCTAAGATATTGTACAGTGCCTTTCTCCTTGTTATGTGAAATCCTTTGGATTTCTATAATTTGTTTAGTCATCTCATTTGACACACATTTCTGTATTTTTATGAACTCTGGGCATTTGGTATTGTCTCAGTTGTGGGGGATAAAGAGTTCAGGACTTTTAGCCTGTTGGTTGACATCAATTGGAGAAGGAGAACATACCAGAAGAAACAGTGCTGCCTTTATAGACCTTAATGGGAAATCAATTGCTGTTCATAGACAGCTGTAAATCTCTGAGTGTTTGTGTCTCTTCAGATCAACTGTGGAAGTCTTAAAAGGAAAGTAGTTGAAGTTTCTATTTTTTCCTTTAAAATAAGGTGAGAAACATACTTACTAGTTAGATGTAGGTAATTATGTTTAAAGATACTTTCCTTTATTTACACCCAATATACAGGATATACCTTAGTATACTATAAAACAATTAGTATGCACCTAGAGTATATGTAGCTGTTAAAGGTTCCTCTCCCAAATACAGTGTCTGATCATTAAATTTCTGATCACATATAACTGGTATGACTCAGTCTAAAATTCCATGGGGCAATCAAGTTTGCATCTCAGTGGTGCAATCTCCCCAGCATATGTTGAAATGAGACAATTGTTTCCATATGCTTTGGGATTTGTTTTTCAGACAGACTCCCTCTTATTTGACTGATGGAATCTAAGTAGCTCCACTCATTATGAACTGTTTCTCGCTCAGGTAATATGCCTCTGAGGACTCTCTGAGAGGATGCCCCTTTAAATAAGAGGCACTCAAATGTAATTATAATGATCACATTGATCAACAATTTGCAAGATAAAACTCATACGGCACAGGAAAGCACATGAAATTGAAATGAAATATACAAAAATGCATTTCTATAAATTATTTAGAGATTTACTTATGTTCTTGGTAAGCTTTGTTACTGAGAGAGGCAAAAGTAGATTTAATAAAATTTTAAAACACCTGAGCTTAGAAATCAGACTATGGCTCTATCTATATTACACATCTTACATTGGCACAGTTGTCCTGCCACATTGCTATAAGGTCGTCTGTCTATATGCTTTATGCCAACAGGAGAGAGCTCTCCTGTCAGCATAATTAAGTCACCCCCCATGAGCAGCAGTAGTTATATGGCAGGACAGAGTCTCGTGTTGACATAGAGCTGTCCTCTCCAGTGCTTTTGTTAGTGACACTTATGTTTAGGGCCTACCGAATTCACAGGCTATTTTGATCAATTTCATGTTCAGAAGATATTAAAAACAATACATTTAATAATTTCAGCTATTTAAATGTGAAATTTCACAGTCCTGTATTTGTAGAGATTCTGACCTAAAAAAAGAGCTGTGGATTGGTCACAAGATTATTGGGGGGGGAGGGGGGGAGGGAGTTGCAGTATTGTTACCCTTTCTTCTAAGTTGATGGTGGCGGCAGCAGTGGCTTCAGAACTGGGCAGCTGGAGACTGGTGGCTGCTGGCAAGCAGCCCAGGTCAGAAGGCAGAGCTGCTACCAGTAGCAGTAGAGAAGTAAGGACGACATGTTTATGGTATTGCCACCCTTACTTCTATGCTGTTGTCTGCAGAGCTGGGCCCTCAATCATCTGCTGCCACTCAGCAGCTGGCCACCCAGCTCTTAAGGCAGCAATGTGGAAGTAAGGGTTGCATGGTATGGTATTGTTTCCCTTATTTCTACACCTTAAGAGCTGTGCATGTGGCCAACAGCTGTTAGTCCCCAGCTGCTCAGCTGTGAAGGCAGCACAGGAGTAACGATGGCAATACTGCTATCTACCTAAAATAAACTTCCACCCTCCCTGAAACCCACTTTTGGGTCAGGACTCCCAATTTGAGAAACCCTGGTCACTCACTCAGAAATCTGAATAGTAGAAGGTACAAACACACAAAAGACCAGAATTCATAGACTATGGTGTGTTTTTCATGGCTATTAGTTTGGTAGCACCCTAGTTATGTTGGTCAGGGGCATGTTTTTTCACATCTCTGACAGACAAAAATTTTACTGCCAAAAATGCTAGTGTAGACATAGCCTTTAATTCTATCCCTCATGCATGAACAGAGTCATCAAAGTTTGTCTTCCTTGAACAAGACAAACACTATGAATATCTATGAATATCTTCTCATAATTCCTCCTTCTCATTCTGGAGAACTGGGGAAAAACATTTGTCTGTACTTCTCACTAGCCTTTCCAACTGGTTTAAAAAAAAGTTACCTCTTTGCATATTCACATTCATATTACTATCAGTAATGGACCTCAACATATACTTGAGATACTACACCATCAGCAATCCTATGTCATTCAGAGAAGCTTAACATTTACCTTTTGTCCTGATTTTACATGAAATGCTCAACAACAGATACAGATTTGGATAACATAAGACAGCACTTGAGCCAAATGGCCTGTATGAGTAATGCAGAAACATTTTTTATTTTCTAGAGCAATTAATTAGACATTCACACGTTCACTCCCACACTGAAATGAATCTCCATATGTTCAGTTATCATAGGGAAAAATTAAATGAAAGAAAAAATTTAGGGAAAAATCATAACCATATCCTACTAACATTTACTCAAAGAACTAACTTTCTGTCAGCATATTTGGACCTCTAGCCTCATTAATATATATTTAACTAATCTGCACACCTCATACTTTAAATACAAACAATAGCCTCCTCATAGATTATCAAAAAAGTAATACAGACAGCAATTTGAGGTCTTTTATTAATCAGACTTCCTTATTTTTGCAAAGTATACTGCCAGATGTCACTATTAAATAGTACTGTGAAATATTATATACAATTAAAATTAAACTGCACATATAAAATTACTTATTCTGTGATGTATTGTCCTTGGTGCAATTGTTATGTGTTTCATTTACTTGCTATCATCTCAGTCATTAATATGAATTGCCGAGGTTCCAATGCATCTCATTGGAAACTTCTACATTTTTCTCATCTGCCTTACATTGTGGGTGCTTTCAGTGTGAGAACTGCAAACACATCTGAATTGCGAGTTAGAGCATTTGTCCATTCGTGAATCCATTTGTGAGTTAAGAACTAGGACCACCAAATTTGGTACGCAACTTCCTTTAATCCTTACTTAAAACAAGGTCAGGGTTTGGTTGTGCAAGGACATTGGGATGTCGGTGAAATGAGATGTTGTTGGATTTTTTTCCTCACTAGAGGAAACAGGAGATTTCTTAAAGGCCCATGCCTTGGCTGTGGGATACAACCCATATTGTTCTCCTGGAGGAAGCCATGTGCTGCCAAAGTCCTGATGCTTCATGAAGTTGTGTTTTGGGGGTTCAGCTTTCTCAGGCTGTGCTTAGGAAAACAGCATAACCTTTCTTCTAATACATCCGGTAGACTTATCTATGATTTCAATGGGGTTTCTGCACATACGGTAACTATTCAACCAGCCATTACATGAGTTGTCATTATAGGTAAGAGAAATGAAAATTGTAGAGAGTGGGAAAATTTCCATTGAAACAAAATTAAAGTGAAAATGAAAAATATTTCCTGCATAAAATTTGGTAGAAAATATATTCTATTTTCTGGATAGATATGAAGCTGCTCAGAAAATTTTCACTGTAATGATTTTTTGGGGAAAATGGGGGTGAAATTCATAATTTCTTCCTCTCACTTTTCAGTTAAAGTTAAAATACTCCAGTATATAACCTGTATCAAGGGAAAAGTAACTCTCCTTCAATATCTCTAGCTGTAGAATATGGTAAAAACTTTTAACAAAAAACAACCATGGGAAAAAATTGAACAATTTTCATTTCAAGCTTGTGAGGCAGAAACAACATGCTTTTCATTCATTCATTCATTCATTCATTCATTCATTTCAAAACCAGTCATTCTGAGTTCTACTATCCCATATTCTTGAACAAGATAAATGTTTTCTATAACGTCTTATGAAATTATATGTTCTGGTTATATTAGATAAAGGGATTGTAAAAGCAAAGTGGGTTTCTTGGTATGTTCTGTTGTTTGCCATCTCCCACAGTTTTGTTCCGCATCATTATTACATGGCAACGGTAAAATCAGACCTCTGAGAACAGAGCAAAAGGCTTGGGTGTGCTGAGTATGGTCGTAGTTTTCTATAAAGCATAAAAACTGTCCCCAGTCTTATCTTTTATACGGTTTTGCAAGAGGGGAGTGATTGAGCATTCTTTTAAAAAGTAGAATCCCATTTATTGGTTAATTAAATGTGTAGTTTTCTTTTGTGAGAGAAATTTGTTGACAGAGTATGACTCTTTCATTTTTAGTGAGGTAATAAAATTTCCTTCTGAATTTGAATTCCTGTCCATTTCTCTAATTTAACATACATTCATATATTTCTTCTACTGTGATTTATTTAAATCAGTGATAGAAATGTAGCTGTGTTAGTCTGGTGTAGCTGAAACAAAATGCAGGACTATGTAGCACTTTAAAGACTAACAAGATGGTTTATTAGATGATGAGCTTTTGTGGGCCAGACCCACTTCCTCAGATCAAATAGTGGAAGAAAATAGTCACAACCATATATACCAAAAGATACAATTAAAAAAAAAAATGAACACATATGAAAAGGACAAATCAAATTTCAGAACAGAAGGGGGATGCGGGGGGTACGGGGTAAGGTAAATGTCTGTGAGCTAATGGTATTAGAGGTGATAATTGGGGAAGCTATCTTTGTAATGGGTAAGATAGCTAGAGTCTTTGTTGAGACCCCCACACAGAGTGTCGAATTTTAGCATGAATGACAATTCAGAGGATTCCCTTTCAAGTGCAGATTTAAAAGGCTTCTGAAGCAGGATGCAGGTAATTAAGTCGTTGAGACAGTGTCCTTTCTGGTTGAAATGGCAAGAAACTGTTTTTTCTTTGTGATCCTGTCTAATATCTGTTTTGTGGGCATTGATCCTTTGGCGAAGTGTATGAGACGTTTGTCCAATGTACAAAGCAGACGGACACTTTTGGCACATGATAGCATAAATTATATTTCTGGATGCGCAGGAATATGTGTTCTTGATCTTATAACTCACTCCAACTTACCCATTACAAAGATAGCTTCCCCAGTTATCACCTCTAATACCATTAGCTCACAGACATTTACCTTCCCCTCCCCCCCCCCCGCATCCCTCTTCTGTTCTGAAATGTGATTTGTCCTTTTCATATGTGTTCATTTTTTTTTAAATTGTATCCTTTGGTATATATGGTTGTGACTATTTTCTTCCACTATTTGATCCGAGGAAGTGGGTCTGGCTCATGAAAGCTCATCATCTAATAAACCATCTTGTTAGTCTTTAAAGTGCTACATAGTCCTGTATTTTGTTTATTTAAATCAGGTTGCTAAAGAACAAGTATATGAAATAAAATACAGGAACTCATTGAAAAACATGGGCACTCATATCTATTGTTCAAAATGGATTACTCAGTTGGGAACTGTTTTTCGTCCTCCAAGAATCCTGTTCTTGCACATCCATTTTAGTGGTTGAGTCCTGAAAAGACTTATGCTGACTTTGAGAGATCATCAAGTCCCTGCCCTCACAACAGGACCAAGCACCGTCTAGCTCATTGGTTTCCAACCACCGATCCGCAGACGGGTGGCAGGCCTTAAGCCCTTCCTTCCGGGCCATAGCACATTGTCAGGCCATTCTCCCAGATGCTAATGAGCCCCGCCCTCTGAGGAGCTCCGTTCTCTATAAGGTGTGCACTTGCACGCTCACTAAAAATTCTCCTCCCAGCCTCCCACAGTGAGTGGCGCTGCAGACTGCCCCATGTGCCACGGCTGGAGCCAGCCCGGGATGAGGCTTAGGCAGCCTCACCACAGCCCAGGTTTCAGCTCTAGTGGCAGCCATGTGGCACAGCTGGTGGGGCTGTGTGGCAGGTTATTGCCCCATGCCCTTGGCATGTTCAGGACCAGGAAGCAGAGCCTTCGCAGCCATGCGTGTCCCAGCATTTATCAATACCAAAGAGGGTCAGGTTAGAGGCCCCGGGTGTCTGCAATTTCCTCCCCTGCTGGCTCCAGCCTGCACCAAGTATCTGGCCACTTCCCATTGTCCTGGGGCGCCATGGCCAGAAGCACCAGTCGGAGTTGTGTGGGGGAAGCTGGCTCCCTAACTCAAACCAGTGTGTGTCGGGAGAGCTAGTACCACCCAGCTGTCGGGTGGGTGCTGCGAGCTTGAGATATGCACGGTTGAGTGATCCTTTGCCTCTAAACTCCAAATGTTAATGGGCTGGGGAGGAATTCTTGAGCCATCAGAAACATGCACCTACCCCTGTGGCTTGTGCTGCAGACACCGCCGATCCCATGCGTGTGTCAGGGGCTGGGCTGTTGCCAGGCATGGCAGGGAAGGGGTGGGGTCTCTTCCCAGATGCAGAAGAGAGGTTCGCTGCATGGCGGGAGGGCAGCCACAACGTGGGCAGCAGCACTCAGCTGGCAGCTAGGCGACAGCTAAGGGCTATGTGCAGGGGGGTAGGGCAGGCACTGGGGGCTCCAGAAGGGAGGCTTGTGCTGGGGGGGCTCTGGGAGTGGGGGACTCTAAGAGGCGAGGTCAGGCACTGGAGAGCTTTGGGGGCAGGGCTAATAGTAGGGGGGCTATGGAGGTAGGACTGGCATTGTGGTGCTCTAGAGAGCAGGCTAATATTGGGGACAGAGGATTTGGACTGGGCGGAGGCTTGGGGGGGTTGGGTTCAGTGGATCTCTGGAAACACTTGGAATCTGGTGGTGATGGGTGGCTCTAAGGGGTGGGGGTCTGGCACTGAGGGGCTCTGAGGGTTGGAAGCTGGCACTGGGGGAGGTTGGGTGCAGAGGACTCTGGAGTCAGTGGCTGGTGCTGGGGGGAATGAAGGGATGGGGGGACTCTTGTGGTTTGGGTCTGGAACTGGGGGACTCTGGAGGCCAGGGCTTTTGGCGGACTTGTAATATCTTATTTGCATATTTGCATATTCATTATTTGCCTAATGAATGTGTAAATACACGCACAAAATTTTTCTGGTCTACCAAAAGTTTGTGAATGGATTTGCTGGTCCCTGGTATCAAAAAGTTTGGGAACCAGTGGTCTACATCATCCCTGACAGATGTTTATCCAATCCGTCGCTGACAGACGTCTATCTGCTCTTAAATATCTCCAATGATGGAGATTCTACAACCCCCCTCGACAATTTATTCCAGTGTTTAATCACCTTGACAGTTGAGATTGATCGATGTGGTAAGACTCCTTTGTTTTTAGACTTCCATACTATTTAAAGTTTTATTGATTAAATGAATTGCTGTAGTAAAAATAGATTCTCATGAAAGGAATGACTGAGAAAGAATCCCTCAACTGTTGGATGTCAGAAACTCTTCTTAGGAGGTGTAGGGAAGAGTTTTTGGAGTGGAGGTGAGATGAACACAATAGACCAGGTTCTTGGGCCGATTAAATGTATTGTGTACCACTCCACAGGTACAAGGAAGCGGTTGCTTGAAGATTTCTCCAACATGGAGGAAACTCCAGTTGGTGTAGGGTCAGTATAGCACCTCCAGTACCAGTTGTCTTCTAGCAGTGCTTAGAAAGGTTGTGTTCAAGACAAAGAGGAGTAGCGAAATGCCAGAATGATCCCTGGAGGCTATTGGCAGTCTGGTTAAACAGAACAACCTTTAGGTTTAAACTTGAGGGGTAATATGTAAATTGTTGATAGTGGGTTGCTCTGTCTTTCTTGGGTGACTGGGGCCAGTGTTTGCTTTTTATAAGCTCACATTTCTCTTATGACTGTTTATTTCTCTGGTGATAATACCTTCAGCAGAGATGCTAAAAATAATAGTTCTCAACATTATAAATCATCATACACAATGAGCTACAGTCCTTAGGTGCACATGCAGTAACAATTCCTAGCAAATGTACTCCCAGAACTTCACATGAAACCAGCATCCTGTGGATCTTTCTACATATGTAATCACAGAAAAGCTTTACAACATATATTAGCCTATGCATGGTGTGATAGATGAAGCTGAGATGCAATAATGTTATAAATATTGAGATGAAATAGTTACACAGGAGATAACAGTGAGGGGGAATTACTGTACATTGGGTTATTAGAATTTCCTCTGTGACTTTATTGATCTAATTTATATTGTGGGTAGTGGAGTGTTTATTACACATTGTAATGAGCTCAGTCAATGGAGTCTTGTGTGAAGGCACAAGACAATGGGACAAGCTGTTAGTTTTAAGAATCCTGTCTCCAACCAGTAGCATACCCTGCTTTAGTCTGTAACTGGAAAAACTTAAAAAACAACGAATAGTCTAATAGCACAATAAAGACTAACAAAACATGTAGATGGTATCATGAGCTTTTGTGGGCACAAACCTCTTCTTCAGATTACTGGAATATTAAAAGTCAAGAAGTGGGTTGTGCCCATGAAAGCTCATGATACCATCTACATGTTTTATTAGTCTTTAAGGCTACATCTAGACTGCTTTTTCTGATTGTTTTTTTGAAAGAGGCTTTTCTGAAATTTGGCCTGTCTACACTGGGCCAAATTTTGGAAACCCCCCCTTGTTCGGAAGAGCTCTTATTCCTCATAAAATGAGGAAGATATGGCTTCCAAAAGAGCACGTTTGCTCTTCTGCAAAAAATGTCGGAAAAGCAGACATGTTCCTTGGACGTGGCAGAGTTTTTCTGGGATACCTTTGATATCCTGGAAAAACTCCATAGTCTAGACATAGCCTAAGATAGTACTAGACTATTCGTTGTTTTTTAAATTTCTCCAGAGAGGTCAGTGAGCTCTGCCAGGGAGACAAGCTGACAGAGAGAGGTTTTCTGGAGGAACCTATAAAACTAGTCCCACCAGAGTCTCTATGTGGAAGATGTCTAGTTTACCAGGTGTTTAGCCATGTGTAAAGTCCATTTTATTGTTTTTTAGTTCTGTTTTCTCTGAAATGCCTTGTACAGTTGGGATTATATTTTTCCATGTGCCCTACTTTGCACTTAACGACACTGAATTCCATTTTCCCTTCTGTTGTCTAGTCATCCAGTTTTGTGAGATCCCCTTGTAACTCTTTTCAGTCAGCTTTGGACTTAACTATTTTGAATAATTTTGTAGTATCTGCAAATTTTGCCACCTCACTATTTACCCCTTTTCTAAGAATATTTAAAAGATGAACAGTATTGGTACAAATTCAAATCGCAGCAGCACGACACTCATTTTTACTCCCCTCCCCCCGCTATCTTTTAAGCACATGCCAATGCTTTCATGATGATCTTGTCCTTTTTTTAACCCATTCTTTTATTGGTGTTTAGTTGTGTGTGTTCCTCCTTTTGAAGTGTTTTAGCAGGTTTTATGTCTCCTCCTTTGTGGTCCTGTATTTTAATTTATTGTGTTTTAAAAAATTTTGTAAGCTGCCTGGAATATTTTTAATAGAGAGGCAGGATAAAAATATTTTAAATAAATAAATAAATAAATAAATAATAATCTCTTAATTACCTGAACGACCAGTCTTTTGTTATTCTTAATCACCTGCCTCCTTCTTTTTATAACAAACTCCCTGCCCCAAAGACAAAGCTGCAAGTAGCTCAAACTCTGTTGCAGTTAAGAGCTGCCTTTGGAGCCAGGCCATGCAGCTTTAAGCAGACCTCAAGTATGAAATCCAGGAGTTCAAACTCGGTGGGAGGAGGTTTACTGCCCCCCTACCCTTCCATAAATAGCACCCATGTGCATCTCACCTTTTCCCCACGAGGTGGGGGATGCTGCCTAGGAGCAGGGCTCGGGGTCTCTGCACTGGGAGAGTCTCTCGGAAAGCATTGCCAGTGGTGGGTGCCACAGTGGCACACATCCGAACAAGTGCACATGACCTCATGATTGGCGCACAAGACAAGTGCACATGACCTCATTATTGCTGCTCAAAGATGGAAAATCTTAGAGGGAACACCGTGTGCCACTCCAATTCTTCAACCAAATGAGGCCATTCAAGGATAATGTGAGGTTTCTCCCATATTCTTATTTCCTTGGAGCTGATTGTCTTTGCAGCATTCCTGATGGAGGAAGGAAGAGTTACTTCTCTCTCTTTTGAAGTAGTTCACTGCATATCTATATGATGAAAGATCTTTATGGACAGGTCACCATGAAGTTCCACTCCAGTCAAGAGCTGTGTAAAACTGAGAGCAATTATAGCATAGAGAGAAGTTCCTGAATCAGTACTCAGTTTATTCCTTTCCAACTTGATCAAGTATTATTGGCTAGGGATGGCAATGTATAATCGTGTAAATGGTTAACTGATAGCTTGGGCTTATCTGTTAATGTTCTGGTTACACTCAGGCTCCTCCCCTGCTTCTGGGGAGCTATCTGCCACCATGTGCTGCTGCCTTCAGCACAGGGGGGCAGCCAGCTCCCTGGGAGCAGGGCTGCAGGCAGGAGCTGATGCGTGCTGGGAGCCGGCTTCTGGTGCAGAATAGCTCTCAGGGAGCCACTACCACCCCACACTGCTGCTTCTGATACAGAGGTAGTGATGTGGAATGGCAGGCAGGAGCTAGAACATGCAGGGAGCTGGCTGCAGGTGCATGTAACTGTGTAACCAGTGTTCCCTCTAATTTTTTCCATCTGTGGGCAGAATACATTTTGTTATGTGCACCAAGGAAAGTGCAGATGTGCACCACCAATAGAAACACATGCTACTGGCTTTGAGCAGCTGTGAGCACTCTACTAATCAGCTGTATGGTACTGGACTCTCTCTGGGCTGCCGCCCATACACTCAGATTACAGGGAACACTGTGTGTAACTGCTGAGTTTTTCAGTAGTTACACATTTACATAATTACTCGCATTTTAACATCCCAATTGCTGGCATGAGAGTGGTCCAGCATTTCTGGACCAAAGCCTCGTCATGCTTTAACTAACATTCCAGCAGCATTTAAGCCTTATCTGCACTTAAGTTTTGCTGAGACAATTCTATTGGTTAGGAATGTGAAAAATCATGCCCCTGGCTGTGTTAGTGTAACTCACAGGCCTACTGGGTGTGGTTCACTTTCCCATGTAGTGACACTTAGACTACTTACAGAGAGATAAGAATGAGTTTCCTCTACAGCCTTAGCTGAGAACCAGCTGTTTTTAAGCTCAAGCTGTAGAGGCTCATGCACTAACCTCCAGAAACCCCAGGTTTGGTTCTGTCTGGCTGCATTATATTGGTACATGCCCCAGTTATGCCAGAAAAAGTGTTATAGCCTATACTTAATTTGTAGTAAAAGGTGTTCTGGGGCTCAAGCAGTTTTTTACATTCATAACGCATGCAACAAGCCAGAGATGCTGGAGCTATGAATTGCCATGAAGTGCCCCGGCTCAGCCCTGGCAAGTTCTGGCACAAATTAATCACTGATTAGAGCTCATATAAATCAGGGAACTGTTATAATCTACTCTGGCACACAGGTACTGGAATTAGTGGTAGTTGGCTGCTACCACAACCCCTGACTTGAAGTGGTTTCCATTATATATAGGGTTCATAGTTTATTTCAATGGCTCTAGTACCCCCACTATACAAATTACTCCAGCACCCCTGCCCTGGCAAGAAACTAGGAGGGTTTGTTGGTATAATTCCATTGTTGTAAAGCTTTAGGGGGTAGCCGAGTTAGTCTGTTACAGAAAAAACAACAACAAATGGTCTGGTAGCAATTTATAGACTAACAAAACATGTAGATGGTATCATGAGCTTTTGTGGGCGCAGCCCAATTCTTCAGATGACTGGAGTTAAGAGTTTAGGATGTGTATACCCAAAATAAATAGGAGAGGGGAAGGGGAAAGAAGAAAAAGGAAAGGGGTTGGGAGACAGAGAGCATCAGTAAGTATCTGAAGATTGGGTAGTTAAACTGAAGCAGATAAGAATCAAAGTCAATAGATAGACTCCCATGTCAGGAAGGATACTACAGAGAGAGCGGAACCCCTTCTACCATATGCCTTAGGGTAAGCAAATGGCCTATGTTTTAAGCACTGTGTTATCTATTCCTGCTCAGAGCAGGTCTAATCAACTTAAAATTCCAGTAGCAGTTAGTGGCTTGTTTACATGACTCCCAACTCTGCTATTAGCGGGGGACCTGAACCAGTCAAGTCATTAGAGTACTATGGTATGCTGCTATGTAACACAAGAATGTGGTGTTATGCAGGAGCAATAATTACAGGAAATTCCCTTTTAAAGAATTATAAGGCCAGATCATCAGCCAGTGTAAACTTATTAAGCCCAATACACTGAATAGATTTATACCTGCTGAGATTTCGGTCCACAGAATGTAATTTAAAATGTTAGTTAGACATAACCTGAAGATTCTAAATATTTTGTAGGGGCAACCAGCCAGATTTTGCTTTTGCTTTTGCAAAGGCTAAGATAGGGTCCACTTTCCACTTTGAATGTTACATCTGTGTCTTGCACACAGACATAGTGGTACTGCAAAATGAACTAGAAGTTTTTGATGTATAGGAGTTGGAAAATGTGTGCATGGTAGAGTAGTCCAGGGTTGAGTTACATTTTAGTGGAACCTTGACTTACATTTTGTTGTAGTTGCTTTTTCTTTTTTTTCTTTTTTTTATTTCAACTGAAAATGTCCCTTCTTTCCAGTATAACATTTTTAAAATGGATAATGTTTTGTTAAATTACTTATATATAGTTACAACAATTTCTATCTTATCTCCACTTTAAACTTTTTGTCATGGAATTATCATAGGGTGCCTTTTAAAGTCTTTTAATTGTACTTCAATAGATTCATATTTTAATAAGTGAAACCCTTGGATCAAATAAAAATGAATAAAGAATGACATTTTATTTTCAAGTTTTAAAACATCATTCTTAAAGAATGGAGGTTAAAATATAGGAATAAATTTATTGTAATTGACCTGCTAATATGCTGCCCTGCCAAAGTATTGTAGATTTCTATCTTAAAATTTTATTTGCGGAGGATTCACCAGACCACCAAATATGGTGTCATCATTTGATGTACTTATATTTGCTTTTGTTTTATGACTGGGCTTATCCCAATGATTAAAAACAGAGGAGTTCTAAGTGTGTTTTGTGGGATACTGAAACAGTATTTCATTCCAGTGACGTATTCTAGGTATTATCTAAATAGTATCATATATTATACTTAATATATGAGAGACAGATTTTGCCTGCCCTTACATGGCCATAGGAGACAGAGAAGTAGTGTATTTGTGTGTAAGGGGGCAAGGTGGAGAGAGTGAGGGGCCTCTGTTTCCTTCACAGTCCATGTAAAGTTCTTCCCAGAGCCGCAGGGCAGCTGGTAGCCCCTCTGGAGAGCAAATGGTCAGAAAAGGAAATGGAGAGAAGCAGGGGAGGGGAGGGGATTAGTGGGCCTAGCTGGGTGGCCATAAGAGGAGAAGTATGTTGCATAGCACCTCTTAAAAACGTAGCAATTTATTTCCCTCCCTCCACAAGCACAAGTAGATTGCTCAGGGAGACGTTCCTTCCAGTGCAGAATGCCTTCCAGTGCTCCCCCCTGTGTAGTGCAGCCCTGTGATGCCTCAAAGGGCTGTGGCTAAAAACTACAATTTGGCCTTAAATGTAAGCACATTTTACAAAACAGAAAGTTAAACCTGATTCCTGTCCCAAGGACTTTCCAGTCTAGTACAGGCAAAGCCCAGCCTGTCCAGGGAAGGGAGGAGGTAGAATCAATTGGCATTCAGGGAGATTAACAAAGGGAGGGTGGGAAGCAATAGCTGGTGTGGAAAGCAGGGTAGGAAAGTTGCAGCAATGTAGCAGTGGGATTTAAGGAGAAACTTGCAGTGTGTATGTGGTGTTTGGCTGACAGAAGGTGTAGGTTTCCAGACACAGGGGGAAGAATAAAAGAAGGCACCAGTCTGAGTGAGAAGTGAGGAAAGAAGGATGAAGAGTGTAGAGCGGGGCACGGCAGCAGAGGAAGTTTTCTAGCTATTTTAGTATTTCTATTTTCTTGATTATCATGCACAGCCAATTTTTTTCTTTTGTTTGCAATAGGAACACATATGAAGTAAGTGCTCAGCATCATTACCCTAATCGTGTCAGTGGTTATGTTCATTGAAAGAGCACCAATTTTCTCCCCTAAGTGTACAGACATGCCTAAAGCCATAACATAGGAGGATTTTTAGGTTAGGGGTTGTTTCACCTGTCTATGTAGAAAAACTAACAAGATTGAGATGCAAGACCTTCCACCTGCTGCTGGATAAAGCTCTTTGCTATTCAGAATACATTATGCTAAGACTTGATTTGATGTGTTTTTACATTTTCTTGCCATTTCAATCAGAAAGGACATTGTCTCAATGACTTATAGACTCATAGACTTTAAAGTCAGAAGGGACCATTATGATCATCTAGTCTGACCCCCTGCACAGTGCAGGCCACAGAATCTCACCTACCCCTTCTAGAATAATCCTCTCACCTATATCTCAGATATTGAAGTATTCAAATACTTTGAAGATCCCAAGATGCAGAGAATCCTCCAGCTGTGATCTTGATTACCTGCATCCTGCTTCAAAGGCCTTTTAAGACTGCACTTGAAAGAGAATCCTCTGAACTGTCATTCATGCTTAAATTTGACACTTTACGCCTGAGTTTGAATAAAGAATCTAATTACCTTACCCATTACAAAGATAGCTTCACCAATTATCACCTCTAATATCATTAGCTCACAGACATTTACCTCCCCCCCATCCCCCTTCTGTTCTGAAATTTGATTTGTCCTTTTCATATGTTTTCATTTTTTTAAATTGTATCCTTTGGTATATATGGTTGTGACAATTTTCTTCCACTATATGATCTGAGGAAGTGGGTCTGGCCCACGAAAGCTCATCACCTAATAAACCATCTTGATAGTTTTTAAAGTGCTACATAGTCCTACATTTTCATAAAATATTGACACTTAAACAATATCTATATTCACATGGCATGATGGTTCCTATAGGTTTTATTAAGAAATAAGGTTCTTGGGGATGGTTCTTTTTTTAATCTGTGATCAAGCCAGGGTTAGTAATATGTGGGGAGTGGGTTGTCAAAGTTTGAGATTAATATGTGAATGATTTATACTTACGTTTTATGAACAACGGAAAGCAAGATTATTGTTCTATCAGATATTCTCTGCTAAATCAGCAAGCCCAAATGCTTTCAACTGTCTCAGTTACAGTCTAATAAATTATTGGCATAAACAACATAATATGTTACAGACAACACAATGTGATGTGAGCAGCAAGCTTTAGAGGAATACATCAATACTTGAAATGAATGTGTGCTTATGAATCAGTTTTGCTCACGAAACAATACCCTTGTGATGAAAATTGCTTGTTTCTACACTTCTGTGGTAAGATTATTCCTTTTTTAACAAATTAGTGTTTTACGTTTATATTGTGGTGTTCACAGAATGGGGAGAAACTGACTGAACATGGTGGAAAAACTGTAAAATAATAGCACATTGCTGAATATCTGTGTACAAAATTGGGGTCTGATCCTGATATCTGATGATTATTACAGCCCTTTTAATAAGTTAAGATGAAACTAGCATGTCTGGTTGTCCATGCTGCTGGAGCTTGGCCAGTTTATGTTAACAGAGTGGTTCAAGTTCAAAGTATCTGGTTGCAAACTTACCAGTTCAAGAGACAACAGGGTAGATTCAAAAGTGACAGTTGAAGAAATCACACTTTTATAAATCAACATGAGTGGAAGTGGTTGTGACTTACACACTGAGGGGATGGAATCATGGAATTGTAGCATAAAAACCTACCAATAAGGCAGCATAAAAAGCTGTAAAATAACATAGGAAAGTATAGAGCAGAGCTACTCAACTTTGGAAGTCCTGGGGCTCACAATGATACTCACAGCACATGCTGAAGGCTGCAACTTAAGTGTGGTTGCATATATGCAAATATATGCAAATAGATTTTCACACTGTTGGGCATGAACACAAAGATTAAGGCAAGACTACACAACACACGGGCCCCATTTAAGTCAGTTCTGTTGATATTAATAAAATGCAATATTTACCCGATTTCCACCCATATGACAGCACTTGTAATGAGCAATGACAGTCCAGGAATTTAACTACTAAAACTCATATATCAACAGAAGACAATTACATTGACTACTTTTTTGTTTTGGCTCCCACCCACGGGCTGCATGTTGAGCACCACGTAAACCCAAATTGCACCGCGAACTACAAACAAACAGGCTACAGGCCACATGTGGTCCGCAGGCTGTGTGTTGATTAGTCCTGGTTGAATAGAGTAACTTTCCCTCATGTCTTCCTGTCAGTAGCTTTTCTTGCTACAAACCCATCCTTCCACTCCCTCATCATGTAAGTTAAACACACTTACACTCACCCAGATTTACCAAAGTGTAGCTTGCCTCACCAATGGCACCTGGCTTGACATCGCTTTCATGCCAGCTGCAAAAAGCATCATCCCTCATATGTCAAAGGACCTATCCAGGTCAGCCAATAGTGAAGATGGCTGAATATGAAGCTGGAAAAAATGAGATGATGGGAGGCATCTAGAATAAGTCACTGTCCCTGTAATATCACTTTCCACTGAGGGCACTCACATAAGACATCTGTTACCTACTGGAGCCTATTTCTATGTTGCCCTGCATCTTTTGCAGTCATTAACACCGGTGCAAAATGGATGTAAAATGCAGCTAGGTGAAATGGACAAAAACATTAGACGATCTAATGGTTGAAATTCCAGTTAGACAAATTTAGACTAATTCAGACACGCATTTTTAACAATAAAGGTAAATAACTATTGGAACAACTTACCAAGGTAATTGGTGGATTCTCCATCACTTCAAGTCTTTAAATTAATACTGGATGCCTCTCTGGGTATGTTTCACTACAGCATTATTTCGAAATATCTTATTTCGAAATAACGCGTCTACACACAAAATGCATTTTGAAATAGCTTTTTGCTATTTCGAAATAGCACGTCCACACTGATTGGATGCTGAATTGCATTTAAGGCCAGCCAGAAGTTGTTCCGGCAGGGCATCAGGTCAGAAGTTACCTTCTGGCCAGGATGGCCAGCAGGGCACCCTGGGAAGGGCTGGAGGCCCCCTATTTTGAAATAAGCATCTACACAGCACTTATTTCGAAATAGCAGTTTTGAAATTGGTATTATTCCTTGTGGAATGAGGTTTACCAATTTCGAATTTCAAAATAACTTTGCTGTGTAGACATACCCTCTGAAAATATTCTGAAAATATTCTGTAGTTTAATCAGAAGTTATGAGCTTTATGCAGAATCACTTAATGAAATTCTATGACCTGTGTTAGGCTAGGTGTTTGTAGTAGTCCTTTCTGACTTTAAAATCTTTGAACCTATGAATCCAAGTATGGCAAGCAAAAAAGACAAAAAAGTCAATATATTACCTTTCTTCCATCAAGCTACAAAAAAGTGGTAGACTTAAACTCCAACAGCAATCTAAGGAAGATGGGCTGAAATCTGATTGCAAAGATGTGAATTAGGAATAACTGCATAGAAGTGATGCTGATGTAAAATTACATAGACGAGAGAAGAATCCGACCAACAGAACATTCTTCAAAATTCATTCATTTCTTGGCAGTTTGTTAACAATTTAAATGAAGAGTTATTTAAATAACTCTGTTGACTCATTATGTTTGTCATAGTGTTGACTCTAAGGCAATTGCTTCACACATTTCCATGAGTGAATGTTTCCATTGTATCTTTATGTTGTTTATTCACAAAAAAATCAAAAGCGTAATAAGGAGTTGTAAGCCAGGTTCCGAAACTAAGCACAGCTGTGAAATTTGGTACTGGGGCAAAAGGGTGTAACATACCTGCCTTCTTTTTAAGTTGTGCCTCAGTTCCACATTGTTGAGTTTGTTCCAGCAGATGCACAGGTTCTGCACAATTTCAAAAGGTTCCACATGCCCCTGTTCTGAAGAACGTGTTTTACTCTCCATCACCACTTGCTGTCTCTTAAGAGAATCCCAGTGGCTGAAGGTAAACAATGCCAGCAAACTGATGTGAGAAAGGTCTATAAATGTACCATACTAAATTAATATAGACTATTGGTTGAACTAAGAAAAATGGGGACTAGCTGGATATGCTCCCATTATTTCTGGGTCTGCAGAATAAAATAAACACTCAAAACATCACCAAGTGGGCACTAAACTGAATGGAGTCTGATCTGTTCTGTCGCTGAAATAAGTTGACTGAATAACACTTTAGCTAATACACTGGAGATCCAGAACTAGTGGGAGTGTAAAGAGGCCTCTATCTAGGCCTTGCATTTTTTACTTCTAAGTTGTCTCTGCTGGGCCTGTTTACCAATTGATGATGTGGTATGGATTCACTGAGTATATATTTTTCTATGTGTTGATACTATTTCAACATTTATTTGGGGGATAGATTGCTTCTGTTTCTCAGGCCAAACAGTCCTGCTATGAAAGATATATTCATGACTTCTCTAACCTGCAGACATAGCAGCACAGCCTTACCTCTTCCTGTGCTTTGCTGAAATGTCAGGCATCAAGGTTCACATTTGTGCAACCACAGGGCTGGAAATAGCCTAAGAATAGTATTGGATTAGTTCAACTTCAATTTCTGATTTTAGCATGGTGAAAACCAGTATGATAATAATCTGACTCTGGCACAGTTTCCTACCCAGCAGAAATCACAGAGTGCCAGCCTGCCATTGAATGGACATGAAAATAAAAAGAAAGAGCCAATTTCACCAGCATGCTCAATTGACACAAAGCAGCCATGACTTTGACTGAATAGGCTGGTTAAAGAAGCCACAGCATACAGGTGAGTCTGGCCCAAAATAAATAAATCATGAAATAAAGAGAACCTTCTCAGGGATTTTCTTATGGACTAGATCTTCCATCCTTACTACTGGGGATTAACTGAAGTGTAGGAGCATAAGCTTTCGTGGGCAAAGACCCACTTCGTCAGATGCATGTAGTGGAAATTTCCAGAGGCAGGAATAAATATGCAGGCCAGGATCAGGCTGGAGATGACCAGGTGGATCCAATCAAGGAGGATGAGGCCCACTTCTAGCAGCTGATCTGGAGGTGTGAATTCCAAGAGAGCAGAAGCTGCTTTTGTAGTTAGCGAGACATTCACAGTCTTTGTTTAATCCAGAGTTGATTGAAGTGGGCCTCATCCTCCTTGATTGGATCCACCTGGTCATCTCCAGCCTGATCCTGGCCTGCATATTTATTCCTGCCTCTGGAAATTTCCACTACATGCATCTGACGAAGTGGGTCTTTGCCCATGAAAACTTATGCTCCTACACTTCAGTTAGTCTATAAGGTGCCACAGGACTCCTCGTCGCTTTTGTAGATTCAGACTAACACGGCTACCCCTCTGATACTGGGGATTGTTATCCTGTTAATTATCTGAATATTTCTCAACTCTCAAGAATTCACGCTATGTCACATTATTTCGACAGGGGAGGGTTGATTATTATGTGAATTGTTTTCAGATTTCTCTCACACTAGTCTTGGTAATGTGAGAGAACTAGCAGAGTCAAGAGGTTATAAAAATATATATTGTAAGCTCCTAAATTTGGCTGACATAAATTATGTTTTCAATTGATATATGGCATGGTGCCATTTCTCTTTTCCCATTAAAACTATACTACTATAACAAAAAGAGATTAGAAAAAGGAAGGGGACTTAATCTGAGATGCAGGAGTATGAGATTGAGTGGACTGTATTTATTTATTCATTTATTTTTCTTTTTATGTTCAATCTGTTCAGTTTGGACTTTGTCTAGATGTAGATACAGCAGGCTGAATTCAGATTTCAATAGGAATGACAACCATTTATACAAGGGGGTAAATTTAGTGTAGTATGGATTTACAAAATTGGAGAAAAGAAAGGAAAAGCAAAATTATTCACAAACCTTATATTTTAAAAAATGGAAGAAAAACCAATTAACAAACTAAGAATACCACATGAGATTTGTGCTCCAGAGAACCTCTAAGTTTTGTGTTATCGCATATAATAAAGTATATTCATAGTTGACCAAGAACATAATTTGCAAGATAGGTTTATGAAGTCTTCTCTGAGTTGCGGAAACAAAGTTCTGTTAGCTCTTTAAAACATAGTCAGTTTTAACCACACATTTCCTGTCCCCTAAAAGGTTAAAAATAGAACTGAAGACTTATTGTCAAGCCCTAACCACATTTATTTTGTTATGTGGTTACATACTGTACATATACAACCATTTGTTGTTGCAAAGGGCTATGTGTTTTTATACCTTCAACAATGCAAGCTTTATGAAGTTATACCTGTGCCCCTCAGGGATGCCAAGAGATTATAGCATGGGTCAACAGATAATTAACTAAATCCCCAGCTAATAATTTAATCAGCAACTCCTGCATTTTGCCAAAAATTGTGAAAGGGAAGATTGAAATAATAATGAAATAAATCCTATAAGCTATAGAAAAGCGTAATAATAGTTACAAGAATGTCATATCATTATCCATAATTATATGTATCTCCAAACTGTTTTGGGATAGGTGTGTGATATAATAGCAACAGTATGCAGTCGTGATGACATATGAGGATGCATAGCACTACAGTCCTTTTCTTAAACACTGTAATTAATTTAGTAGAGTTAAATTAGGCCAGAACAAAATTATTGATCATACTGAAACAATAAATATTTGGACTAAATCCAAATTTCTGCCTGACTCTTTGACATCTTTTTGTGTATACCTAACTGACAACTTAAACTTAATAGGTCAGCTCCTCAGATGGTTAAAGTCAGTGTAGCTCCATTGATCTGCAGTGGAATCATGGCATTTTATACAAACTAAGAATCTAGCCCATCATGATCAAAACGTGGTCCTGATTTTCTGCTGCTTTGTCCCTTGCGAACTCTACCAATCTATATTGGTTGCCTTTGACATTTTAATTGGAGGTAAATGTCTACATAAACTGCAAAGCAGAGGAGAATTGGGCCCTTTATTTTTCCTCCTCAAGCCTCCCCACTCCTATTTTCTGTCACATCTGAAAACTCTTTTTACCTGTCTTATAGGTCCAAAATCTGGGGATCATATCTGGCTTCTCTCCCTTGCCCCATACATGCATATCAACTTCAAATCCTGTAGTGTCTTCTTCACTGCATTTCCAAAATCTGATATTTTCTTTCTGTCCACGCTTCAAAAATTCCTTTACAGTTATCACCATCACCAGTCTTGATTGCTTCAGCCTCTTCCTCTCTAGCCTTTCTGACACACACACACTTTCCTTCCCCACAAAGCCATTCAAACCACAGCTGCTAAGATCATCTTCTTGGCCCATCTCTCTGACTAGATCATGACCCTCTTTAAATCCTCTCATTAACTCTTCATTTTCCAATACACCCAATTCAAACTTCTTATCTTCACACTCAAGGCCTAGTATAACAGTATTCTTCCTCAGTCACCCACTCTAGTATCTTACCATATTGCACTCATTATCTTTATCCCAACAGTGATAGTTTCAAGTATCCATGTCTACTTCACCACCACTCCTTCCTATTGATTGTCTTAGACACTTGCTACATTTTGCTTCCAATTAGATTGTATTCTTTTCAGGTCAGCCTCAGTCTAATGGGGCCCTGATCCTATCGTTGGGCACTACCACAATACAAATAATAATGAGGAAATAACACTCCAAAAATAAGCTATTGAGCAGCCAAGGATAAGGAGAAAGGAAAAGATAGGGTGGAAGGGCACAGAACTGGCTTGCTGTAAATTAGAATTGTCTATGAAACTTCTAATAAAATGAATAGCCATGAGTTTTATTGGGCATATTACTAGGGCTGTCTCTTCGCTCAAAATCAATCTGCTTTTGATTATGGCTGGTACTGAGACCATTTCTGGACATAGCCCACTGCTTGATGCTGTTAGTGATTTTGGTCCAGGTGGACTCAGGCTACAGCACTCCCTGGCTTGAAGTGGTTTCCATGGTACACAGGGTTTACAGTTTGGTTCAATGACTCATGGGACCCCCATTATATACAAATGGTTCAAGGACCCCTGATTGCGTGTGAGTAGAGCAAATACAACAGAAGACTTCTGCAGCAAGCAATCTTAACAGTATATTCTTAAAGCCAAATCCTTTGCTAACATAAACTGTTGTACGACCATTGACTTCAACCTATCTGTCTATTTTAGAAATGTGTGTGCGTCTGTCTGTCCCTCCATGAATCTGTTTGTTCAAGAACTCCTCTTAAATGGTAAGAGATAGGATAAGAGGAAATTGGTGGTCCTAACTTAAAGCAAGGTCAGGATTTGGTCATGCCAGGAAAATGGGAAGTGCCTGGAATCTTAATTGTTTAGCAGCACATGGAAAGGTAGGGGGCTGTTTTAAGGGGGACAGCTTTACTGTAGAGTGGCCACTGGGCATTTGGTCCTGCACCTGGTGCAAGCCGGGACTGAGCAGGTCTGCCTATTGACTAATTGAGTAGTCGAAAAAAATTCTATTGACTACTCGATTAGTTAAATACCCACCTCTTAACATCCCTGGTTTGGAAGGACAGCTGCACTGCAGAGTGAGCACTGGGGAAAGCCCCACCAACTGGGTAACCAGCTGGGGCTCACCATCTTACCAACCATCAGACTTGGTAAGTGGCAAACACCTCCCCTTCAGCCTCTGGCCACAATGCCAGATGGTAGGAGGTAAGGGGAGCCTCACTCGTTCCACTACTATAATCCCCATGGGGATGCCCTTGAGGGGACGTTGGTGGGGGCCAGAAACAGCAGCCTGGACTAGCCACCCCTCCACCCCTCCCGGTGAGGAGATGCTGTGGAGACTGGGAACCTTGGCCCGGCCCTGGCTCCTCCCCTGTGAATAGAGGCCAGGGAGAGTCAAGAACCACAACCCAGCCCCTGATCAGGAGATGCTAGGGGGAGTGGGGGGAACCCTGACCCAGCCCTGGTCCAACCCTTCCCCTGTGAGCAGAGGCCAGAGGGGCCAGGTAGCCCAGCCCCATGAGGATCCAGGGGGCCAAGCATGCTGATCAGCTGGTGGCAAGGGGGAGCCAGACATCCCACCCACCAGGAGTCACCATCTGGAGGGGGGAAGGCTGGGCAGTGCAGCCCTGGCTCCCTTGGAGCAGCTGCCAGCCCCCTTTGTCCCATCTCGGGGGGAGCCACCAGGGCAGCGTAACCCCAGCCCTCTGGGAGGAGCCACAGCTGGAACAGCGCCACCCTCTAGCGGGTAAATCTCTGACTAAATCCTCTATGTTGATTTATACCAGCTGAGAGTCCATCCCTTCAAATACAAAAATGTTCCTGCAAAAATTACTGCTTTTAAAGCTTTGTTTGAAAAAAATGCCAATTAATTCTAGGAAGCTTGTTTTTGTTTTTCTGCAGGCAGGTACAAAAATCTGACATTTTAAGGCTATTAAATTTATTGTAGAAAAGTATCAATAGGCATAGACTGCTAAAATACATTTTAAAAGACAGGCCGATAGCAAAGTGATATTTTACATTGCAGAATTAAAACCACCCACCTGCTACATTAAGAACACATGATAGCTCATCATATATACATTTCTCAGCATTGTGACTCAGATAGGTATTACTTCTTAACTTAAAAATGTTAATGTGTCCACTGCAATTATGTTCAGAGGCAGCATCAACTCTGTTTGCAACATCACTGCTTCTATTGTGTGAAGATGTACAGAATTAGAAGGTTAGTATGTAAAAGGTATAGAATGATTAAAAAAAAGGAGGGACAAAAGATGAAAGCTCATTAAAACCCAGTTTTTCCTGATGCTACTCAGAAACCGACCTTATTTTTCAAAATTCTTTTTGCCCTATCTCAGTATGCTGTATGGTATATGGAAACATGTAAAAATGCAGTCTTCATGCCTGTAGAGTCTGCAGCATTAAAGGCAAGAGACATATTTGGCAGACAGGAGTTATCTGGGAAGGGAGGTTACAGACTGCATAATGCTGCTAAAGTAAGCTCACGCTGTTTATGTCCACACCATATGGCCTGTGTATAAACAGAGTGCTTGAATACTCAGCATCTCATTCCTCTACATTTTCTTTCTCTTATTCTCATCTGCCCTTCCTTGTTGATTATTTTCCATTAATGTCAACAGCAGTATCTATTGATTAAAGCAGACAGTGGCATTACTGCAGTTTTATTTACAGTTCTGCTAATTCCTGTTATTGATTTTTTAGTAGTTAACCAACCTAATAATGCAGAGATACTCAGAAATATTGCCCACTTTTGTACATGTGAATGGAAATTCTTCAGACCAAATTAATTTTTGACTTCAGTGGAACTACACCAAAGATGCATTGGGCCTAGTAAAACCCAAACCAATAAACAGACTGCTGATAAGTTAGATTCAGACTGAACTGGCAATGAATGATCAGATCTTAAGGGATCAGTGGTGAAAAATTTTAGGATGAGATTTTGTTGACAAATTCTTAGCCACAGAATTAGGGACACAGAAGAGCTGGGCCAACAAGTTTACAAGTCTCCTCTGGCTTCTAACTGTGCACTTTGCTGGTTTATGTAACCGTGAGATCCTGTCATTGTTACCCTCATCTCCCTTTTCCATTGTGATCAGTTATTTATCATACCTGCTTGTTGCATTTAGGGTTGCCGGGTGTCCGGTATTGACCTGGACAGTCCGGTAAAAAAATTAAGAAAATACCGGACACCTAAACTGTCCGGTATTTTCTGATTTTTTTCCCAGCTAGGAGGTGAAAATACAGGTTGATTACCTGGTTCTGCAGGGGAGCTGTCTGGCCCAGAGCAGGAAGACAAGGTGGCAGCCTGTTAGGGCCAAAAAGCCTCAAAAGGATTTATTTTTTATTTTTTTTAACTCTTGGGGTCCTTTTTTTTTCTCCTCAACAACTTTGGTCTCCCCCTTTTTTTTTCTCAATAGAATTTGGTGGGTTTTTTTGGGGAGGGGGGGTTTGGTATTTTTGGTTAAGCCATCTGGCAACCCTAGGGCTACGTCTACACTAGCCCCAAATTCCGGAAAAGGGATGCAAAGCAGGTAAGTCAGAATAGGGAAATCCGCGGGGGATTTAAATATCCCCCGCGGATTTAAATAAACATGTCCGCCGCTTTTTTAAATATCCCCCGTGGATTTAAATAAACATGTCCGCCGCTTTTTTTCCGGCTTGGGGAAAAGCCGGAAAAAAGCGTCTAGACTGGCGTCTTCCCTATTCTGACTTACCTGCTTTGCATCCCTTTTCCGGAATTTGGGGCCAGTGTAGACGTAGCCTAGTTGTATTTTGTCTCAATTTAGATAATAAGATATTCAAATCAGAAACTCTCTCCCATCTGATGTTTGGATACTTCTTAGCACTATAGGGCCTTGGTAGGGACTTCTTTAACAGCAATGTTTACTATTTATAAAGATAATACCACCACAATAAGAAGCATGTGGTTGTTGCCAGGGAAACTGTAAGGACCAAAAAGATATACTGAGCTGTGCATTAAAAATCTGCGTGCACTCACATTGACACTCACAAAACTGAATTGGGTTACACAAATGAAGTTATTGCACACGCAGAGTGGTGCATGCACACAAAGTGAACAACTTTCATATAGAAATAGATTTCTAAGCAAAATGGGAAATGAAGGGTTCCTTAAGTCACAACTCACATATATGCTACTCATTATGGTACAACTAGGATATTAAAGCTACCTTATACATAAATATATAAAATAAAAAAGAACACATTGCAGTATAATTTTACTGTGGTCGCTTCTTATCTAAAATGTAATTCAAAATGTCCCTAGCAGCCCTTGTTATTGGGTGAGTGCAAAAGAGGGCTTAAAACCATTTTTGCCTCACCCCAGGAGCTCTGGACCTTTAAAGTTTGCTAGCACTTTGAGGTCCTCCAATAAAAAGCACTATAATAATAAAAAATAATAACAATAATGATGGCATACATTAAAAGGACCCCAGCAAAATTTCTGTTTTCCTTGAGGAACCTTGAATATCCACTGCTTGAAGATAACAGTCTGGGTTGAATTTGTTTTCCTTGTGTTTGGAAACTGTTAAGCTACTGTAGTAAAGTTTGAAGAGTTCTGTAGCAATCACTGATAATTAGATGGTTCCTAGCTGGAAGGCTGGATTAACTGAACTGATAAACACACTTGCATTTTCACTCTCAGGTTGGTCTTGACCTCCCTATAACTCTGGCTCTGTCTATATACAAACTTGGTCTGAAATAACATTCAGTTTTAACTTGCACGTTTAGTTGCTTTGGAGTGAGTTTGTGTGTGGTACGCTCTTATTGTAGATTATAGATAGACATTCATTGGCATAATGATATATATGAGGGAAAACTGAACTAGTTATTCTTGTTCCAGTTTGTGTGTAGACAAGCACTCAGTCAACCCAGCTGTTAAACAGGGTAAATGTCAACTCTCAACTGAACCATATATTACATCTGAGATCCATTACCACTCAATGGGCCTGCAACATACATAGCTCTTTATTCCTGCACCTGTGGGACAGGAGGAGAAGAATGAAAAGTAAATGATGTACATGCTGCTCCTCATTTATGCTTGTGTAAACCTTATGAGCCAAGGAGATTACATACATGTAACTAGGCCTGTTGATGGGGTTGTGGAGGAAAGGGGGCAGCTGCTCTGGGGCTAGGCAATTCAAAAGTACTTGAATGGAAGCAGCTGAGCCTCAGGCCCCTTAAATCGTAACGGCAGCCTGGGGCATAGTGCTCCAAATGGTGCTGGGGAGGGTGGGAGCATGGGCCACACGGCGCTGAGGGCTGGCTGCCCTAGCTCTGGCCCTTCCACTTGAGACCCTGCCTCTTACAGGAGTATGGAACTGTCCCTTCACCCCCCCTCTCCCACCTACCATGTCCAAAGGCCTGGCAAGTCTGTCAGCTCACCTGCATATAGCTGTGAGCCAATTTGACCTGACGGATTTCATATTGCACTAGAAAACAAAATATAATTTTAAACATATAAGGGTATGTCCAGACTACATGCCTCTGGCAACAGAGGCATGTAGATTAGGCTACCCGGCATAGGAAAATGAAGCGGTGATTTAAATAATCACCGCTTTATTTAAATTAAAATGGCTGCCGCGTAGAGCCGATCAGCTATTTGTCGGCTCAGCGTGCTAGTATGGACACTCCGTGGTCGACATCAAAGGCATTTGTCGACCGTCCTGGTAAACCTCATCCTACGAGGCATCGATAGATGCCTTTGATGTCGACCGCGGAGCATCCAGACTAGCGCGCTGAGCCAACAAACAGCTGATCGGCTCAGCGCGGCAGCCATTTTAATTTAAGTGAGGCAGTGATTATTTAAATCGCCGCTTCATTTTCCTATGCTGGATAGCCTAATCTACATGCCTGTGGCGACAGAAGCATGTAGTCTAGACATACTCTAAGTGACCAGAAGTCCAATGCTTCTAAACCTGTCACAGGAGAATACTTTCCAGGTGATTTGTGACTCACAAGAGTATCCTTCTAGAATAAGAATGAAAAGTGGTTTAGCAAATTTGGCATGGGTTACTACCAAATATCTTACTAGTTCTTCATATTAAAATTTCAGTGGAGTTACTTCTGAATCACGTTTTTGTAAGTGTGAGGAGACTCAGATCTATAAGTGCTTACTGAGTGAATTCTTCAAGGTGCTGAATAGTAGGGTACTCTTTTTATGAAGACATTTTGAAAGACCAGATATAAAATGCATGCCAGAAGTATACAGGATGTCTGAGGATGCAATACTACCTCATTTTCATAAATTCAGAATAGCATACCACTTGAATGGCAGAGTGAAGAACAGATATGACTAAGTTATTTTAGATGCTCCAAACATCTGAAAACAGCAGAATCCTTAAAAAAAACATAGTAAATGCATCAGTTTACAAAGAAGAAAATTTTGGTTCTCTTTTTTTATTCTACAGCTGTAAGAAGAGGCTCCATTTTAAGCCCTGCAATATCATTCAGAGATATGAGAGTCACTAATATTTTGCAGTAATGTTATTCATAATTTGTCCTAGTGATTTTAGGGGAGTAGCAAGATGTTTTTACTATGCTGTAATTTATAAGAATTACTAGAAGATTTGCCTGGTATTGCTTGGATCCTTAGTACAATTAATTTGTATTTTTTGGAAAATAAAATGAAAATGTACATGCTTCACTGAAATCATTGCTCTGGGGTGGAGCTAACAGGTTCAGGCTGCAGGCTGCACCAGGGAGAGAGGACTACCTCCGCCTGCTCTCACTGCTGAAGCTTTGGGGCCAGGTGAGAAGCGCCTTTCCATGGCCATTGCAGCTTCAGCAGGCACAGGTGGGAGAGGGGTGCATGTCCTCAAGCGGGGGTAGGTCCAGATTTGTCTGCTTCCTGTATTCCTGAGCTAGAGTGAGGAATGCAACAAACTGGGCACTTTCCCTTTGCTCCCTGATGAAGGGGAACAGCTAGTAATGTTCCCATTTGAATGGATGGGAGGGGCTTCAGCTCCCCCACGGATGCCTGGGGGTGGAAGGCTCAGGACTGGGGCAGGCCTGTACAGGGAGGCATCCTTCATGATTTTTCAGTATGGTTTCATAAGAAGCAATCCCATTCCCAGCACATCCCATTTTCCTGGCACAACCAAGCCTTTCCCTTGCTTTAAATTATGGCAAGAGGAAGACGTATACCACATTTGGTGGTCCTAACTCTTATGGTTTTTGAACAGACGGCAGACTCTCAAATACATAGTAGATTGAAAAAGGGAGGACAGAACAATCTCCTGATCAAAATACATCTCTGGAAGTTCAAACTCATTGCAAAATTTGAGAAGGTAACTTTAACTAATGATCAGAAAATTGTTATTCTTCTATATCTGACCTCTAAACTTTTGCTATGCCCTGAATAAAACAGAAAAGACCTAATTGTTTTGTTCTGACTAGGCTGCACAGGACCTGTAAGTGGAGGGAGGATGAGAAACGTGAACATCCTATAAATTCATTGCTCCCAGACTCTGAAGTTATCTGGGAGCAGTTCAACTTTAGGGCTGCTATAATTTATTCAAACTGTCCAAAGATCATTCTGGCAATTGAGACTATCTATAAGGCACCAGCATTTTCCTACACTTCCGTCTCCAAATCACTGCCCTACATTATTCCCCTTTCACTGGTGGAATTTCTAGCTGGCCACAGCTATCAGTCTGACAGCCTTTTATGCACCAGTAGAGAAAAGCACAATGATATTAAGTGCCCAAGAATGGGTGGCAGAGCTGGGGGAGTAAACCAGCTCTCCCGAGCTCCAGTTCCCAACCTTAACTATGAGATCATCAGTCCTTTCATAAACTGTTTATTCTAATATGTTACTTAATAATTTATGCATGCAAGGCTAACCACATTCTCCAAACAAAAAACAACCTAACCAAAGCCTATTATGCCAGGAGAAAGTATCCTTCACAGAGCAAGATTTTAGGGAAACTACCTATATATTGAATCTGTGATAGAAGATTTATTGAAATGGAAAACAGTGGGATCAGAAAGGAAAGATTTAACCCTGCATACTGATCATTCATACATTCCCATCTAAAGTGGGCGTATCAACAACAAATGGATTAATTGTAACTTACTTGAGACCTTCCTTGCATTAAATAAAAAGGATCATTATTTATTATTTGTAATACAATAACTCCTTTCATGAGCTCCAGCCAGGATTAATGTTTCATTGTATATAAGTAGTATACCACCAGCACTTAGGAACAGACAGTTCCTACCATGAAGGGTTTAGAATACAAGTCCAGTTACTAAGGATTTAACTGTCTACACATGATGTTCATACATCAGCTATTCAGAACTCCAAATTTAATAGCTAGTACAGTATTCCTCAAGATAGTACTACTTAGTATCCATAAACCAGTAAATCGCCTGCACTCATTCCTAGGTGTCGTTTCATGACAGATTGAAAAATAGTCTTCATTTCATTTCAGATCTTCAAACCAACATCTGAAAGAGAATATAACAGAATGGAAATTGCTCATACAAGATGTGCGAGGGGGCTGCAAAATTTCACAGTATGTGGCCTGTTCTTAGTGAAGTGAAAGTCATACCACAAATAGACAAAAAATTAGTCTTCGCTTGCCTTTTACTTCCTATTATAAACAGTGCTTCAACCACAACTGAAGAGCAATGCGGTACATATTAGTCTGCAACCATACTGGTCGAGGCTCTTCACCACTTCATATCTAGAGGGCATGAGGTCACATCTACAAAAGCTTTTCAGCTCATCCTCTAACATTGTGTTTGAAATCATTTGCAGACAGAAATATTAAACCTCATGCACACAATGTCATGTGCAACTGTGCAAGCCAGGCAAATATAGAGGCCTTTTTTTTTTGGTGAACATTTATAATTTTTCTTCAAGTATATTGGCATTGTTGACCCTTGTGTCTTGAATATGCTACCTAAACATTTCCCTTCTAGCTTCAACCTAATAAGATATTTTATATTCTTATACACCCTTGCCAGATGTTTCAGCTGCATTTCAGTAACAGAGGGTATGTCTACACTACCCTCCTAGTTCGAACTAGGAGGGTAATGTAGGCATACCGCACTTGCAAATTAAGCCCGGGATTTGAATTTCCCGGGCTTCATTTGCATAAGCTGGGAGCCGCCATTTTTAAAACCCTGCTGGTTCGAACCCCGTGCAGCGCGGCTACACGGGGCTCGAACTAGGTAGTTCGAACTAGGATTCCTATCCTCGAGGCGTACCGGTAGTTTGGAATAGGAATCCTAGTTCGAACTACCTAGTTCGAGCCCCGTGTAGCCGCGCTGCATGGGGTTCGAACCAGTGGGGTTTTAAAAATGGCGGCTCCCCGCTTATGCAAATGAAGCCCGGGAAATTCAAATCCCGGGCTTCATTTGCAAGTGCGGTATGCCTACCTTACCCCGCTAGTTTGAACTAGCGGGGTAGTGTAGACATACCCATATAGAAGATTATTTTGAGCTTTTTGAGATTCTTGGATGAAAATCATGACGTAAGCTGAACAAGAGCTCCCACTGTGATGCTGTGGCAAAAGGGCTGATGTTATCTTTGGATGTATGAACAGTGGAAGCATATATTATCTCTGTATTTGGCCTTCGTGCGACTGGACTGGAATACTGTATCTGGGTCTGATGTCCACAATTCCAAGCTGTTGAAAAATTGTAGATGGTTCAGAAAAGGGCCACCAGAACGATTTAAGGACTGAAAACTGCCTTGATAGTGAAAGACCCTAGGAGCTCAGTAATAGAGATGTAGCCGTGTTAGTCTGGTCTTGCTGAAACAAAAGACAGGACTATGCAGCACTTTAAAGACTAACAAGATGGTTTATTAGGTGATGAGCTTTCATCTGTCTCATCAGATAGAAGGTCAAAGATTGACTTGATTGCAACTTATAAGCAACTACAGGAGAAAAATTAATTTGAAAATAAAGGGCTCTTTATTCCAACAAACAGTGTCTAAAAATATCCAATGGCTGGAATCTGTAGCTTGACAAATTCAGAATGGAAATAAGGTGCACATTTTTTACAGTGAGGCTTGTGTTGGTTTCTCCAGCACTGGAAGTTGTTAAAGCTGTTGTTTGTTTGTTTTTAAATATCTGCTTTAGTTTAAACAGAAATTAATTCAGGGAAAGCCTATGTACTATGTTATATAAGTGGTCTGACTAAATTCTCACAATATTTCCTTTATAGAATCATAGAATATTAGGACTGGAAGGGACCTTGGGAGGTCGAGTCCAGTCCCCTACCCCTATGGCAGGACCAAATACTGTCTAGACCATCCCTGATAGACATTTATCTAACTACTCTTAAATATCTCCAGAGATGGGGATTCCACAACCTCCCTGGGCAATGTATTCCATAAGAACCTAAGAACGGCCGTACTGGGTCAGACCAAAGGTCCATCTAGCCCAGTATCCTGTCTACCGACAGTGACCAGCACCAGGTGCCCCAGAGAGGGTGGACCGAAGACAATGATCAAGCAATTTGTCTCCTGCCATCTCTCTCCAGCCTCTGACAGACAGAGGCCAAGGACACCATTTTATCTCCTGGCTAATAGCCTTTTATGGACCTAGCCTCCATGAAATTATCTAGCTTCTCTTTAAACTCTATTATAGTCCTAGCCTTCACAGCCTCCTCTGGCAAGAAGTTCCACAGGTTAACTACACGCTGTGTGAAGAAGAACTTTCTTTTATTAGTTTTAAACCTGCTCCCCATTAATTTCATTTGGTGTCCTCTAGTTCTTCTATTATGGGAACTAATAAATAACTTTTCTTTATCGGCCCTCTCCACACCACTCATGATTTTATAGACCTCTATCATATCCCCCCTCAGTCTCCTCTTTTCTAAACTGAAAAGTCCCAGTCACTTTAACTTCTCCGCATATGGGACCCGTTCCAAACACCTAATCATTTTAGTTGCCCTTTTCTAAACCCTTTCCAAGGCCAAATATCTTTTTTGAGGTGAGGAGACCACATCTGTACACAGTATTCAAGATGTGGGCGTACCATAGTTTTATACAGAGGCAGTAAGATATTCTGGGTCTTATTTTCTATCCCTTTCCTAATAATTCCTAGCATCCTATTTGCCTTTTTGACCGCCGCTGCACACTGTGTGGACGTTTTCAGAGAACTGTCCACGATAACTCCAAGATCTCTTTCCTGATTTGTCGTAGCCAAATTAGCCCCCATCATGCTGTATGTATAGTTGGGGTTATTTTTCCCGATATGCATTACTTTACACTTATCCACATTAAATTTCATTTGCCATTTTGTTGCCCAATCACTCAGTTTGGTGAGATCTTTTTGGAGTCCCTCACAGTCTGCTTCTGTCTTGACTATCCTAAACAGTTTGGTATCATCCACAAACTTTACTACCTCACTGCTTACCCCTTTCTCCAGATCATTTATGAATAAGTTGAAAAGGATCGGTCCCAGGACTGACCCATGGTGTACACCACTAGTTACCCCTCTCCAATCTGAAAATTTACCATTTATTCCTACCCTTTGTTTCCGGTCTTTTAACCAGTTCTCAGTCCAAGAAAGGACCTTCCCTCTTATCCCATGGCCATGTAATTTACACAAGAGCCTTTGGTGAGGGACCTAGTCAAAGGCTTTCTGAAAATCTAAGTATACTATATCTACTGGATCCCCCTTGTCCGCATGTTTGTTAACCCCTTCAAAGAACTCTAACAGATTAGTAAGACAGGCTTTCCCTTTACAGAAACCATGTTGACTTTTGTCCAACAAATTATGTTCTTCTACATGCCTCACAATTTTATTCTTTACTATTGTTTTGACTAATTTGCCCAGTTCTGAAGTTAGACTTACCAGTATGTAATTGCCAGGATCGCCTCTACAGCCCTTTTTAAATATTGGTGTCACGTTGGCTACCTTCCAGTCATTAGGTACGGAAGCCGATTTAAAGGATAGGTTACAAACCACAGATAATAGCTCAGCAATTTCCCATTTGAGTTCTTTTAGAACCCTTGGATGAATGCCATCCGGTCCCGGAGATTTGTTAACATTAAGTTTTTCTATTTGTTCCAAAACCTCCTCTAATGACACTTCAATCCGGGACAGTTCCTCAGATTCATCACCCACAAAGGACGGTGCAGATTCAGGAATCTCCCCAACGTCCTCAGCCGTGAAGACTGAAGCAAAGAAATCATTTAGTTTCTCCTTTTATTGCTTGATCATCTAGGGGACCCACAGGTTTTTTAGCAGGCTTCCTGCTTCTAATGTACTTAAAAAACATTTTGTTATTTCTTTTTGAGTTTTTGGCTAGCTGTTCCTCAAAATCTTTTTTCGCTTTTCTTATTGCATTTTTACACTTGATTTGACAGTGTTTATGTTCTCTTCTATTTATCTCACTAGGATTGGACTTCCACTTCTTAAAAGATACCTTTTTGTCCCTCTCTGCTTCTTTTACATGGTGGTTAAGCCACGGTGACTCTTTTTTCGGTCTCTTGCTATGTTTTTTAATTTGGGCTTTTGTTATGGTGTCTTTAAAAAGTTTCCATGCAGCTTTCAGGGATTTGGCTCTGTCACTGTGACTTTTAATTTCTGTTTAACAAACCTACTCATTTTTGTGTAATTTCCCTTTTTGAAATTAAATGCCAGAGTGCTGGACTGCTGAGGTGTTCTTCCCACCTCAGGAATGTTGAATGTTATTATATTATGGTCACTATTCCCAAGCGGTCCTGTAATGGTTATATCCTGGATCTGATCCTGCGCTCCACTCAGGACTAAATCGAGACTTGCCTCTCCCCTTGTGGGTTCCTGCACCAGCTGCTCCAAGAAGCAGTCATTTAAGCCATTGAGAAATTTTATCTCTGCTTCTCTTCCTGAGGTGACATGTATCCACTCAATATGGGGGTAATTAAAATCCCCCATTATTACAGAGTTCTTTATTTTGGTAACCTCTCTAATCTCCCTTAGCATTTCATTTTTTTGGTAGCCTCTCTAATCTCCCTTAGCATTTCAGTGTTTAACTACCCTGACAGTTAGGAACTTCTTCCTAATGTCCTACCTAAACCTCCCTTGCTGCAGTTTAAGCCCATTGCTTCTTGTTCTATCCTCAGAGGCCAAGATGAACAAGTTTTCTCCCTCCTCTTTAGGACACCCTTTTAGATACCTGAAAACAGCTATCATGCCCCCCCCCCCCCCGTCAGTCTTCTCTTTTCTAAACTAAACAAACCCAATTCTTTCAGCCTTCCTTCATAGGTCATGTTCTCTAGACCTTTAATCATTCTTGTTGCTCTTCTCTGGACCCTCTCCAATTTCTCCACATCTTTCTTGAAATGCGTTGCCCAGAAAGGGACACAATACTCCAACTGAGGCCTAACCAGCGCAGAGTAGAGAGGAAGAATGACTTATCGTGTCTTGCTCACAACACACTTGTTAATGCATCCCAGAATCATGTTTGCTTTTTTTGTAACAGCATCACACTGCTGACTCATATTCAGCTTGTGGTCCACCAGAACCCCTAGATTCCTTTCCGCCATAGTCCTTCCTAGACAGTCGCTTCCCATTCTGTATGTGTGAAACTGATTGTTCCTTCCTAAGTGGAGCACTTTACGTTTGTCTTTATTAAACTTCATCCTATTTACCTCAGATCATTTCTCCAATTTGTCCAGATCATTTTTAATTATGACCCTATCCTCCAGAGCAGTCGCAACCCCTCCCAGCTTGGTATCATCTGCAAACTTAATAAGCATACTTTCTATGCCAATATCTAAATCGTTGATGAAGATATTGAATAGAGCAGGTCCCAAAACAGACCACTGCGGAACCCCACTAGTTATACCTTTCCAGCAGGATTGTGAACCATTAATAATGGTTCCATTAATACGGTTCACAAACCGTACTCTCTGAGTAAGGTTATCCAGCCAGTTATGCACCCACCTTATAGTAGCCCCATTTAAGTTGTATTTGCCTAGTTTATTGATAAGAATATCATGCAAGACTGTATCAAATGCTTCACTAAAGTCTAGGTATACTACATCCACCGCTTCTCCCTTATCCACAAGACTCGTTATCCTATCAAAGAAAGCTATCAGATTGGTTTGACATGATTTCTTGTTTACAAATCCATGCTGGCTGTTCCCTATCACCTTGCCACCTTCCAAGTGTTTTCAGATGATTTCCTTAATTACTTGCTCCATTATCTTCCCTGAAGTTAAACTAGCTGGTCTGTAGTTTCCTGGGTTGTTCTTAATTGCCTTTTTATAAATGGGCACTATATTTGCCCTTTTCCAGTCTTCTGGAATCTCTCCTGTCTCCCGTGATTTTCCAAAGATGATAGCTAGAGGCTCAGATACCTCCTCTATCAGCTCCTTGAGTATTCTAGGATGCATTTCATCAGGCCCTGGTGACTTGCAGGCATCTAACTTTTCTAGGTGATTTTTAACTTGTTCTTTTTTTATTTTATCTTCTAAACCTACCTCCTTCCCACTAGCATTCACTATGTTAGGCATTCCTTCATCATACTTCTTGGTGAAGACCGAAACAAAGAAGTCATTAAGCATCTCTGCCATTTCCAAGTTCCTGTTACTGTTTCTCCCTCCTCACTTACCAGTGGGCCTACTTTGTCCTTGGTCTTCCTCTTGCTTCTAATGTATTTATAAAAAGTCGTCTTGTTTCCCTTTATTCCCGTAGCCAGTTTGAGCTCGTTTTGTGCCTTTGCTTTTCTTATCTTGCCCCTGCATTCCTGTGTTGTTTGCCTATATTCATCCTTTGTAATTTGTCATACATTCCATTTTTTATATGACTCCTTTTTTATTTTTAGATCATGCAAGATCTCGTGGTTAAGCCAAGGCGGTCTTTTGCAATATTTACTATCTTTCCAACGCAGTGGAATAGCTTGCGTTTGGGCCCTTAACAATGTCCCTTTGAAAAACTGCCAAATCTCCTCAGTTGTTTTTCCCCTCAGTCTTGATTCCCATGGGACCTTACCTATCAGCTCTCTGAGCTTACCAAAATCCGCCTTCCTGAAATCCATTGTCTCTATTTTGCTGTTCTCCCATCTACCCTTCCTTAGAATTGTGAACTCTATGATTTCATGCTCACTTTCACCCAAGCTGCCTTCCACTTTCAAATTCTCAACCAGTTCCTCCTTATTTGTTAGGATCAAATCTAGAACAGCTTCTCCTCTGGTAGCTTTTTCAACCTTCTGAAATAAAAAGTTGTCCAATGCAGTCCAAGAACTTATTGAATAGTCTGTGCCCCACTGTGTTATTTTCCCAACATATATCTGGATAGTTGAAGTCCCCCCCCCACCAAATCTTGGGCTTTGGATGATGTTGTTAGTTGCTTAAAAAAAGCCTCATCCACTTCTTCCACCTGGGTAGGTGGCCTGTAGTAGACTCCTAACATGACATCCTTGTTTTTAACCCCTTTTAGCCTAACCCAGAGACTCTCAACACTTTCGTCTTAGAATCTCTACAGGCCTGTATGCAGTAATGTCTGGTGTGTGTGTGTGTGTGTTCTTTTTTTGTAAATGTGGACCACAAAGGTGTGCATGCATCCCCTCTATGGTCCCCTAAGTAAGCAGGGAAATCAGCCTCAGCCTTCCCCTGGCCATCTGGAGCATGCTTACTTAGGGGACTACGGAGGAAGAAGTGCTTTTGCACACTTTACACACAACTCCTGCGTACGGGTCTGCTCAAAGTATCAATCACCATCCTATTGGTCAAGTAAGTTAATCTGTTCATACAATATCGTATTGATTAGGATGTATATGTCCATTTACTATTACTACAAGAGACATGGGAAGCAAAAATAAGCTATGTTGGCCTGTCCCTAGCAGCTGTAATTGTCCCATACAGATACTGGCAATCAGAATAAACAAGAAGAGACTTCAAGGCATTAATTATTATTATTAATATTCCATGTTGCCATGTCTCCTGTGTCTCTCAGTATTTGGAGTTTTTCTTATGCCTCAGTTCCTGGAGGCAAGCAATCATGTGAAAATCTCAGCTTTAGTTTTAAAAAAATAAGAAACTTTTCTAGCCCCTATGGTTGAGAGGAGGAGCTTGAAAACATGATCTAGTTGATGCTTGATCCTGCTGTGAGTACAGGGGACTGAACTTGATGATCCTTCAAGGTCCCTTCCAGTTCTAGTATTCTGATTCCATGACTTAAGTGTACTCTAGTAACTCAAAAACCAGAAGGAAGATAAAAAGAACTCATGTTAAAAACAATTTTTAAGACAAACTTCTGATTTTTGAATGCCTGAGACTGGCAATACTGTTTATGTTTATTGGCACTAAACATTGAGCAGCACATGCTATATATTTCTTTCTGTGTGTATCTATAGAGACTATGGGTCTGTTACTACTCTCAGGGTATGTCTACACTACCCACTAGTTCGAACTAGCGGGGTAATGTAGGCATACCGCACTTGCAAATGAAGCCCGGGATTTGAATTTCCCGGGCTTCATTTGCATAAACTGGGCGCCGCCCAGCTAAGACAGGGCAGCACAGACCATAGCACAGGCCAACAAGGGGAATACATACCAGGTTTTTGGGTAGGCTGGTATAGCCTTCGCTGAGCTCCCAGTCACAGTCTCTTCACTTGTACCCTGATTAAAGCTAATGTGAGTATGCCTCCCTGAGCTGTAATTGTACCTCAGATTGAACTGCAAACATATTGCAAGGGCTTGTCCAGACCAACAGTCCGTGCATGGCAGACTGGGGTGTAAGACTACAAGTTTTGTACTGTACGTTGGTCTACATCGATTTCAACACTGAGTAGATCAAAGCATCCTGAGAACTTGTAGTGCAAAGTAGCAGGCTCGTCATGGATAGTTAGTACCTGGCCCATTAGTGCACTGTAGATTTACACCCCAGGGTGCACACATGAACTGTTCACCTAGACAAGTTCCAAATCTTGGATGCTTTATATATTCATTTAATTTATTTTCCAGCTATCTGTCTTATATGTTTATATATCCCTATAATTGTACCATGACACAAGTATTTAAAATAGAAATAATCTGTCCCTTTCTTTTTTTCCCAGGCTATCAAATAAACTGCACGTAGGGATTTTGTTTGAGTGAGTGAGTAAGTATATTGTTTGTTGATGTGTGTGTACTTGAAGAACTTGCTGAGGGAAAGCTATCTTAAAGAAATGGCATTGACATTTATTCTGAAAGTGGAAAGCTCCCTGGTCATTTTTATCTTGGAGGATGCTACAGAGGAGACAAGTTCTTTGAAGCACTGCCCTCTTTTTTACTAGAATCACACTAGTCTTGTCTGGGTTCCACTTTAGCAGGTTCTTCATCCAAGTGCTGATTCCAGCGAGGCACTGAGAAACTGGGATGATAGCACTTGCTATGTTTGATGCAAAGTGCAATGTTGTCTGCTTAATGCTGCCATTTCAACACTTGTTGTCTTCTGAAAGATTTTTAAAGGTGTTCAGTAATATGGGAGAGAGGATTGAGCCTTAGCAGACATCAAAGATGTGGATTTTTTTTAAAATTTAAATTATAAACTCATATCTTGTGGACCTCATGGAAGGAGTAGATTTTTAAAGGGATTTTAATGTGTTTTATGCATGGCACACACTTGTCTAATAGCCTGCCATTTACATATACTTAATACATTAGTTATGAAGGGATGCTAACTATGATGCTAGCTTCCAAAGCTGATGCTTTGTTATTGACCTTAAAGTGAATTTTTATTATCTTTATCAATGTGGTTATAACAAGCAACTCAGATTTCTTTACAGTCGATGCTGTCGTTCTTCATATTAATTAATTAAAAAATAAAAAGGCTCTTTCACTGGCAGTCAATTTTATGTAGACCAAAGGACAGCCTTCTAGGCCAGAATAAAAACCTGTTTGTAACACTTTTAGTATATTTTGTTACATAGGTCTATTGATTTTTGGTTTGAGTGATTTTTTAAAAATTATCTCTGAGATGTTATTCAGACTACATTACCATCTGATTGTGAATTTTACTTGTTTACCCATGATTAACTGTTCAGAGGTTATAGTGTATGAGCCACTTGGAATTCAAAGATGATTTATTATGAACTGTTATTAACATAAATATTTATATTGAAAAACATAGGCATTATTTCTTTTAATATAAATTAACTGCAACTCTGCTTATGCTCCAGTTGGAGATATGTTTTCTACTCCAGGGTGATAGCCCTGGAACAATGTTATGCAAAGTAGACATAAGGCCATCTTTAGTCAGATGGCTTCTGTGGTAGCTATAGTCCAATAGCTTTAGTGTGTTAAAGCACACACAATACTCCCACAATGTAAAGCATGGTGATTTATTTGTGGGAAGAGATGTGATGTGGTTGCACGTTGTAACAGCCTTACAATATTTCAAACGTTCTCAAAGTGCCAGATCCTTTGCTTCAGTTCCAGTCACATTGTGGTCATTCAGCCCAAAGGTTGCCCCTAAAGAGGGCAACCAGAGATTACCCATGGAGTACAGAAATAATCCCCCCAAGAAACAGAAAGCCAATGTAAAGCTGTTCCGCACCACTTACCCCCATACCTCTGCTTAAGGAGTTTATAAGGCATAGGGAGGAGTAATGGCAGGGGCATGCTGAAGGTAGGGCCAGCACATTATGTACTCCACCCGGTCCTCAACTGGCAGAATGGCCCCAATGGAACTCTTGCAGCTTTATACTGCTCTAAATGCCAGGGTCCTTTCAGTCCAAAGATCATGACAGAGAAAAGGAGGCTGAGAGCCATTCCTTCCCCTATTCCTGAACAGTGCCAAACTCTACATCACTGAGAATCTGGTCCTAAGTTTTCTTTTTTTCCTGCCTTTTATTAGCCCATGGTCTGCTCATGAGAGGTGCGAAGCACCCACAATTCCCATTGCTTTCTCAGCATCTTTCAGGAGCTTGCTAATCTTACAAAAGTAGAAATAAACAATCTAACTCTGTTAGTGCTAACTGGTCAATGTCATCTGGACAAATGCTCTTTTGCCCTTTCTCCTTTCATACACATCTGTATGCAATTGAAATACAAAATCTACAATGATCGAAAAGCTCCCCCTCCTTTATTCACATTATAAAGGTTAGTATAATGAGTTCCCAGCAGAGGAAGAATTTAAACGGCTGTGTGGGAAGAACTGAATCTGAGTAAGACATCTTGATATACTGGAGACAAAAAGTGTCCTCCTGCTCTTTTCTGCACAGACTGCATAGTTAAAGATGCCTCACTGGGCAGCACTTGCTTCCATCAGACAGCTGGCTGCTAGTAACAGATGATTGGCTCACTCTTATAATTATCTTTCTCATTGCAAGCAACACATTATAGAAGTGTGAGAAATGCCCTGGTCTCACATAGAGACACAAGGTGGATGAAGTAATATCTTTTATTGGGCTGACTTTTGTAGCTGAGAGAGACAAGTTTCCAGTCACACAGAAAAGAGCTCTGTGTCCGCTTGGAAGCTAGTCTCTCCCACCAACAGAAAAATAAAAAAGATACAAAGATATTATCTCACACACCTTGTCTCTAAATATCCTGGGACTGACACAACTACCACTATGCTGCATACTTGTCTCTCACATTGTGCTGCCATAAAATACTGTGTAAAGACAACTTTTCTACTTAGAAGGCATTTTGGCCACTACCCAGGAAGATGATGGAGAATTCAGTTTTCAAACATCAGTTGCTCAGTAGGACAGATGTCCAGTATGGCATCTGAACACGCAGACTAATATGTGTATGTAATTGTGCATCTATACATGTAAATACCTTTGAAGGGACTCAGACACAGGTTGGACCTCCCAGGTCTGGCATCCTTTAGATCTGACCAGTCCCAGATGAGGGAATTTGCTGGACAACAGGAGATCCCTTGACACCAGCCCCTCAGCTCACTGCCCCTCCTCGCTGCCATCTCCTTTGGCTGTCAGGGCTGCCCACTGGCCAGCCTCAGGCCTGGCTTCGCTGCTGGTGAGGTGGTATGCTGCCTGTTTGGGCTGATGCAATCTCTGCCTTGCTACAGAGTGGCACATGGCCCCAGCCACAATGCTTCTTTCTGCTGAGCTGCCATGGCCCCAGCCAGGCTTCCCCTCCTGGGCTACTGTGGTCCTGGCCCCACTGTCAGGCAGCAGACAGCCCTGATGGTGCTCAGCCACTGCCTGGGCTGCCCCAGCACCACTGCTGCCCAGGCTGCTGTGGCCCCGCTGCTACCAGATTCGAGGGACTGCACCGAGCTCCCAGCTGCTGGCCCCTTTTGCTCCCGGGCTCTCTCATCGAGGAATATCCAGGGCCATGACAGTACACAGATATTGCTGGACCAGAGAATCTCAGATTTGGGAGGTGCAACCTGTACTATAGTTAAGTGAATGGTAAGATCCTACATAGAATAGGATCTTACATGCCTAGGTACTCATCTGAGCCCGGATCTATAGTACAGTTAGGTCAGCACATGGCAGCTTAGGTTGACCTAACTCTGAAAGGGCATGTCTACACTAGGAAATTATTTCAAAATAATAATTTTGAAATGGTGCATCCACACTGCAAGGCAGCATCGAAATAGCTCAGAACGATTTTGAAACAGCATGTCCACACTGATTGGCACCTGTATCAGATTTAAAGCCCCCGGAAGCACTCTAGGGAGGGCACCAGAAGGGTGGACACTTCCTGGGGATGCTGGCTGAAGCTAGCTGAGACACATGCTTACAGGGGCTCCTTTCTACAGCTGCATCTCACACGCCAGCCCTACACTGCCTACCGCCTCGCGGGACACCAAAGTCACCCTGTGTGCTCTGGTTGCCCTTGCAGAACCCACAGGACTTCCAACATGGAGCCAGAGCTTCTGCAAAACACTGCCAGGCTCATGGGCCTCATGCTGCGCCTTATGGTTCAGTTCATCCAAACTGCCCACATGCTGTTTCAGCCCAACGACCATCAGCCTGATCTGGAAGACCCCTTTGCCCAGGCCCTGGCATGCCTGCTGCAGCAAATCATCTTCAATCTCCTGCACACTGTCAAATGCTGCTTCTGGTGGAGGGAGACTTGTGGGAGTGCATCATCCTGCAGCAATGAGACGACCAGCAGTGGCTTCAGATCTTCCAACTGCAGAAGGACACCTCCTTGATCTCTGTGAGTGGCTCTCCCTTGCCCTCAGGAGATGGGACACCCGGCTGAGACCCCCCATTCCCATGCAGAAGTGTGTCGCCAGCACCCTGTGGAAGCTCACCACGCTGGACAGCTACTTCTCCACCGGGAACCAGTTTGGCGTGGGGAAATCCATGGTCAGAGCCATCAACAACATCTTGCTGTGAGAGATGTCACTCTGGGAAATGTCTACACCATCATGGATGACTTTGCCGTCATGGCTTCCCCAACTGCAGGGGGGCCATAGATGGCACTCATATCCCCGTCCTGGCCTCTGACCACCGGGCCTCAGACTATATCAAAAGGAAAGGGTATTTCTCAATGGTGCTGCAGGACCTGGTGGATGCTTCATGGACATTAATGTTGGATGGCTGGGGAAAGTGCATGACACCCATATCTTCTGGAACTCAAGCCTACTCCAGAATATGCACACCGGTGCTTTTTTCCTGACTGCACCATCAGAGTCGGGGATGTGCACATACTGATCTGCATCCTGGGTCACTCAACCTACCCCTTGCTTCCCTGGCTTATGAAACTCTACACAGACAACCAGGACCCCACCAAGGAGAACTTCAATGCTAGGCTCAACAGGTGCTGCAAGGTTGTGTGTGTTTGGCCGCCTAAAGATTCAGGAGTCTGCTCACCTACCTGGACATGAGCGAGCGCCACATCCCTTATGTATTGGTGGCCTACTGTGTGCTCCACAACCTCTGTGAGAGCAGGGGGCAGACTTTTCTGCTAGGTTGTGGGGGGTAGAGGCTGATCAACTGGCCAGGGCTTACAAGCAGCCGGACACCAGTGCTATACATGGAGCACATCATAGGGCTCTGCTCATACAGGAGGCCTTGAGGGAGAGTTTTAGCCAAGGCCAGCTGTGGGACTCTCCCCCATGCCTCTCCATAAGGGGCCTCTGCATTGCCCCTATGTGCCTTTCCTACCCCATCATTGCCTTCCCTTTCCCCCCTTCCCTGCAAATCAAATAAAGAAGCCTTTTTTAAAGGCTTCCCTTTGTTTATTTGGGGGATATACAACAGGAGAAGGACTGGGGAAAGAACCTGGAATGCAGGAGGAGGGAGCAGGGGAGTGGGGACTCAGGGATGGGCTAGGGACTTCCCCCTGGGGAGGCTAGGAAGGGAAAAAAAGGGGGAAGTGGGGAGTTGGGGGACAAGGAGTTGGGGGGGCAGGGATGGGCATTTGGGAGGTCAGGGTTGGGGAGGTAGCTGGTGGCCCACTCCATGCAAGCGGCCATGTGCTCCATCACAGAGGTTATGGACAACGAGAAGTCCTGTGGCACCTTATAGATGAACAGGCATAAGCTTTTGTGGGCAAAGACCCACTTTGTCAGAGGTTATGGAAGAGCACATCGCCTCATTCTGCTGCACCAGTTGGTCCCACGCGGCCTTCCACTGCTCCCAGTCAGACCACACTCCTCCCGGTTGGCAGCCCACTCCCGATGCTCCTCATCGAACCCCTGGACGAGGGACTGGTCTCCTCACCCCAGACCTTGATGAGATTCAGGATTTCCACACCAGTCCAGGCCTGTTTCCTCTTTTGTGCCTGGCCAGGGTCAGCCAAAGGTGCTGCAGGAGTGCTGGCAGCTGTGGGAGGCTCAGAGGAAGTGCTGGGGTCCAACATGGCTCCTGGGATGGGTGCTGTGTGGCACGGGGCTGTGAAAGGTCCACATGTGCCACAATCCCTTTTCCTTTAGCCTGATGCTT